>NW_003852500.1:4339495-4347027 GCF_000181295.1 Otolemur garnettii
TTTTTTTTTTTTTTTTGTAGAGGCAAGAGTCTTACTTTATCATCCTTGGTAGAGTGCAGTGGCGTCACACAGCTCACAGCAACCTCCAACTCCTGGGCTTAGGCGATTCTATTGCCTCAGCCTCCTAAGGACTACAGGTGCCCACCAGAATGCCTGGCTATTTTTTTGTTGCAATTTAGCCAGGGCCAGGTTAGAAACCGCCACCCTTGGTATATGGGGCCAGTGCCCTACCCACTGAACCACAGGCGCCACCCCCAGTTTTTCTATTTTTAATAGAGATGGGGTATCGCTTTTTGCTCAGGCTGGTCTTGAACTTGCGAGCTCAAGCAATCCACCCGCCTGGGCCTCCCAGAGTGCTAGGATTACAGGGATGAGCCACCGCGCCAGGCATCTAAATACTTTTTTTGAATCCAGTTTCCTTCACTTCAAGAGTCTAAGAGTTCCTGTCCCAGATGCCCAGGGTCCAGAGCTCCTGACCTTCCCTGGTGATGATTCTTAGCCAGGACAGACTTTTCAGGTCTGCAGCTATGGGTTAGAGTGGCCAGAGACCACTGTTGCCTACATCTGCAGCCCTGGTCCCTGAGAAAGGCAGGTAGGGAGGACTATGTGAAAGTAATACTGCCACTAGCTTGCTACAGAGGATTGTGCCTCTGTACCCAAGTCTCAGATGGGGACACTGAGGACCAGGGAAAGGGGTTGGCCTGGGCATCTGTAGCCTCCCTTCTATGCCCTGGGGTCTGTGCTCACTATCCTACTGTGAAACACTAGAGCACATCCACAGAAAGAAGGCATGGGTTGTGCATAGTTAACACAGAGCTGCACACCAAGAGAGGGGGACACTGTAGCTCTCAGACACAGAGCTTACAGACACCATAACAAGGGCCCATAGCCCAACAATTTTAGAGACACAGCTCTCCAACTTGAAACTCCTCAACAAGGTGCAGTGGCTTGTGCCTGTAATCTCAGCATTTCAAGAGACGAAGGCAGGAGGATTGCAAAGGCCAGGAGTTTGAGTACAGACTGGGCAATATAGTGAGACCCAGTCTCCTCAAAAATGAAAACAAGCAAACTCGCCAGGCCTGGTGGCGTGCACCTGCAGTTGCTGCTACTCAGGAGTCTGGGATAGGAGGATTGCTTGAGCCCGAGTTTGAGGCTGCAGTGAGCAGTAATCATGGCACTGCATTCTAGCCCAGGCAGCAGAGTAAGACTGTCTCTAAAAAAACAAAAAATGGAAAAGAAAACCACAACTCACATCAAAACTTCAGACATAAATGCTTGCACACATAACTCTCAAACACACTGCTCCTCAGATATAAATCTCTTCAGACACACAATACCATTAAGAGTCACAACTCCATGGACACACAACCCTAAGACACAGTACCCCTTGGACAACACACTTGCACATATAGACTCTCAGAAACACAATCCCTTGAACACGCTCTTCAGACTTATACACTCCTTCAGACACACAACTGCCGGAAACACAACTTTCATGCTTAACACCCCAGGGACACTACCCCTCTGACGCACAGCCAACCCTGGAACGCACAGTAGCACATCTGGAACGCACAGCAGCACATCCGGACCTATAACCAAATCCAGCCCACAGAAACCATTCAGAGGACACTGCACGAGTCTCGACGTGACACGCACCTGCTCTGCCGGGTCACTCGGACACGCAGCACTCGGAATTTGCAGCGGCTGCACAGAGCTCTCAGAGCCGGCAGCTAGATGCCTTATGAGTGGGCAGCCCGGCTCCCGAGGCTGATTGGACGAGGCGAACTTATTTGCATAGAGGGAGGTGCCATAGGCTGTGATGGGCGGGCACTTGGGCCGGAGACTCAGAAGACGCTGGTGGGGGGCGCTATAATGAGGAAGGACAGGGGCGAATGGGGGTGTGAGGGGAGGCTGGATGAGACAGGCCAGGCTTTTCCGGCCCTCACTAAGAGCACTTGACTTTACTGCTGACCCCTGACCCTACTGTTACCCTGACCCTAACTTGGACCCCGTTTCTAACTTTTCCATTGCTAGGCCCATCTTTGAACTTGCTCTACCCTGAATGTGAAATGTAACTCCTATTCCAGACCCTGTCAGCTCCAGGAACCAATTCCTTCTCACAGGCAAAGCTGACCCTAGCTTACACCTAAATGGAGGGACTGTAGAAAGGCACACCAGGGTTGCCTGTGTGACCTTGCTGTGCCTCCATAGGAAGAAGACATACCCTCTGCTGCTGGTTCAATGACCCAGCCTCATTACCCTGCCCCCACAGCCATGCCCCTGTCCTTTTTGCTCCCTGCTGGCCACTTCAAAGGTCAGCTGCGGGGCGGGGGTGGGGGGGGGGGAGGCTTTCCACCACTAGACCCCGTGCAGACTCTAAATCTCTCCCTGCTCTGGGATCCCAGTATCACACAGTGCACAAGGCCAGACCCAGAGGAGGAACAGAGAGAGGGCTTGGTGAGTGAATCAATGTGAAAAGAAGTAAAGGACGAAGATGGCTCTGGAGAAGCAATCCTGGAGGAGCCCCCAGTTTGGGGAGGCAGAGCCTCTACCTACTCTCCCAGCCCTGTGAGGTCAGGCCTGGACTAGTGGAAGGGATAGGAAACTGGGACAGACCAGAATTGGCTGTGCCAAAAGGGTCAGAGGTGCTTCCTAGAATGGGGGCATTTGTACTGAGCCTTCAAATATGAGTAGAGTTTGTCATTGGGAAAAGGTCTTTCAAAAGGGAATAGCACTTACAAAGGCACAGAGGAAAAGTACAGAGCATCCTTTGGTGTGGAGTGGAGCAAAATGAGATAAAGCTGAATTGGAGTTAGATCAGGCTGGGAGCTTTGGCAGGGGCTCAAAGGTGGGGAGGAAGGGATCACATTGGGGCAGATGCAGGGAGGAGAGGTGGGTTGTAGTGGCTGCCTAATGTTTATCTCCATAGGAGACAAGAGGTGGCTAGACCCCTAAACTCAAGAGTCACATGTGGGAGATGCCAGTCTATGGGGAACAGGGGACCTAGGGAATGACAGGGAACAGGGGACCTAGGAGGCTTGTCTCTCCCAGCACTTCAGTTTACCTGTGACATGGGCAGCTTGGACCTCTAGTCTGGACACAACTTTCTCTTTAGATGTAAAAACTAAGGTCCACACTGTGTTATCAGTAAGTCTCCCTCATTCTCACTTAGTGCTCAATGCCACATACTCAGATGTCCCAAAGACACACCAGGGCCAGGACCAGGGCCAGGTTGGGGGCTTCCATCTTGGCTCCAAGGTGCAGAATGAGACTGGGGAGTGTGAAGGTGGCTGGGGAGCCCGGGGCCCCCCAAGGGCTGCTCTGTTTACCCGCTGCTGCCCGTCTGCCTCTGATGCAACAGGCAGGCTCTGGTTACGTGAGGGTGGCAGCTGGGCTAGCTCTGGGAGCAGCCGGGTGTGGTGGGAAGGGCTGGCTTGGTAGAGCCGAGATTGCTAGAGCTGCACCCACATTTGCCCCGACCCTCTACCTGCTCCCCCATTGGACTCCCTCCTCTGTTCCTGCCTCCCCACCTCCACTCCCTTCCTATTCTCATCAGCACCTCCTTTCAGCAGGGTTATCCAGAGTCTCCACCTTGGTCTTCTAAGATGAGACCTTTGGTTGCTGGAATAAGAGGGTGAAGTTGAAGGGGAATGTTGAGGGATACTGGGAAGGGCACCAAGGAGATGGGGGTAGGTGGAGGAGGAGGCAGGAGTGTGGGGGTAGAACCCCCTTCCTCTCCCAGAATGTCAGTGGGGAAGACTTTTTTTTTTTTAAGAGACAGTCTCACTTTGTCACCCCCGGTAGAGGGCTGTGGCTTCATAGCTCACATCAATCTCCAGCTCTTGGGTGTAGGCAATTCTCTTGCCGCCGCCTCCCTAGTAGCTGGAACTACAGGCACCTGCCGCAATGCCCAGCTATTTTTTTGTTGCAGTTTGGCCGGGGCTGGGTTTGAACACACCACCCTCAGTATATGGGTCTGGTGCCCTACTCACTGAGCAACAGGCACTGCCCAGTGGGCAACACTTTGAAGGACCTTCCATGGCAAGAACAGTGTGCCCAGTGGGCAGGTAGGAACCCCAGAATTAGAGAACCCCGAGTCCCCAACCTAGTATTGCCACCATCTTGCTGTGTTACCTCAGGCCAGTCACTCACTGTTCTCAACCTCTTTGCCCATGTGAGGAGTGGGGACAATGGTAGCCCCTCTTCCTGATGGATTGAAACATTTCAAGGCCCACATACAATGTTCCCTCCTCTAACAGGTTTTCCTATCCTCCTGTTTGGGGCCTCTCCAGCCCCATCCCTTCTTCTGGCCCAGAACTGACCCAGGGGGTTGGAGGTATACATGTCCAGCTTTGTCTTCCCCAGCCTGGAGGTTCTTTGGAGCCAGGCCCAGTGCATAGTGGCACCAAAGAAGTGTCTCCATGGATTTCTTGAAGAACTGGAGAGTCCCAGAAAAGGTGTGAGTGGTGGAGAGGTAGGAGACCAAGTTTGGGGCACCCAGGGGCCTTGTGGGGGATACAACAGAGTTAGGAGGGGCTTCCCAGGAGTCTGAGTGTGCAGGATTCTCCAGGAGGGCAGAGTAGGCTTAAAACAAAAACCAGGGCTTGGACAAAGGGCTAAGGACAAAAACACAGACACCCTAACCACTGCAGACTGAGGTCAGGTCGCTGCCCTCTAGGGGGTCTCCTTTTACCACATCCACAGATTTAAAGGGGCCCATTCTTCACTCATCCCTCCCAGATAATCTTTAGCCTTGTAGGTGACAGGCTTCTGCTTGAATGCCCCATGGCACGAGGAGCTCACTGCCTCTTTTGTGGCCGAGAGCAAATCCTATTAAGCTGGATCTGGGAGTGCCCTTGCCCTCCAGCTTGACAGCAGAGGCTCGCGCTCTTATTCCCAAAGATCTGTTGGGTGATCCAGCCTCTTGGAGCTTCAGTTCACTCTGAAAAGGTGGAGCGCGGGCATATAGAGGGAAAAAGGGCGGGGAGATGTGTTCAGCAGGATCAGCCGGTTTCGCGTACAATGACCGCTTCGAAGCTGAGCTCGCTGCCAAGGCGTTGCCTCTTGCGCCTCCTGGAGGCAGGATTGGGCAGGGCGCCCTTCAATCGGAAAAAGCAAATTGGACACGCAAATGAGGTGCAAATTACCAGCATGCCTCCCTGTGAGCACTGGAAATCAGGGTGGCGAGGTGGGCGACTGTCCAGAATCCTGCTCAGTTCCCTTTAAAAGGAGAGTGCTGGCTCGGCGCCTGTGGCTCAAGTGGCTAAGGCGCCAGCCACATACACCTAAGGTGGCGGGTTGGAATCCAGCCGGGGCCGCCAAACAACAATGATGGCTGCAACCGAAAAAAAATAGCCAGGCGTTCTGGCGGGCGCCTGTGGTCCCAGCAACTTGGGAGGCGGAGGCAGGAGACTCGCTTGAGCCCAGGAGTTGGAGGTTGCTGTGAGCTATGCAACGGCACTCTACCCAGGGGGACAGCTTGAGGCTCTGTCTCAAAAAAAAAAAAAAAAGGAGAGTGCTATCTAGCCGCTAGCTGAGGTTGCATTCACCCTCACATGAAGCCACGAAGGGTCTGGGACAACCCATGACTATATCCCCATTAACTCCCAGCTCCCCAGTGCAGCTGGGATATATGTGATGATCTCACAGAGCTGTGGGAGCAGGGCTGGCCTGTCTTGCCCATTAGAGCATTCCCCTGGTTCACAGAGAGGACCTTCTCTATCTCCTCTAGGGGCGCCCAGGCCCTTGCCATCCCTCTTCCCTCAACAACCCTGTAGGATCAAGCTGGGGTATCCCCCCAGAGCATTGGGTCTGGGACCCACTCTGGCTACATCCTGGACAATTCTATTGTGACCATACAGGCACATGGCTGCAGAAATAGACTCAAAGCAAATTTTGCACTCTTTTGCAATAGACTCAAAGCAAATTTTGGCAAAAATAATAATTCAGGTGCTCATGAAACTGGAGAATTAAGATTGGCTAGTATCAGCTACAGCAGAACCCAAGGCTGCACACAATGTTCTCTGATGACCCCCTCCCCCCAGCCACCCAGTTCAAGCACCTTGGCAAGAAGACAGTTTCTTCCTTTCCCTTGCTTTTAGCAGTATTCCCAGGGAAGCCCTTTCATGGGGTCATATGCCCATCTAGAACCAATCACTGTAATCTGGGAGATGGTGGGGGTGGGGGTCTCTGTCTTCTCCACATGGTCTGAGCCTGAGGCAGAAGTTGCTGCTCAGGGTAGAACACAGTTCAGGCTGGTGAGTTCCAGAGTGTCCACATCAGCCTGTAGAGATGGTTCAGTCCAGACTTCCTTGTCCAGATGCAGAAAGGGAAACCAGAGAGGGTTAGCGCCAGGCCCTACATCACGTCAGTGGTAGGGCTAGGACCAAGTCAGGCTAGGTTCTCCTCTTCTCTAGCTGTGTGACCTGGTGCTGCAAGTCAAAGGCTTCTTTGGGATAGGCTTTCTTTTCCTATCTGTATTGGGGCGGGGGGGGGGGTGAGACCTGCTTTATGGGGCTGTCTGAAGATGAAATGAGATTAGTCTCATAAAGGCTCCAGGACAGTCCTGGGCACACTGTGGGTACCTGATCAGGATTATGGAGGTAGCAGTTTTTGGTCCAATAGATCACGTCCATGCCTGATGGAGGTTAGGTTAAGAGTCCAGGTGCAGCAAAGCCACATCTGGGGACATCCACAGCTGGACTTGGAGGCTCTGGGCAGGAGCAGGAAGATGCTAGTCACACTTGCTCAGTTTTTGGTCTCTTTCAGCCTCCACAAGGCTGTGTCCACTTTTGGTCAGGCTTGGGGGTGAGAGGCAGGGTGTGGCCTAATAGGCAGACCCAGGGGATGAGGTGGTAACTGAGGGAGAAGCCCAGCTAGGCCAAGGACAGGGTGAAGCTGAGTGTCAAGCTGGACATGGTGGCTCATGCCTATAATCCTGGCACTTTAGGAGGCTGAAGTGGGTGGACTGCTTGAGCTCAAGAGTTCAAGACCAGCCTGAGCAAGAATGAGACTCTGTATCTACTAAAAAGAAAAATAGAAAAACTATCTGGGCATTGTGGCAGGCACCTATAGTCCCAGCTACTCAGGAGGCTGAGACAGATGATTGCTAAAGTCCAAGAGTTTGAGGTTGCTGTGAGTTGTGAAGCCACGGTATTCTACCCGGGGCAATGGAGTGAGACTCGTTCTCTCAAGAAAAAACAAACCTCAGGGTCAAAGGGTCTGGGGTGGGGGGAATCCTGGCACATATAGGAAGGCTGCCTTACCTTTCTAAACCTGTTTCATCTTCCATAAGCAGGGAAGTATTTGGGGTTCTGAACCTGGAGAGGTAGGTGACAATTTGGCCTGTGAAGGTCACTGGTGACCCCAAAGGCAGCAGCTTTGCAGAAAGATGGGGCTGGAAGGCCCTGAAAGGAGCAAAGAGGTGGCAGTTCTGGGGACAGAAGAGGGGTCTGGGCTTGGTGCCTGTGGCTCAAGTGGCTAAGGCGCCAGCCACATACACCTAAGGTGGCAGGTTCAAATCCAGCCTGAGC
>NW_003852500.1:4347272-4352943 GCF_000181295.1 Otolemur garnettii
TTTTTTTTTTTGGCCAGCACTGGGTTTGAAGCTGCCACCTCCAGCATATAGGGCCAGCGCCCTACCCCTTTCAGCCATAGGCACCGCCCAGGAAGAGCATTTGTATGTTGGGTATGCAGCACAGGGGGCAGGAGATGACACAGGGGAGTAGGGAGAGCACCAGTAGTGTCCTTAAAAGACAATGGAATGGGGGTGGGCCCAGGGCTGGTGCAGAGTGTGGGGTTGGGCTGCCAACTACCTTCCATCTTCAGGCCCCCTAGATGGCTCCTAGGCCACCCCTCAGCCTAGGGTCGCCTCACCATGCCCACAGAGCTAAGCCTGGGATGAGCAGCTGCTCAATAAGTGTTCACCAACTGACTTTGGTACCAAATAAGCACTAACTGAGGTGCCCAATATGTGCTGACTGACTGTGGTGCCCAATTAAGTGTTCACTGATTGACTGTGGTGTCCAACAAGAGTTCATTGATTCACTGTGGTAATCAATAAGAGATCACTGACTGACTGTGGTATCTAGTAAGTGCTCACTGACAGCCAAAGGTGCCCAAAAAGTGCTCACTGAGCCCCCCATCTCCGAGGTAGTACCCAATAAGCACTAATTGTGGTGCCTAATAAGTACTCGCTGATTGACTGTGGTACCTAATAAGTGTTCACTGTGGTGCCCATAAGTGCTGGACACCACTAGACACACTTGAATTCTACTGCCTCTTAGCTTTGGAGGGTACAGTTCTGAGGGGCTGTGGGGCCTCATCTGTACCTGCCTCCCCTAAACCTCTGAGAGGGTCTCTATGCACAGAAGACAAGCATAGGCCTGGCAAATGGGCAGGAGCTCAGTAAGTCCTGGAACACCTTATACTGGCGTGCATCTGCCTTTTACAGGCACTAAACAACGCATCAGATCTTTCTGGTGCCATGATCTCCATGTGTGGTCAGTTGCACATCTCAGGATTTACACTGCCCTGTGCAGTCCTCTCCTATATGGTTCTAGGCCTGGCCACATGATTGACCTTGTCAGTGGGACATCCAAAAATGTGAAGCAAGCAGAGGCTGGGTGAGTATTTTTCTACTAAAAAGATAGAGGAGGGAAGCCTGACTCACCTAGCCTCCCTGTGGACTGCACCAGCCAAGAACCAGACAGGCCCCCTCTGACTATCCACTGGCAATTGAGCTCCAACAAGGGCCACATGAGTGATCCCCTCAGATGTCACTGGCAAAACCACCCAGCTGAACCTATCCCAAATTGCAAAACTGTGATTAGGTAAATTATTAGGGCTAGAGACCACTAAGTTTTTTTTTAGAGATAGAGTCTTACTTTGTTGGCCCTCAGTAGAGTGCCATGGCATCACAGCTCACAGCAACCCCCAGCTCTTGGACTTAGGCGATTCTCTTGCCTTAGCTTCCCCAGTAGGTGGGACTATAGGCCCCCGCCACAACGCCCAGCTATTTTTTTGTTGTTGTTGCAGTTTGGCCGGGGCCAGGTTCGAACCCGCCACGCTCAGTATATGGGGCCGGCGCCCTACTCACTGAGGGACAGGTGCCTCCCTGAACCACTAAGTTTTAGAGTATTTTGTTATGCAGCAATAGCTGATAGCTACAATGAATATCTGTCACCACAGCTCATGCCCTCTCTGTCATCTGATGAGCCACTTTTACAGAAGGGAAATAAAGAGACCAGTGAGGGGAAAGAACTTGCCAGGGTCACACAGCAGGTAGACAATGGAGGGAGCATCCTGGAGCTGGGTGGGTAAAGCAGGCTTTGGCATGAGGTAGAACAGGGGACATGTGGGATCTATCTCTTAGTCTTATTGGGTAATGAATCTTGGGATTAGAATAGGGCTTGTGGCCTGCGTAAGAGGCAGGAGAAAGGTGATGAATGAGGAAGACAGGCTCATAAGTTCCCTGAGCAGCAGAGAGCACAGAGTGGGCCACTCTGAGCCTGCAGACACCCTTCCTGTCCTCCCACCCCTGAAACCATCCTGCAAGTCCAGTGAGAAAGCCCAAGTGGTTAGAGAAGCAGGTCCCTGTTTAGATGCCAAGTGACAAGTTAGTTCAGAGCAGAGAGAGGCTCACAGCTACCCTCAGCACTGACCTGGGATGGGGGAGGAACAGCAGCCTCTAAGTTGCTTCTGGAATCAGGCTGAGGAGGGTGGGAGTGATTCATCGGGGCTGGAACAAAACACGTGCAGTTTCCGTGAGGATGAAGTCAGAGGCCATGAGGCCTTCTCAGTTGTCTACAGTACAGGCTTAGGTCATACTCTCTGGCCTGAAATTTCAGGGCATCCTTTCTTTTTTTTTTTTTTTTTTTTTTGAGACAGCGTCTCACTTTGTCACCCTTTGTAGAGTGCCATGGTGTCATAGCTCACAGCAACCTTCAACTCTTGGGCACAAGCGATTTTTGTGCCTCAGCTTGCTCAGTAGCTGGGACTACAGGTGCCCACCACAGTGCCCAAGTATTTTTTTTGTTTTTTTTTTTGGAGACAGAGCCTCAAGCTGTCACCCTGGGTACAGTGCCGTGACATACGGCTCACAGCAACCTCCAACTCCTGGGCTCAAGGGATTCTCCTGCCTCCGTCTCCCAAGTAGCTGGGACTATAAATGCCCACCACAACATCCGGCTATTTTTCGGTTGCAGCCGTCATTGTTGTTTGGCAGGCCCAAGCTGGATTCAAAGTCACCAGCTCTGGTGCATGTGGTGGGTGCCTTAGCTGCTTGAGCCACAGGTGCCAAGCCAATGCCCAGCTATTTTTAAAGACAGGGTCTTGCTCTGGCTCAGGGTGGTCTTGAACTCCTGAGCTCAAGCAATCTACCCATTTCAACTTCCCAGAGTGCTAGGATTACAAGTGTGAGCCACAGCAACCAGCCCATTCTCTTTTTTTTGAGACAGAGTCTCACTCTGTTGCCCTGGGTTGAGTGCCATGGTGTTGTTGCTCTTGGGGTTGAGCAATCGTCTTGCCTCAGCCTCGAGAGTAGCTGGGACTACAGGTGCCCACCACAATGCTAGGCTAGTTTTTATTTTTTATTTTTTTGAGACAGAGTCTCACTTTGTCACCCGTAGAGTGCCATGGTGTCATAGCTCACAGCAACCTTCAACTCTTGGACACAAGCAATTCTCTTGCTTCAGTTTGCTGAGTAGCTAGGACTACAGGCACCTGCCATAACACCGGGCTATTTTTAGAGACAGGGTCTAGCTCTGGCTCAGACTGGTCTAGAACCTGTGAGCTCAGGCAATCCGACCACTTTGGCCTCCCCGACTGCAGGGCATGAGCCACTGCCTTCGGCTAGTTTTTCTATTTTTAGTAGAGACAGGGTCTTACTCCTGCTCAGGCTAGTCTCAAACTCCTGAGCTTAAGCGATCCACCTGCCTTGGCCTCCCACAGTGCTACATTTACAGGTATAAACCACCTCACCCAGCCACTGCATCCTCTTAAAAAAAGACCAGTAGGCTCGGTGCCTGTGGTTCAAACAGCTAAGGTGCCAGCCACATACACCTGAGGTAGCGGGTTCGAATACAGCCCTGGCCCACCAAAACAACAGTGACAGCTGCAACCCAAAATGGCCAGGTGTTGTGGCAGGCGCCTGTAGTCCCAGCTAGTTCGGAGATGGAGACAGAAGAATCGTTTGAGCCCAGGAGTTGGAGGCTGCTGTAAGCTGTGATGCCACAGCACTCTACTCAGGGAGATAGCTTAAGGCTCTGTCTCAAAATAATAATAATAATAATAATAATAATAAAGGAAGACCAGTCACCCACTTCAGAGGCCATGTCTAGGACTTAATGATGTAGGACTGGGTACTTCAAACCCACACGGCTTGCAAAGAGAGGTGTCAGTAGCACCTCAAGCTGGCACTGATGTCTTTCAGAAGCGTATCACATTTTTGCAGCAGCAGGCACAAGCAGGGCATTTGGAAGCATTTTGGAAACTGTGAGTTGACAGTGAAAGGTACAGCTTTTGATTAACCCCAGTCCCAAGTGTCAAGCAGCACTGCCTAGCAGAACAGCCAGAAGCTGCTCTTCCTCAGATGCACAAGAGCCCAGATAAAACCCAGTTATGCTATCCTTAAGGGAAGATAGCTCCATGCTCATTCTTACACAGGCTCAAGGCCTTTTTGTTTTGGACAATTCTCCTTTCTTATGAGAAACAGCATCACAGATGTTTTCTTCTTTCTAAACGTCTAGTAGGGGACAGGCATGCCAGAACCCCAACCTGCAAGGGCTGGATGCATTCCAAGGTGACCTTGTGGCTTATAGCATATGAGTGTATGTTCATATGCATGTTTATTAACTTACAATAAAAAAAAAAACAAAAAACAGAAGACTTATGTCTCTAAAACTCTCTTCCCAGTATCCAAGGACTGTAAAGTGCTTTTCATTTATAAATCATCTGGCTCGAAGGCTTTCTTTCCTCTTGATGCACTTGGACAAGGTTGAAAGAGGCCCCTGCCCACCTCCCTGGCCCCATCTTTCTTCACTTGCCCACGCTCCTATTCCAGCTACACCAGCATTCCTCAAACATGCCAAGTGCCTTTGTCTTTGCCACTCCACCACCTAGAACTCTGTCCCCTGGTCATGTCTGTCTGCATGTTGTTCAGGCCACCTCCTCAGAGAGCCAGTGTGGAGGTGGCATCCACATCCCTCTGCTTCCTTGGCCGTGCATCTGAAACACTCCTGTCTGTTGTGTGTTTACCTAGTTGCTGTGCATCTCCCTGACCCTGCCTGCCTCAGTCACCACTGTGTCCCTGGCACCTAGCCCAGGCTCAGGCACACAGCAGAGTTCAGGATTTGGATGCTGAGTAGCTGAACGCTTGTGCTACAGACAGCAAAGGACAATAGGAAGTCACCAGACACCATGAGATGAGGAAAGGGAGTTTTCCAATAAGCAAGAAGCGATGTTTCATGGCTGAGCTGGTGGTCCTGGCAGCGAGAATGGGCAGTCCTGGGAACTACCTGTGGCCCTGAGCAGTGGCATTCATGTGGTCCCGGATGCTGATGGCCTGTTTGAGCAGACCCTCGACGCTGCGGAAGTAGACACTGCTGTCAACCAGGTTCTTCACAGCACTGAAATAGGAGGACAGACCAGGTCAGCTCCCTGAGCCTGCTGATGCATCTCCACACCCCAGCACTAGAGGGGCCTCTGCCTGAGTGTGGTGGGCACCTTGGTGATCCCATGGGCCTCTCTGAGTGCTCCTGTGGGCTTAAATATTAGAATTCTCTGCTATGCCTAGATGAGACCTATGCAACAAAGCACGTAGTACCAAGATGCAACTTTCATTTCACTGCTACTGAAACTGCTAGAGTTCTGAAAGAGGTTGAAGCATGTAAAGCTGACCTCAAAAATATCTCAGGCTGGCATGGTGCACACACCTGTAATCTCAGTCACTCAGGTTGAAGTGGGAGGATTGTTTGAGGCCAAGAGTTCAAGGTTACAGTGAGCTATGATCCGGTCACTGCAGTCTGGTAAGAGAGCAAGGTGAGACCTTGTCTCTAAAAAAGTAAAAAGTCCTTTCATTTTTACTAAGTGTGTGGAAAAGAAAAAAAAGTCCTTTCCAAAAGCATTCTAGAAAATTATTTACAAAGTTGCTCAGGGCTCATCTGCAATAAAAATAAAAGTGTTACTTTAATGTCCTTTTATTAAAAGCAAAAAGAAAATTCACTCTATTTATTATTAATCATGGACAG
>NW_003852500.1:4356110-4357572 GCF_000181295.1 Otolemur garnettii
AAAAAAAAAAAAGGAAAGTAACACCGGGCCCTAAAGGAATTGGCTGGCTCCCTACCTCTGGGAGGTGGCACCTCCCAGAATCCTTATTACTTTCTCCTTCCTATGACAGATAGGGAAGAACAGTGCTGGGAAGGGGCTCACTTGAGGTACTGACCAGGTGAGTTGTGATTTCGCCCACATGCCTCCACTTAGGTAGGTTCAGGATGTGGCTCACTGGACAGCTGGCTAGGACATCCTTGAATGCCTAGAGAAATGTAGGATGGCCCTAGGGCAACTGTGGCTCTCACCTGCAGGCATACTCCACGGTGTAGATGGCTCCTTGGCTTTGTTCCTCCCACCGCTGCATGTCAGCCTGCAGGAGTTGGGGGCACATTTAGCAGGGGAGGCTACCACCTCAAGGGCCCTCCTCTCAGCTGTCTTAGTGAGGTTCTCCTGGGTCCTCAGAGTAGCTGCCAGACCTTTACTCTTGTAACTCCCTTCCCTCAGAAGGCTGGGCTGTGATCACATGACCACCATGCCCTGGGGCCTTTGCACTGGCTGTTCCCTCTACCTGGCATGCCCTTTCCTCTGAGGGTTGCATGGCTACCTCTCACCATGCAAGTCATAACTACTGCAGATCTTGCTGACTCCTTCAAAGTCTACCCCCGATCCATCTACCACAGCCCCAAACTGGCTCAACCACCACATGCCTCCTTCCTGGTGTCCCAGCTTTCACTCCTGCCTGACAGCCCTTACACACATAGCAGGCCCCAGCTCACCTTGTGTTGGGCCAGCTCAGGCAGGGAGCGGCGCACATGCTCCTGCAGCCGATACAGGGCCACAGATGGCTCGTTTGCCAGGACATAGACACTCTCAGTGAACTTGTCCGTGACTGGGTCCAGGGTCAATAGTTAGCCAATCAGGGGCCAGGGGTGGGGAAACAAGGAGACAAAGCATCAGCCTCTTGATTGCTCAACCATGAGCCTAGCCAGAGCAGAGAGGAGTGTCCAGTATCTTCCCTAGTATCTGGGTCACCTGCAGCCGGTGATGGGCTGGAGACGGCCGCAGCAGGGCTTTACTAGAAAGGACAATGTTTCCAGTGAACTCTTTATCTTTTCCTACCAGATCCACTTTTGGTGGACACTCCTGCTGTCCACTATGACCCCCCTGCATTCCTTTCACCCCAGTGACCACACCTGAGACTCTTGTTTGGAAAATATCACAGAATGGCTGGACAGGGTGGCTCACATCTGTAATTCTAACACTTGGGAGGCTGAGGTGGGTGGATTGTCTGAGCTCACAGGTTCAAGATCAGTCTGAGCCAGAGCGAGACCTTATCACTAAAAATAGCCAGGCATTATGGCAGGTACCTATAGTCCCAGCTACTTGGGAGGCTGAGGCAAGAAAATGACGAGTTTGAGGTTGTTGTGAGCTGTGAAGCCAAGGCACTCAACTGAGGGTGACAAAGTGAGACTCCATCTCA
>NW_003852500.1:4358166-4362458 GCF_000181295.1 Otolemur garnettii
AAAAAAAAAAGAAAAAAAAAGAAAAGAAAATGCTACAGAACCCAAAAGTGTCTGAAAGTTTACGTCCTTGTATGACCCTCAGCCATGACAGACTAATGAGTGACATGAAAGCCTGTACTCCTTGCTGCACATAGGAACTACCTGGAGGTTTAACTCATTCTTCTAAGCTCCTCTGTAGGATCAGGCTGAGGCCAGATACGTCCCTCCCTTGCTTCAAACCCTCCTACCAGAGGATAAAATCTGTCTTTCATACCATGGCCGGTTCTCGTTATCGACTTCCTGCCCTCCTTGCCTTCCACTCTTGACTATTCCTTGGACACACTCAGCACTGTCTAAAAGAACTTTCTGAGATGACAGAAATATCTTACAACTTATTTTTGAGTTGCAGTCTCACTATGTTGCCCAGGGTAGACTCAATTCCTGGGCTCAAGCAATCCTCCTGCCTCAGCCTCCCAATTGGCTGAGACTGTAAGTATGCACATGGCTACTGAGTACTTGAAATGTGACTAGTGTGACAAAGGAATTCAATTTTTAATTTTACCTGATTTTATTTTATTTATTTATGTTTTTTGAGACAGAGTTTCACTTTGTTGCCCTTAGTAGAGTGCCGTGGCTTCACAGCTCACATCAACCTCAAACTCTTGGGCTTAACCAATTCTCTTGCCTCAGCCTCCCAAGTAGCTGGGACTACAGGTACCCACAATATCCAGCTATTTTCAGAAATGAGATCTTGTTCTGGCTCAGGCTGGTCTTGAATTCCTGAACTCAAGCAATCCATCCGCCTTAGCCTCACAGAGTGCTAGAATTACAGGCATGAGCCACCATGCTCCACCTTTACTTGATTTTAATTGAATTAAATTTAAATACCCAGCTCTAAATACTTTACCACCTGAGGGTCTTGGCCTTTACCTTAGTCATAGGGTTTCAAAGTAGTACAAGGTGGAAGCCAAATTCAAGTTTTGCTTTTTGGAACTTTGTGGAATATTTTTTCCTGAATTTTTCTTTTGTTGGTTTTTTTTTTTTTTTTTTGGAGACAGAGTCTCACCATGTTGCCCTTGGTAGAGTGCCATGGTGCCATAGCTCACAGCAACTTTAAACTTCTGAGTTCAAGTGATCCTCCTGTCACAGCCTTCTGAGTAGCTGGGCCTCCAGGTGCCCACCACAACTCCAGACTACTTTTAGAGATGGGTCTTGCTCTTGTTCAGGTGGTCTTGAACTCATGAGCTTAAGCAATCAGCCTATCTCAGGCTCCCAGGGTGCTAGGATTATAGGCATGAGCCACCACCCCTGGCTTTTCCTGAATTTTTCTATCTGAGGTTGGTTAAATCCACCCAAGTGGAACCTGCATGTAAGGAGGGCTGTGCCTCGGCACCTGTAGCTCAGCAGTGAGGGTGCCAGCCACATACACTGGGGCTTATAGGTTTGAACCCGGCCTGGGCCTGCCAAACAACAACTACAACAACAAAAACAGCCAAGCGTTGTGGTGGGTACCTGCAGGCCCAGCTACGTGGGAGGCTGAGGCAAGAGAATTGCTTAAGCCCAAGAGTTTGAGGCTGCCATGAGGTGTGACTCCACAGCACAGAGTGACATAGCAAGGCTCCGTCTCAGAAACAAAAAGGAGGGCTGATTGTATTTGGCAAGTCAACGAAAACATAGAAATATATAAATATAGGCTTGGCGCCTGTGGCTCAAGTGGCTAAGGCGCCAGCCACATACACCTGAGATGGCAGGTTCGAATCCAGCCTGGGTCTGCCAAAGAACAGTGACAGCTCCAACCAAAAAACAGCCAGGCATTGTGGCGGGCACCTGTAGTCCCAGCTACTTGGGAGGCAGAGGCAGGAGAATCGCTTGAGCCCAGGAGTTGGAGGTTGCTGTGAGCTGTGATGCCACCGCACCCTACCCAGGGCAACAGCTTGAGGCTCTGTCTCAAAAAAAGAAATACATAAATACAGAGAGTGCCAAAAAAATGTATAAAGATTTTAAGACAGAAGAAAATTGTATTAAGATGGTAATACTTAAGTCATGTTTGAATTCTGCAATTAGAAGAGGTGCTCAAACATCAGTTATCTTCATCTTTTGTTATTGATATATATTATTACCACTTTAATATAGTTTTCTTAAAATGTGTGCACATTTTGAAAATATGGGCTAGGCTACGGCCTTCCTCTAATCCTAGTACTCTGGGAGGGCCAGGTGGGAAGATCGCTTGAGGTCATGCATTTGAGACCAGCTTGAGGAAGAGTGAGACCTCATCTCTACAAAAAAAAATAGAAAAATTAGTAGAGCTGGGTGGTGTATGCCTACTCCCCAGTACTGCCAGCTACTGGGGAGTCTTAAGCAACAGGAAGTTTGAACCCAGAAGTTTGAGGCTGTAATAAGCTATGATGGCACCATTGCAATATAGCCTGAGTGACAGAGTCAGACCCTGTCTCAAAAAGGAAAAAAGGGAGGAAAGGAACAAAGAAAGAAGGAAGAAAGCCAGTCAGCCAGGGCATAGTAGCTCTTGCCCGTAATCCTAGCATACTGGGAGTCGGACTCAGGAGAATCCCTTGAGCTCACAAGTTAGAGACCAGCCTGAACAAGAGCGAGACCCAATCTCTAATAAAATAGAAGAAATTAGCCGGGTGTTGTGGCAGGCACTGGTAGTCCAAGCTACTTGGGAAGCTGAGGCAGGAGGATCGCATCACTTGAACCCAGTAGTTTGAGGTTGCTGTGAGTTAGGCTGACTCAAAAAAAAAAAAAGTTGAAAGAAATGAGACATCAGGAACAGCAATTACCACACCCTAAGCATTCTTCCAATGTGTTATAAATACCAGGTTATGATTTCTTTTTCTTTTAAAGAGACAGGGTCCCGCTCTGTCGCCTAGGATCGAGTGTAAAGTGTAGTGGCACGATCACAACTCATGACAGCCTGGAACTCCTAGGCCCAAATGATCCTCCCTCTTCCCCCAATCCCCCAATGCTGGGATTACAGGTAAGCAACAGCGCCCGGGCAGATTAGTGAATTATTAACAGTCGAGGGGGGTATTACATGCCTCATTTTACAGATGACAAAACCAGACCCGGTTTTGACAAAACTTGGCGGCCTGGCCAAGTTTTGCCCTAATTGAGCCCCCTGCTAAGCCACTTACAGACTATTTATTTTAATCGAATCCAGCCTGGGCTCGCCAAAACAATGATGGCCGCAACCAAAAAATGGCCAGGCGTTGTGGCGGGCGCCTGTGGCGGGCCTGGCGGACCCAGGCTGCATTCGATTTGACAAAATCATTTCTAAAGATTTCAAAACTAGCTAGTGGCTGAGCTCAGATTCAATAGCAGTTATATCACTGTTCCCTGAACGCTCCCTCCGCGCCTTTGCCATGCTCCCCTTTGTGAAGGCGCCCCTCCGCGAGTTCCCAGACCCCTCCGGTCCCTCCCGGGGACCCCCACCACCTTTCTTCCCCTTGAGCTGCATCTCTGGTTCCTCCATAGCGACTGCTGCCAACGGAATCAGTGGACAGAACCCGGAAGTCCGAAGGCCGGGACTGCTGCCTAAGCCTTCCCCGTGGAAACTGGACGCCGCACGACTCCAGTTCCGGTATCAGAGGGCCTGCTCGCCCCACACCTCGATCTCCAAGACAGAAAAGGGGATGTGAGTGAGAAATGGAGGGAAGGATGCACTCCCGGGGGCTGGATGAGGAGGGGGAGGAGACCCCTGAAGCTCCAGTACCCACACCCAGGCGGAGGAGGGGCAAGCACTCTCTGGTTTCCCCAAACCTCCTTTTCCCGGGGCAGACGTATTGTTAGACCATTCTACACATTGCCCACTTCAGGCCGTATGAACCCCCTCCTTTAGCCCTCTGCTGCTACCAATCCCTATACATGATTATAAAACTTCCCAACAGCAGAAGAGACCTTGTATCACCTTGCCAGTTTAAACTCTGGACGCGCCGCCTACTTGCCCGCTGCCCTTCCCTTTTAGAAAGCCCCGCCCATCCTTCTGTTGGAAGAATCTGCGGACTGAGCTAGAGGTTGAGGGAGAACAAGAGCTGGGAAATTCGCTAAACCGCTTGAGACCCTGCCCATTCCTTCCGGAGTTGTTGGTGGGGGTAGGGAGTGGGTGGGAGAAAACGCGCAGGCTCAGTCGCACCTCAAGGGCCCTTGCGGAAGCCACTCCTCTCCCGAGTCTTAAAGGGGCAGAGCATCTCTTATTGCTCGGGACCTTTCTCACTTTTGCGGGCGGGGGGTGCGCAGGCGCAGTGGGGAAGCTGTGGAGTGTGGGGGAGCTCTGGAGTTGGGGGACGTAGCGGTCT
>NW_003852500.1:4363741-4365516 GCF_000181295.1 Otolemur garnettii
CAAAAAAAAAAAAAAAAATTAATTAAAAAATAAATAAATAAATAAATAGTGTCATATAATATGTGGCCTTTTATGACTGGCTTCTTTCATTCAGCATGATGTTTTTGAGGTTCATCCACATTGTAGCATGTGTCAGTGCTTCATTCCTTTTTTGACTAATATTCCAAAGTATGAATGGACCATATTTTGTTTATCCATCCTTTTTTTTTGAGACAGAGTCTCACTTTGTTGTCCTTGGTAGAATGCCATGGCATCATAGCTCACAGCAACCTCACTCCTGAGCACAAGTAATAAGTAATCCTCTTGCCTCAGCCTCCTGAGTAGCTGGGACTATATGCACCTGCCACAGTGTCCAGCTATTTTTGGAGATAAGGTCTCATTCTTGCTCAGGCTGGTCTCCAACTCCCGAGCTCAGGCAATCTACCCATCTTGGCCTCTCAGAGTGTTAGGATTACGGGTATGAGCCACTGAGCCTAGCCCACATTCCTCTTCTGGCTATTGTGAATGATACTTCTGTGAACATTCATGTACAGGTGAGTTTTTTTTGTTTGGTTGGTTTTTGAGATAGAGTCTCACTTTGTCACTCCTGGATTATTGTTTGGCGAGTCCGGGCTGGATTCGAACCCGCCACCTTAGGTGTATGTGGCTGGCGCCTTAGCCACTTGAGCCACAGGCGCCGAGCCAACACCTGGCTATTTTTTTAGAGGCAGCATTTCACTCTTATTCAGGCTAGTCTTGAATTCACCTGCCTTGGCCTCCCAGAGCTCTGGGATTACAGGCATGAGCCACCTTGCCTGGCCTGAGACCTCTGTTTTTATGATCCACTCCCTAGGACTTATCTTCCCTTTCTACCCAAAAGGTTGTTCACAACTTTGTACATTTTTATATGGTGGTATATATAGTACACATAACTTAAAATTTACCATTTAATCTAGAATTGCAGTACAATTTAGTGTCAGAAAGTACATTCACAGTGTTGTATAACCACCACCTCTATCTAGAATTTTTTCATCACCCCAAAAAGGAACTCCACTACCCATTCTCCTTTCCTTCTATTTCCTGGTCACTAATATGCTTTCTGTCTCTATGGATTTGTCTATTCTGGATATTTCATATAAATGGTGTCATACAGGCTCGATGCCCATAGCTCAGTGGTTAGGGCACCGACCACTTACACCAGGGCAGGCGAGTTCGAACCTAGCCCAGGCCTGCTAAACAACAATGAGAACTGCAACAAAAAATAGCTGGGTGTTGTGACGGGCACCTGTAGTCCCAGCTAGTTCGGAGGCTGAGGCAAGAGAATCTCTTAAGCCCAAGAGTTTGAGGTTGCTGTGAGCTCTGATGCCATGGCACTCTACCAAGGGTGACATAGTGAGACTCTGTCTCAAAAAATAAAAAAATAAAAGGGCCAGTGCCTGTGGCTCAAGCTGCTAAGGCACCAGCCACATATACCTGAGCTGGCTGGTTCGAATCCAGCCCAGGCCCATCAAACAACAATGACAGCTGCAACCAAAAAATAGCCAAGCGTTGTGGCAGACGCCTGTAGTCCCAGCTACTTGGGAGGCAGAGGCAGGAGACTCGCTTGAGCCCAAGAGTTGGAGGTTGCTGTGAGCTGTGATGCCAACAGCACTCTACCCAGGGTAACAACTTGAGGCTCTGTCTCAAAAAAATAAAAAATAAAGGCTGGGCACCTGTGGCTCAAGTGGCTAAGGCGCCAGCCACATACACCTAAGGTGGCGGGTTCGAATCCAGCCCAGGCCTGCCAAACAACAATG
>NW_003852500.1:4365802-4366575 GCF_000181295.1 Otolemur garnettii
ATTCAATTAAAAAAAAAAAAAAAAAGGAAACTAAAGCCTTTCCTCTCTCTCCCAGCAGGCAGCTCCCTGAAGCACTCTACAACCCTCACCAACAGGCAGCGGGGGAACGAAGTGTCAGCCCTGCCAGCTACCCTAGACTGTGAGTGAACCTATGGCCCCCAGTGGCAAGAGAGGTAGGGGGATAGCAGGGCCAAGAGGAACAATTGTGGGCAGAGGGTGAATTCAGGCACAGAGAAGTGGTAGGACAGATGAGGACTCTGCCTCTCTTTGGCTTCCAGCCCTGTCTATCCACCAGCTTGCAGCTCAGGGGGAGTTGAGCCAGCTTAAGGAGCATCTGAAGAAAGGTACGTGTCTACATGCAAGTGCTAGTATGCCTGGGCTTGTTTGGTGTGTGCACATGGGTCCTCTGTGCCCACTCACAGTGTATTCATGTGTGCCCATGTCTACATGTGTGTCAGCATGTCCACATGTGTCCATCTTTGCATGTGCTTCCTCACTCCCATAGCATTGGGGAGAGAGGGCCTGGTATAGCCTAGTGGTACTGCCCCCCTCCTGCCAGGTGACAACCTCATCAACAAGCCAGATGAACGTGGCTTCACCCCCCTCATCTGGGCCTCTGCATTTGGAGAGATCGAGACTGTCCGCTTCCTGCTTGAGTGGGTATGTTCTGGCCCATCTGGAGTTTCCTGGGATTTGCAGGGCAGGTGGGCTGGGGGTGTGTGTCTCAGCTGTGTCTGCCGGTTACTTGGCTCTACAATGAAACTGCTGTGGGG
>NW_003852500.1:4366871-4367494 GCF_000181295.1 Otolemur garnettii
GGGGACCCCAGGATTCCTGGGGATGCCCCTATTGCTCTTGTTGCTGTCTCCTCTCCCTGCCAGGGGGCTGACCCCCACATCCTGGCCAAGGAGCGGGAGAGTGCCCTGTCATTGGCCAGCACTGGTGGCTACACGGACATCGTGGGGCTGCTGCTAGAGCGTGACGTGGACATCAATATCTATGACTGGGTGAGGCACTACCCACCCCTGGCACCTCTCAGCCTCCTTGCTAACATTTCTGCCCTCAAACATTTATCAAGGCAGGGTGTGGTGACTGATACCTGTAATTCCAACACCTTGAGAGGTCTAGGCAGGAGGCTGTCAAGGTCCAGAGTTCAAGACCAGACAGGGCAACTTAATTAGACCCTGTCTCTACATAAAACACACAAAAAAATTAGCCAGGCATAGTGACACACGCTTGTAGACCCAGTTACTTGGGAGACTGAGGCAGGAGGATCTCTTGAGCTTAAGAGTTCAAGGGTACAGTGAGCTATGATCATGCCACTACACTTCAGCATGGGCAACACAGCGAGACCGTCTCTAAAAAAAAAAATTAGGCTCGGCGCCTGTGGCTCAAGTGGCTAAGGCGCCAGCCACATACACCTAAGGTGGCGGGTTCGAAT
>NW_003852500.1:4367697-4378096 GCF_000181295.1 Otolemur garnettii
AAAAAAAAAAAAAAATTAAACACAACAAAATTTTTGAGTGTTTGCAGGGCACTAGGACTGCTCGAGGCACTGGGAACATAAGTCAGACCCATTCCCAAGTTTGCGGGAGGCAGACATGTAACTGGACCGCTGAGATGTAATGAACAGTGCTGTAATGGCACACAGGCAGCTCCAAGTACTCAAAGAAGATCAGGGAGGGCTTTGTGTAAGAAGGGTCATGACCCAAAGGACAAGAAAGACTGGCCAGGCGATGAGCAGGAGGAGGAACTATGTTAAATTAGAGACCAGAGAGGGAGGTACACTGTGAGAATTGGGAAGAGATAAATTGTTGAGTTTCCCTTGCCTCTCCCCCAACAGAATGGAGGGACCCCACTGCTGTATGCTGTACGTGGGAACCATGTGAAGTGCGTTGAGGCTTTGCTGGGTGAGTGGGAGTAGAGACTGGCCCTGAGGGCCCCAGAGCTGCAACTGGCCTTCCAAGAATCCTTATACTGTTCCTGAAATGGGTGGTGACAATCTACTTCTCTTAGAGGCGGGGATTTGGGAAGAGGAAATGTTAGGATAATGTAAGGATCTGGCCAAAGGGTTGAACACCTACACCTTCCATGCTTCAGGGACCCTGGAGCCACAGTCCTCAGAAGAAATTAAGCCTTAGAGGGGTGGGGCTGTTTCCAAGGCCAAATGGACAAAGGGCAGACCCATGGCCACATGGTAGGTCTTGAGGTCACTGGATCTCCCAAGTCTTCATGTCCCATTCTGGGCTCCTGCTGCTAGGCCAAGCTCCTCCTGCTAGGCCAAGCTCCTCCTCCAGCATCTGTTCTGCTTTGCAGCCCGAGGCGCTGACCTTACCACTGAAGCTGACTCAGGCTACACCCCGATGGACCTTGCTGTGGCCTTGGGATACCGGAAAGGTTGGCCTGAGACCCATGAAGCAGCAATGGGGTGCCATAAGCAGGGAACCACAAAGGGGTACATGGGTTATCCTCTGAGAATAGCCTCTGAGAATGTTTGAAGACCATCAGGGGCCATGGTTTACCTGGCCTGGGTATGTCCCAGTCTTAACTTCTGGACTGTCTGTGTGTTGGGGTAGGGAGACCATTGGGTGTCAGTGAGTGGGCTGTGGTGTGAACACACAGGCACTGAGAGGCCAAAAGAGGCCCCAGCCCAACCTTAGGATGTTGGGGATGGGGGGAGTCAAGGAGGTATTCTGGGAGACCAGAAGAGAGGTAGACAGGGCTTGGCGCCTGTGGCTCAAGCGGCTAAGGCGCCAGCCACATACACCTAAGGTAGCGGGTTCGAATCCCCAGCCCGGGCCGCCAAACAACAATGATGGCTGCAACCAAAAAAAAAAAAATGGCCGGGTGTTGTGGCGGGCGCCTGTAGTCTCAGCTACTTGGGAGGCTGAGGCAGGAGACTCGCTTGAGCCCAGGAGTTGGAGGTTGCTATGAGCGTGATGCCATGGCACTCTACCCAGGGGGATAGCTTGAGGCTCCGTCTCAAAAAAAAAAAAAAAAAAGAGAGGTAGACAGCATCCAAAGAGAGGCAGCCAGGCCACTATGAACAGGGCCACTGAGGCCAACCCTGTCTATGGTGGGAGATGGTTTTGAGCAGGGAAAGATCCCAGTTTAACTCCCTACTTCCTCCCTGACAGTGGGACCTCAGTTTTCCCATCCATGTAATGGGGAGATCCTAACAGAACCAGCTCCCTAGGGTCATGGTGGGGATTAAGGGCTTAGGAAATATTCTCCTCCTTTCTTTGGAGTTTTATTCCATTTGAAACAGAAATCATTCCTTGCCACCCCTCTTGTCTTTTCATAAAAATCAAAGTTCACCAACTTTGGTAGGAAATACTTTTATAATTTTGGAAAACCACATAAAAAAATGGATTTTTACAAACTTACAGAAGTTGAGCTTCCTGGGATGGGATGTGGATCTTTCATCCAAGTCCCAGGGCTGGGAGGCCTCTGTTTCTCAACTGGGGGGAGAGTGCAGGTTGGCTGTGCCTCTCTAGCTCCCAATTCAAGCTCACAGTTCTTTTTCCCTTGCCCTATCTCTAGTCCAACAGGTGATTGAGAATCACATCCTCAAACTTTTCCAGAACAACCTGGTACCTGCCAACTCTGAGTGAAGGCCACCTGCTGAGGACTCAGACACTCAGGGAACAAAACAGTTAACTCAGAGCTGGGGGAACCCAGAACTGGCTTCCAAGGCAGCTCCGGGACAGGTGGTGTGAGGGGACCCTTCCCAAGAGGAAGCAATAAACCTGTGCAGAACTTGAAGGACTTCACTGTATTGCTTTGTTTCCCCCAAGGGCTTCCTGGAGGAGGTCTTAGACTTTCTTCTTTCCCAGTACCCGCAGGTGGTAGATGACCACACGGCCAAAAAAGTCAGTAGCATCCTCAAATGTTACCTTCAGCCGGTCTACTTCAGCAGCTGGCACAGAGAAAGTGTGATCACAGGCAGTCAAAGGAAACAGGTGGCTTCTTGTTTCCCACCTTCCAAGCCCCACCCTTCCCAGACCTGGGCTATAGTTCCATCCAGCTCAGACACCACCAATGTGTTGGATGACCTGGGCAAGTTGTGGGTTGCTCTGATCCTATCACATAAAACAGGTGGTCATCACCCCCATTTTACAGATAAGCAATGGAGACCTAGAAGTCACACACCAGGGTTCCCACTCAGGTCTGGGTGAGCCCAAAGCTTTCAGAGGCCCATGCCACCCCACCCCAAAGACCACGACAGGATATCTGAAGTGAGTTGCTATCCTCAGGATAGAAATCCACAATCTTGCTCAGAGCTTCATTTCCCTGTGAACCTGCAGCAGAGAAAGAGGAAGACAGTGAGTGTGAAGGGTGGTAGTTCCTGGACCCACCACCTCTCAGGATCTTCCAGTACCTTCTAGGCAGCAGTGGCGACTGGAAAAGCCCCCCTGGAACTGGATCTGCAGCTGGGAGACACAGACACGCTGGGGAAACTCTAATATCACCCACTGGGAGGGGCCCTGGAAGCAGACAGGGAAACTAAGGTCCATGGTCAGTACAGGCTCAGAGCCCTGCTCGGCTTGTCTTTCTCATTCACACAGTCCATGAAACAAACAAATTGGGTACATGTGTCCTTCCTGATACCCACTAGGCCCTCCTCCCCTGCTGAAAGTTGTCAAGACATCCTGGACTCCTGAAGCTGATTGACGCCACGGATATTGGGCCTGGGAGGCACCTTACCTGATCAGAGTTCCAGCACGTCTCCTCATCCTGATCGAACAGGTGTTTCTTTCCAAACTGCCGAGTATTGCGATTCAGCACGGAACTCACCCTAGAAGAGGCACCAGTATGATCTGGGTGAGGAGAGGGACTGAGCCAGCTCCCGGTGCTGCGGAGGGTGCTCCTCCCAGTTTTGTCCACTGAGCTGGGCTGACCTCAGCCTTAGGGCCCTGACACTCTCTGAACCCCCAGGCTCTTACCTGCTTACTGTCTCTGGACAAACCAAAGAGTGGGTCATCTCGGTTCCACAGGAGCTCTCAGGGTCTGGGCTCAACTTGGGTTTGACTCCTGACACCACCTCAGCCACAGCGGTTACAACCTTGACCACGTCCCTGGCCTGCACATCCTTACCTGTTAACTCTGGCCTTGAGCCGTAACTCCCTTGCCTGTCCCAGTCCTAAATGTCTCGATCACCCTCCCACAGGCCAGAACAATTTAGGAGTGGTGATCGGAGAAAATGCCAATGACCAGAGGTTAGGCTTTTCACAGGAAACAAGTTTCCCGCGGGTTTGGGGGACGGTCGTCCCCTATCCGAACCTCAGTTTCTCCCGGATCAACTCTGCAAACCAAAACCTGGGACCCGGAACAGCGTGAGTGCGGCGCATGCGCAATGTAATTCAGGTACCGCCCTGCTGCCGCTCCTAGGGCAGGGTTTGATTTCACCCCGCCCCTTCATGCCCTCTTCTTAAAGAGCCCAGGTTCAACGTTTAAGGTGGAGAAAGAAGGCGTTCTGTTTTCCGGGTGCTATTCCTTGGTAAGGGATGTAGAGCACTGGTTTTGGAATCCGAGAGACTTCCTATAGCGATGGCTTCCTACTCGAGAAAGTGCTGAATACACTCCCTAACTGCTAATGCAGTCTGGGAACCCCTGAACCTCATTGCCTCCCAGAGGTCAAAGCAAGAGGGATGAAAAAGACCATGATGTTGGGAATATCAGGAGTCCTCATCAATCTCCTTTGTCCTTGTTAGAACATAGGAGACCTGTTCGCCAAATCTCCCTTTCACGTAAGACATCAAGGAAGACTTCAGAGAGAGTGGTGGGGGCATGGAGATGTGTTTTGAAGCATGAACAGGAGTTTGCCAAGTCAGATTATGCAAAGCTTCAGATACCAGGCTAAATATTTGGTTCAGTGATTCACTAGACAATTCCTGCCTTCCTCTACTGTCACACCCTTTTCCTCAGCCCTGTGCTGGATGATGTTAGGGGTGGCAAGAGACATCAGTTCAAACCCAGTTGCTGAATGAGGAGACCCTGGTCTGAGCAAGATAGAGATAGACACTCTGTGCCCCAGAGGATCAGGGCTAAGCCAGAGGGTGAGATAGGGCTGGAGGAGCAGGGGCTTTAACCTGGAGGAAGAGGAAGGATCCTGAGAGAGATTTTTGACCTGCACCTTCATGGGCTGGCCGAAATTCACTAGGGTAAGAAAATGGGGGGGGGGGGAGGGCATTCCAGGCAGGGAGAACAGCATAAGGAAAAGCCTAATTGGGTGAAAGACCATGAATTTCAATAAAATATGTGGAGCTGAGACCAGGTGCAGTGGCTCATGCCTGTAATCCCAGCACTTGGAAGGCCAAGGTGGGTGGATTGCCTGAGCTCACAGGTTCTAGACCAGCCAGAGCCAGAACAAGGCCTTGTCTCTAAAATTAGCCAGGTGTTGTTGTGGGCGCCTGTAGTCCCAGCTACTTGGGAGGCTTAGGCAAGAGAATCGCTTAAGCCCAGGACTTTGAGGTTGCTGTGAGCTATGATGCTACATCACTCTACCAAGAGTGACAAAGTGAGACTCTGTCTCAAAGAAAAACAAAAGAATTATAGTTTATATATGGCCATATATATAGCCATATCCTTCTAGGCCTGGAGCGATCATGAAAGGTATTTGAGAAAGGGCAGGTTGCCATCTGATCTGCATGAATGGAGGGTTCCCAGACAGAGCAGTCCCTGGCAGGAGACTGTTGTCCCTGGCTTTAGCTGAATGGTCTGGCATCCAGCCCCTTTCTTCAAGGGCTGGGGGAATGGTCCCCCTGGCATCCTGCTAGAATCTGCCTGAACTCAGTCCAGGATGGGGGCTGATGGGGAAACTGGGTCACCCACAGAAGGGCTGCCTCATAAGCCCTGCCTCCCAGGACTTTCTGCATTCAGACATAGTCTGGTGCCACCAGCTTTGCTGATCTCAGGGATGGGACTGGAGATAACAGGAAACACTCCACCCCCGCCTTCACCCTCAGAGGAAGTTAGGAAGAGAATGGACTCTAGAGAACCCAGATCTGGTGCAAATCTTGGCTGGACCATCACTGGCTGTGTGAATTTAGACAAACATTCTGACCTCTTAGTTTCTTCATCTGTAAAGTAGGGGGAATTCTATTTACAGGACCATTAGAGGACTCAGGGGGCTCTTTAAGTTGACACATAGCAATAGTGGCTGACATTTGTTGAGAGCCCACTGTGTGTCTGACTTGAAGCCATATATTTTTTGCCATCCATTGGCCCATTAAACCTGCCTTAGCGGGAGGTGCCTGTGGTTAAAGGAGTAAGGCGCCAGCCCCATATGCCAGAGGTGGCGGGTTCAAACCCAGCCCTAGCTAAAAACTGCAAAAAAAAAAAAAAGAAAAAAAAGAAACTTGCCTTAGCTGGTCCCTGTCACCCCTATTTTATAGCTGAGAACACAGCAACTTAGCCAATGTCCCCCAGTGAGATATGCATGGCCCCAGGGCTCTCCACACCACTCCTGGCCTTGGCATGGGGCCACCTTGTCCAAGGGGGTGAAACCAGCTCCATACCCTCTTCCCACCTCCTCACCCCACTGGTGCCTGGGTATGAAAGGACCTCCTTTTTCTCCAGGGAATTAACAGCTCCAGGCTCCTAGCAGGGCAGCCAAAAGTGGTCCATTCATTCTCCTGAGTGATGAGAGACTAAGAACTCCCACCCATGCCAGGAAATGAGGCAGGGAGAGCTCTAGAACAGCGGTTCTCAACCTGTAGGTCTCGACCCTTTTGTAACAATAAAAATACTTCCTGCATATCAGATATTTACATTACGATTCATAACAGTAGCAAAATTACAATTATGAAGTAGCAACGAAAATAATTTTATTTTTATTTTTATTTTTATTTTTTTTTGTGACGGAGCCTCAAGCTATCCCCCTGGGTAGAGTGCCATGGCATCATGCTCACAGCAACCTCCAACTCCTGGGCTCAAGAGAGTCTCCTGCCTCAGCCTCCCAAGTAGCTGGGACTACAGGCACCCGCCACAACGCCCGGCCATTTTTTGGTTGCAGCCATCATTGTTTGGCGGGCCCGGGCTGGGGATTCGAGCCCACCACCTTAGGTGTATGTGGCTGGCACCTTAGCCACTTGAGCCACAGGCGCCAAGCCACGAAAATAATTTTATAAAAAAAATAATAATCTTGGCTCGGCACCTATGGCTCAAGTGGCTAAGGCGCCAGCCACATACACCTAAGGTGGTGGGTTCGAATCCAGCCCGGACCCGCCAAGCAACAATGACGGCTGCAACCAAAAAATAGCCAGGCATTGTGGCGAGCGCCTGTGGTCCCAGCTACTTGGGAGGCAGAGGCAGGAGACTCGCTTGAGCCCAGGAGTTGGAGGTTGCTATGAGCTGTGAAGCCACGGCACTCTACCCAGGGGGATAGCTTGAGGCTCTGTCTCAAAAAATAATAATAATATTAATCTTATGGTTGGGGGTCACCACAACATGAGGAACTGTATTAAAGGGTTGCGGCATTAGGAGACATTAGGAAGGTTAAGAACCACTGCTCTAGAAGGTTCAAAAGCAGCTCCTCTGCTTTTGGGGGGAAAAGGAGGCACAGAAAAGCAAAGTCATTTAGCTATGGCCACCTTGGGGGACTGGGATACAAACTGCAGTCTGACCCCAAAAATCTTCCCACTGGGCTGAGATCTACATTTTTCAGGGAGAAACTGGAATTTCAGAGAGGCTGGGGATTTGCTGAAGTCACACAGCAAGTATGGGTCAGTGGGGACTCTCTCTGCATTGGCCCCATTCATGTGGAAAACATAAATCTGTCATCTTGGAGCAGGACAGGAAAAGGCCCTTGGTTAGCTTTAAGCCTGAGGAATGGGTGTAATAGTTTCCCTGTGGTCTCACCCTGAGGTGAGTGCAGAGGAAGGAGGGTGTAACAGAATCTCTGAAGCCTGAAACCCATAATCTGTCCAGACTGGGTCTAATTTGCCTGCCAGGATGTGTCCAAGTCCAGCAGGGACCAGCACAAAGTAGAAGGATGCTCACTGAATGCTAGCAGGGGTTGTTGGTGCTGGTGAGGTCTAAGTGTGGCATTATACTGGAGGTAACAGTGCGAGTGTGAGTGAGTGGCTAGGTGTGCAGGGACTGAGATGAACATACGTGGGAAGATTTAGACCTGGTGACAGTAGCTGGGAGGCTTGTATATGTCAGGGTTGATGACATTAGTGCCCACTGAAGTTTGTTGTGTGCTCAGTATCTCTGTGTGTGGCCATACCTGGAAACATGGTTGGGTGTGACATCTTAGGGCAAAGGTGAGCTTCCTGTGGCTCAAAGAAAGGTGAAGGTGATTGTGAACAGCAATGAGTGTGTTTGAGCACAGAGGGAGGCTAGATGCAACCTCACTCACAGCTATGCATTTGGTCATGCAGCAAGCTGTATGCGATCAAATGTGGTTGTGTGGTTGTGCATAGCCAGATGTGGTTTGGGATAGCCAGGTTTGATTGTGCATGGCCAGGTGTGATTTTGTGTGTGGTCAGGTGTAGTTTTGTGTGGCTGAGAAGACTTGTGGGTGGCCAAATGAAGTTGTATGAGAGCTGACTGTGCTATTAGTGTGGTTGGATGTAACTATGTGTCAATGGTGGTTGATGACTTTGTATGTAATTTGACCATGTGCCACTTTGGATATGTTCTGAGATACTTGGGGGGACACTGTTCACTGCTGCGGCCCAGCTCTGCTGGATGGCCTGGCCTCCCCGCCTCCACTCTGGCCCACTAGCCCCCTCCTCCACTGGTATTAGCCCCTGGCTCAGACCTCAGTGTTGGTGAGAGGGGGACAGAGAAGGCCCTCAGGGATGGGGCTGGGGGGGTCTTGTCCAATCCCAGCTCTGGCCTATAAATAGCTCTTTGAGCCCAGCAGATTCCCAGGCAAGATTGCCTTATTCAATCCCCCGGCAACAGCCCGCCTCCGGGCCCCAGGCCAGACCCTCTAAGCTCAACTCTGGTTCCTCTAGGGGAGATCAGGGGGTAGGGAAGAGGAGGAGGGAAAGGATGGGAATAATTGAGAGTGGGAGTCATCTCTGAACTCCCACCAAGCCAATACCCATGCTGTGCATTCTTAGGGAGGTGATTCCATCTCTGTGAGCCTCAGTTTCCCCAGAAAACTGTAAAATAAGCAGCAGCCTCTGCTTGTGTGCTAACTTCCCATTTCCTTCTCCCAGCAATCTATAAGATGGGGACAGTTGGGCGGCACCTGTGGCTCAACAGAGTAGGGCGCTGGCGGGTTCAAACCCAACCCCAGCCAAGAACTGCAAAAAAAAAAAAAAAAAAAAAAAAGATGGGGACAGTTCATTATTCCCAGTTAATTAATTAATTTATTTATCTGAGACAGTCTTACTCTGTTGCCCAGGCTAGAGTGCTGTCAGCAACCTCAAACTCCTCAGTTCAAGCAATCCTCCTGCCTTAGCCTTCTGAGTAACTGAGACTACAGGTGCCTGCCACAATGCTGGGCTAGTTTTTCTTTTTCTTTTTCTTTTTTCTTTCTTTCTATTTTTTTTTTTTTTTTTGAGATAAAGTCTCACTATGTCACCCTGCAGTGGCATCATAACTCACAGCAACCTCAAACTCTTGGGCTTAAGCAATTCTTTTGCCTCAGCCTCTCAAGTAGCTGGGACTACAGGCACCCAGCACAACACCTGCCTATTTTTTTTGTTGCATTTGTCATTGTTGTTTAGTTGGCCAGGGCCAGGCTCAAACCTGCCAGACTTGGTGCATGTGGCTGGCGCTGTAACTACTGTGCTAAGGGCGCTGAGCCTGGGCTAGTTTTTCTATTTTTTTTTATTTTGCAGTTTTTGGCCAGGGCTGGGTTTGAATCCGCCACCTCCAGCATATGGGGCCGGCACCCTACTCCTTTGAGCCACAGGCGCCACCCTAGTTTTTCTATTTTTAGTAGAGACAGGGTCTCACTCTTGTTCAGGCTGGTCTTGAACTCCTGAACTCAAGCAGTCTGCCTGCTTCACCCTCCCAGAGTGCTAGGATTACAGGTATGAGCCACTGTACCTGGCCAATTATCCCCATTTTAGATGGGGAGACCAAGGCACAGGAAACCAGATGGCTTGCCCAGAGTCACACACTCTTTGGTTGCTGGTGACACAACTGTTACCCGAAGTCACATCAGCTGAGATCCCTGACCTGCAACTCCCCTCTGTGACATGGAGTTGGACAGTAAGTGCAGCCACTCTTTGTGTCACCTTAGACCCTAGGCTGCCCCTTCCTCCCTTGGGGTCTTTCTTCATCCCTCACTCATTCCCACTTGCTCTTTATAATCTTGTGGAAACTATCTTGTCCTCTATCTGTCTCTCTCCCCACCAGACTGACACTCACTCCAGAGATACTCAAACACACACACACACACACACACACACACATGGATGTAAGACTCCAGTGGTGGTGGTGGGAAGCCCATTCTCAGCTGTGAGATACCGAGACTACAGGAAGGTAGGCAGGGGATGGGGCTGACTTCTCTAGGATTTTTCCTCACCTCATTTCCAGTTTTTTATTGTGATAAAATATACATAACACAAAATAAAGTATGATTTAGTGGCATTAAGTACATTCACATTATTGTGCAACATCACCTCTATCTAGTTCCAGAACATTTTCATCTTCCCCAAAGGAGACCTGGTTTCCCTTAGCAGTCACTCCCCATTTCCCCTGCCCCAGCCCTGGGAGACACTAATCTGCTTTCTGTCTCTATGGATTTGCCTGTGCTGGACATTTCATGTGAATGGAGTCACATACTAGGTGGCCTTTTGTGTCTGGGTTCTTTCATCCTGTTTTCCAGGTTCATCCCACATTGTAGCAGGTGTCAGAATTTAGTCCTTTTAATGGCTGAATAATATTCCATTGTGTGGATCTAGGCTTTTTTTTTT
>NW_003852500.1:4378573-4385371 GCF_000181295.1 Otolemur garnettii
CCACCACCCTCGGTATATGGGGCCAGTGCCCTACCAGCTGAGCCACAGGAGCAGCCCCTGAATCGAGGCTTTTGAAAACTGGGGTCTCCTGGCAATGATGCACCTATGCCCTGTCCAAAGCAAAAATATTCCTGTACCAGTAACAGCACCAGGTCTTTAACCACAGCCACAAATGCTGATTGGATAAAAGTGAATGGCATAAAAAATGATATTTGGCTGGAGCTGTTGGAAACATCTCTGGAGTGTGGCACACCTGAGCTTCCACCCTAGTGCCTAGCACCAGCTGTGTGATCAAGGAGTCTTCCCAGCCCCTCTGGGCCTCATCTTCCTCTTTATGAATGCGATAAAACAGTAATTGCAGTCAAAACTGCCTTGACAGTGAGCCCCAAAGGGCTCAGGTTTGACTCCCTGCTCTGCCCTTCCCTTTGTTGCGACCTTGGGTAGCGACTTTGCCTCCCTGGGGCTCAGTTTCCTCACCTGTATAATGGGGCAGACTTCATCATGGGGCGTGCTGGGTACACGTAACGCGGTTCCTGGAGCAAAGAGAATGGGGGGTTGGGGAGTAAGTCAAGCACAGTCTTCCCCTGGAAAGAGTGAGTGTTGGAAAAGTGGGGGAAGATTTTAGGCAGAAGGACCCCACTTCCCCAAAGCAGCCGGAGGCCGCTGGCTGGCGGGGGCGCATGCGCAGAGCAGCCCCGCGGCCCCTTTATAAACGCTGAGGCGGTGCTGGGGTGAGCTGAGCGCAGGGGCTGGACCCGGCGCCTAGCAAGCTGAGCCGAGCGTCCTTTGTGCGGGGCGACCGCCCCGGGATGCGTCCGAGCTAGGAGCCAGGTGGGGCGTCCGTCGTGGGGAGGGGATGGCCTTGGGGGAGAAGACCTCGGGATTGGAGACAGAGCCTGGGATTGGGGAAGGGGTCTGAGATCAGGGAGAAGCCCCCAGAATGAGGAGGGGGTAATGGGGGAGGGGAGCATCAGGATGGGGAGGAAGGGCTAACTGGGAGGGTGCTTGAGGATGTCAGGGGGACAGGCACTTGGGGGTAAGGTTGTCCAAGGAAGGCAGAGACAACCCCAAGGTGGGGAGGGAGCCTGGTTGGGGGTGGGTCTCAGAACTAGGGAGGGGATGATGGGAACTATGGCTAGGGAAGGAGCACCCTGAGTTTGGAGAGAAGAGAAAGACACCCAGATGCTGAATTGTGAATTCCAGAACAGGGCACCCCGGTGTCTGAATTGAGACACCCCAGGATTTTAAGTGGGGATTCCCAATTTGCAGGTGAATGGAGGATTCCTCAGCTGAACTGCAGTGGAGAGGGGGCCCCTCAGACTGAACTCAGTGGAAGGGGGTCTGTGCTAAAAGTGAATGGCCATGGGGAAGGGATGCCCTGTTGTCTCCCTGCCCTTTCAGGCCAGGTCCTGTCACCAAATTCTGACTCAGGGAGCAGGCTCTGTGGGGCCCCTTCCCAAGATGGTTCTCCGTTGTTCCTTTGGACCTGGATTTGAGGTGCTGTCCCTTTTCCCAGGGAGCACACTGTGTATTCCATGTGAATGCTGAGTGGGAACCCCCAGTTATGGATCCCAGGATCCAAAAGGGATGCTAGCACAAAAAAGGGGGCTTCCCTATCACATCTCCATATCTGTGCAAATCCACACAGCATGACATAGACCCTTGTCTCTTCAGTTCCTATAGGTGCATTTGGATGCCCTGGCTTGGTTTGGGGACACAGGTGCTGGGAAGTAGGGGACTGGAACCCTAGGCCCATTCTGGATAGGAGCACTGAGGGCTTTGTTCCTTTCAAACAGCATCAGTGGGAACAGCCAGAGTGAGGAAAGGGTTGGCACTGGGCCCTGGCAGGGGGGATGTGGGGGCAGAGCAGGGAGGGAGGAATGCACCCTGGGACCCCAGAAACCAGCATTGTCAATTGCTTATGGACATTCCCAAATGAAAGTTCCACCCCAAAAGAGGGGGGAGGCTTTGTGTGTATGTTTGCCCTAAGCAGGCAGGGGAGAGAGAGTGTGCCCAGGGGGTCTGGGGTCCCCTGTGAGTCTAATATGACTGCGATTGTGTCTTTGTCAAAGAACTTATGCCGGGGGCCACATCGCCATGTGGCAAAATGATGAGCACCCATCAGTCACTGAGGCCACATTTATCCATTCTGGTTTGTGCCAGGGCTGGAATCATGAGCATGAATACAAGTGAAGGGTTATGTCTGATGGTGATCAGTTCATGGAGGGGTTTCTGTGGGGATGCCTGGAGGCTGTGGGTGTGTGTCTTTGTGCAGAAGACATGCTGCCTGTCTTGTGAATGCCCATATTGCCTCTCTTTGTTAATGTCACTGTGAATCTGTGTGTCTCCCAGGGTCTTGTGTCTGGGGTGTTTGTCTGTGTGTGTGTGTCCTGTGTGTGTTTATGTGTGGCAAGAGTCCTTTCCATGCAAGTGGCGATGTGAGCCCTGGGAGTGGGGATGTGGGATGTGGTTTGTGTGAGAGGAGTTAGGGAGCTTATGGGGCAAGGTTGGGCAGGGGTTGAAGTCCCCAAGGTGCAGCCTGGAATAATTTACTGAGCCTGGCTTCATTTCTCCTCCAAAGAGTTCTTCATTCACACCTGTGCACACTAATACACTCTCTCAAGCCAGAAATACATTTATGTGCACACAGCCCCTCCTGAGGGACACTTAGACCCACACATCCAGAAATCACACTGGGTTCTGTGCACTCCACCCAGTACATGAGCTCCTTCAGGCTGCACAGACCACAGGGCACAACTGCATGCATGTCCTTGGGTGGACACAGAACTCCTGATGTATACCCAGTCACAAACACACAAAAAACATCTCCTGGCAAACTCACCCTCACTCAGTGCCCACCCAGACTGGAAGTGGGAGTGAAGGGAGAGACACACACAGATTCTCAATCACATTAATCTGGGCTGCCCTCCCCCAGCAACCCAAAGGCCCCTATTTGCATATGTATGAGTACCAACCTACATTATTCATGAGAGGATGGGCCCTAGATAGCTGTGTAAATGCTCACCCTCTGGTAGCCCCAGGGAGGAAGTATTTTAAGACAAGGATGTAGGTGTGTGAGGGTGCAAGTAGAAGGCAGTGGGAAGGTGTGTGTGTGTGGGGGGGGGTTCACCTGGAACTATGTCTATCACCATGTCGAACCACCTCACTCAGTTGGTATATTTTTAGTATGTACAGGAGACTTTGAGCTGTTCTTATTTTTTTATTTTTTTATTACTTTCTTTAAGACAGAGTCTCACTTTGTTGCCCTTGGTAGAGTGTTGTGGCATCACAGCTCACAGCAACCTCCAGCTCTTGGGCTTAGGTGATTCTCTTGCCTCAGCCTCCTGAGTAGCTGGGACTACTGCCACAGCGCCCAGCTATTTTTGCAGTTTGGATGAGGCCGGGTTTGAACCCGACACCCTCTGTATATGGGGCTGATGCCCTACTCACTGAGCCACAGGTGCTGCCAGAGCTGTTTTTAAATTTAACATTTCTAGGACTTTACAAGTTTTAGGTCATTTCATTCTTACAATAATCCTATGAGATATTTGCAGGATCATCACCATCTTATAGGTGGGGAAACTAAGGAATGGAGAGATTAAAGCAGCTAGTTCAGGAGTAGAGGCAGAGCTGTCTGGATGTAGTCTGAGCTCTTAACTATACGGGATATGAGGAAGAGAGAGAAAGAATGGGAATATGAATTCTCTGGGCCCCCCTCCTAAGGCCCTAGTGTGGGCAAGTGCAACCCAGAGTCCTGACACACCCTCTAATACCTGACCAAAGCTGGAAGAGCCTGCAGGGGACCCCCACCCTAGCACAGAGTTCCAAAGGAAAGAAATGAGGATACACTGAATATGGGCAGATGTTGCTGAGGTTTACAGGTTGGTGCTTGGGGACACCAGTCCAAGACCTGGCCTGGACCTTGGCCCTGCTGTGCAGCCTGGGGCAAACCACTAGCCCTTTCTGGGCTCCCAAAGATACTGTGTTTGCAAACTTGATGGGCAGTGCTGTAGCGTTGAAACCTCACTGTTCAGCACCATGGACAGGTCTCTGGCTGTGCCTCCCAGCCGGAGTTTGTTTGTTTGTTTGACACAGAGTCTTACTTTGTTGCCTTCAGTAGAGTACTGTAACATCAGAGCTCACAAACTCTTGGGCTTAAGGAATTCTCTTGCCTCAGCCTCCCAAGTACCTGGGACTACAGGTGCCCGCTACAACACCTAGCTTTTTTTTTTTTTAAGAGACAAGGTCTCACTCTGGCTCAGGCTGGTCTCAAACTCCTGAACTCAGGCAATCCACCCTCCTCAGCCTCCCAGAGTGCTAGGATTACAGGCGTGAGCCACCATGCCTGGCCTGGAGACTCTTAAGAACTGGAAAGAAGGCTCGGCGCCTGTAGCTCAAGTGGCTAAGGCTCCAGCCACATATACCAGAGCTGGTGGGTTCGAATCCAGCCCAGGCCTACCAAACAACACTGACAACTACAACCAAAAAATAGCCAGGCATTGTGGCAGGCACCTGTAGTCTCAGCTACTGGAGAGGCTAAGGCATGAAAATCACTTAAGCCCAGGAATTAGAGGTTGCTGTGAGCTGTGATGCCACAGTACTCTACCCAGCTTGAGGCTCTGTCTCAAAAAAAAGAAAAAAAAAAAAACTGGAAAGAAGGGAGGGGTTTAGCTCCAGCCATTCCAGACTCCAGCCAATCCCCCTTCCTCACAGTTATTTCCTTATGGGAGCAGAGTGCAAAGGCTGGATTTGCAGATGATGTTCTAATTCTCCATCTGTGTCCACCTCCTGAGCTCTGGTGAGTGCCATCCGGAGGGGTAGGAGGCTTAGGGAGGGGCCCCTCTCTGGAGGATTTCTAGATTCTGGAAGAATGAAATCTGGAAAGGCAGTGCTGTATCCCAGCATCTGGAATGGGCTTTGCTCACAGGAAGCACTCAGCAATTGTCCAGTTTATGCCCATGGGTCACAGCCTTTATGGAGAACTGGACTCACAATTGCAATTTCTCTGTGTGCCTAGGAAAAATCTTCATCAAGCCATATGAAGTCAGAAGGATGGGGTGGGCAAGGGTGAGGCCCCTTCCTCCAGCTGGGAGTTGGCAGCGCCTCAAAAAATCCCAGAAACCAAGAATAGAATCTTGGTAACAACCAAATCCTGGAATTAAAGCTGAGAATCGTGTCAGTCAGCTGGGATACAGCTTTGCCTTTCCAGACTTCACATTAAACCCAGATTAAAGGCTGGCTTGTAGACCAGCCTGCTGCCTGGACTGGGGACCCTGGGAGAATTGCAACTGGCTGCTGCCCTCTAGGAACCCCTGCTCTGATGGGGGAGGCTGATTTGAAAAATTGGAATTTCAATTTTGGCTGTACTAAGGTCAATAATAATAATAGCAACAGCTAAAATATACTCTTTTATGCCAGGCAGTTCTAAGCATTTTATATGTATTGACTCGTTCATTCCTTCCAACTACTTGATGTTGGCCCCATCTGATCTAGGAAGAAAGTGAGGCACAGAGAAGTTAAGATACTTACCCAAGGTCACACAGCAAGGAACAGGCAGAGAGCCAACCCTAGCTCTGATTCACTCTAGCACCCATGCTTCTGATCATGAAGCATCACTGCTTAGATCCTTAAGTTATGTGGTCCTGGATTCAAATTTTTGTATGCTTACTCTGTGACCTCCAATAATACACTGGCCTCTCCAAGCCCTGGTTTCCTGATCTGTAGAGTGGCAGTATTGAAATTCATCCTTCCAAGCTGAATGTCAGGGAGGGTTGTATCATGGCTCACTCCTCCCTCCCTCTCCGTTTTGTTTCAGGTCCAGGATGGGGACCATGTTTGTCTGGGCCTTGGGCTTTCTGACGCTTCAGATGCTGATTTTTGTGGCTGGAGAACAGGGTGAGTTGGCTTGTGGGGAAGGACAGATTGGGGTCTGAAAAGAGAACATGATAGGGCAGCTTTTGAATTCCAGAGCCCTCTCTTGCTGGTCCCCTGCCTTGGTCTAGAGAATAAAATGAGAATAGATAAAAAGGTCTTTGAACAGTCAAAGAAGAACAAGATACCTGCGAGGTTATTTTTAGTCACTGTCAGCAGAAGCTGGAGGTTCCCGCCTCTCAGTGTTTTGCTGAGGTGAGCCAAAGCGGGCTGGGGAGAGATAGAGAGAGCAAAAACAGAGAGGGGGAAGTGAGAGAGGATGGTGAGAGAGAAATAAGAATAATATGGAGATTGATTATTGATGTCTGACAAGGAAAGGGCAATGGAAATAAAGGTCTGTATGCTTCTCCTGGCATCTCTCCAATTGTGGTCAAGAGCCCAGGCTTTAGAAATCATTCAACGATTTGCTTAGTGGACTTAGGCAAGTACAATTTTCTCTTTGAGCCTCTGTTTCCTCAGCTCCCCCAAAACAGAATGAGACACTGCAGGTCTGCAGATGCTTATACAAATCAAGTGAGGCCAGGCATGGTGGCTCAAACCCATAATCCTAGCATTTTAGGAGGCCAAAGCAGGAAGATCACTTGATATCAGGAGCTCAAGGCCAGCTTAGCAACATAGAAAAATCCCATATCTATGAAGTATTTTATTTTATTATTTATTTATTTATTTATTTTTGCAGTTTTTGGCCAGAGCTGGGTATGAACCCGCCACCCCTGGTATATGGGGCCAGTGCCCTACTCCTTTGAGCCACAGGTGCTGCCCATTATTATTATTATTATTATTATTATTATTTTGAGACAGAGCCTCAAGCTATCCCCCTGGGTAGAGTGCTATGGCTTCACAGCTCACAGCAACCTCCAACTCCTG
>NW_003852500.1:4385826-4396763 GCF_000181295.1 Otolemur garnettii
TTGTTTTTTTTTTAAAGACAGAGTCTCACTTTGTCGCTTTCGGTAGAATACATGGCATCACAGCTCACAGCAACCTCCAGCTCTTGGGCTTAGGCCATTCTCTTGCCTCAGCCTCCTGAGTAGCTGGGGCTACAGACACCTGCCACAATGCCTAGCTATTTTTTGTTGCAGTTTGGCCAGGGCTGGGTTTGAACCCGCCACCCTTGGTATATGGGGCCGGTGCCCTACTCACTGAGCCACAGGCACTGCCCTATTTTATTATTTTTGAGACAGAGTCTCAGTTGCCCTGTGGAGAGTGCTGTGACAGCCCAGCTCACAGCACCCTCAAATTCCTGGGCTCAAGAGATCCTCTTGTCTTAGCCTCCCACGTAGCTGGGACTACAGGTGTATTGTGTAGCCAAAACACCTAGCTAGTTTTCTATTTTTAGTAGAGAAGAGGTCTTGCTCTTTCTCAGGCTGGTCTTGAACTCCAGAGCTCAGACAATCCTCCTGCCTTGGCCTCTGAGAGTGCTAGGATTAAATGCATAAACCACCACGCCCAGCCCTTTTATTTCATTTTTTGTGACAAAGTCTCACTCTGTTGCCCTGGTAGAGTGCTGTGGTATCATCATAGCTCACAGTAATCTCAAACCTCTGAGCTCAAGTGATCCTCTTGCCTCAGCCTCCAGAATAGCTGAAATTATAGATACCTGCCACAGTGTCTGGCTAGATTTTCTATTATTATTACTACTTTTTTTTGAGACACAGTCTCAACCTGTCGCCCTAGGTAGAGTGCCATGGCATCATAGCTCACAGCATCCTCCAACTTGGGTTCAAGTGATCATCTTGCCTCACTCTTTCTATTTTTAGTAGAGATGGGGTCTCACTTTTTTGCTCAGGCTGGTCTCAAACTCATGAGCTCAAGCAATCCACCCATCTTGGCCTCCCAGAGTGTTAGGATTACAGGCATGAACCACTACACCCAGCCTAGTTTTTCTATTTTTAGTAGAGATGGGGTCTCCCTCTTGCTCAGGCTGGTATCTCAAACTCCTGAGCTTAAGTAATCCACCTGCCCAGCCTCCCAGGGTGCTAGGATTACAAGTGTGAGCCACTGTGCCCAGCCATTGCAAAATATTTTAAAAGTATCCAGACACAATTGTGTGTGCCTGTAGTCTCAGGAGGCTGAGGCTGAAACCAAGAGTTTTAGGCTGTTGTATGCTGATCATGCCACTGCACTTACCTCTCTCTCAAAAAACAAAGAAACAAGCTTGGGGCCTGTGGCTCAAGTGGCTAAGGCGCCAGCCACATACACCTAAGGTGGCAGGTTTAAATCCAGCCCTGGCCCGCCAAACAACAATGACAGCTGCAACTGAAAAATAGCCGGGCGTTGTGGCAGGCACCTGTGGTCCCAGCTACTTGGGAGGTGGAGGCAGGAGCCTTGCTTGAGCCCAGGAGTTGGAGGTTGCTGTGAGCTGTGATGCCACGACACTCTACCCAGGGGGACAGGTGAAGGCTTTGTCTCAAAAAAACAAACAAACAAAAAGTCAAATGATCTGATTGCTATAAAATTCATGTTATAATGAAGATGCTTCACACACATTATTTCCCTTCTATTGGCCACCTCTTAACGTTTGGAGAAACTAAGCCTCAGAGGAAGAAAGTAACTTTCCTGTGGCTGTACGGTGAGAGAAATAGCTGTCCCTGCTTGCTGGTCCTTATCACAGAGTCATACCCTCTCTCCATGTTCTTTAACCCAGGCACAGAGGCTATCACTGATGATGCTGAAAAGGGGCTCCACATGCACAAGGTGGGATCTGGGTCAGTACGGGCTGCACTGGCAGAGCTGGTGGCCCTGCCCTGTCTCTTCACCCTGCAGCCACAACCAGATGCAGCCCAAGATGCTCCTCGGATCAAGTGGACAAAGGTTCGGACTGCATCAGGCCAGCGACAAGACTTGCCCATCCTGGTGGCCAAGGACAATGTGGTTCGGGTGGCCAAGGGTTGGCAGGGACGAGTGTCACTGCCTGCCTACCCCCGGCGACGAGCCAATGCCACACTACTGCTGGGGCCACTGAGGGCCAGCGACTCTGGGCTTTACCGCTGCCAGGTCGTGAGGGGCATCGAAGATGAACAGGACCTGGTGCCCTTGGAGGTGACAGGTCAGTTGGAGCAAGGAAGGGAGGGGCTGAGGCTGGGAGAGGGAGGAGCTGAGCCTGGAGCCTACCCACTGAGTGTCACCTTAGAAACTACTCCCTGGGGCCGCGCCTGTGGCTCAAAAGGGTAGGGCGCCAGCCCCATATGCCAGAGGCCAGCCCTGGCCAAAAAAAAAAAACGAAACTACTCCCTAAACAGCAATTCCTTTTCATTTCTTCTGATAAAGTCATGAAGAAGGTCTTCACAGATACTATCCTATCTTTTAGCACCTATTTATTTATTTATTTATTTTTGAGACAGAGTTTTACTCTATTGGCCTGGACTCTATTGGCCTGGTTAGAGTGCCATAGCATCATAGCTCACAGCAAGCAACCTCAAACTCCTGGGCTCAAGTGGTCCTCTTGCCTCAGCCTCCTATATAGCTGGGACTACAGGCACCCACCACAATGCCTGGCTAGTTCTTCTATTTTTAGTAGAGATGGGGTCTCCTTCTTCCTCAGACTGGTCTCAAACTCCTGAACTCAAGTAATCCACTCACTTTGGCTTCCCTTAGTGCTAGGATTACAAGCATGAACCATCACATCTGGCCAATATTTCTCTCTTTTTTTGAGTCTCACTTTGTCACCCTTGGTAGAATGCTGTGGCATCATAGTTCACAGCAACCTCAAATTCTTGGGCTCAAGCGATTCTCTTGCATCAGCCTCCCTAGTAGCTGGGACTACAGGTGCCCACCACAAGTGCCCGGCTATTGTTTTTTGTTTAGCAGGCCCGGGCCGGGTTTGAACCCACCAGCCCTGGAGCATGTGGTCGGTGCCCTAACCATTGAGCTACAGGCGACCAGCCTACTTCTCTTTTTTAATCAAAAGGAAGCAGCCTCCAATCAGTTTTCTATGGACCACAGGAGTGGTAAGTAATATCTAGGCAGGATTTTGTAATTTTGCTTTAAAAGTCAATTTTACAGTTACTTAATTTTACATAAGACAAAGGACATTGGCTTTCTATATAAAATAGGAATACTCAGCCAGGTATGGTGGCTTATACCAAAGTCCTAGCACTTTGAGAAGCTGAAGTAGGAGAATGACTTGAAGTCAGAGTTTAGAGACGAGCCTGAGCAATAATAAAACCCTGTGTTGGGCGGCACCTGTGGCTCAAAGGAGTAGGGTACCAACCCTGTATACTGGAGGTGGTAGGTTCAAACCTGACCCCGGCGAAACACTGCAAAGAAAAAAAACAACCTTGTGTCTACCAAAACAAAAACAAAAAATCCAGAAAAATTAGCCAGCCCACCAGCTGGGTACAGGGGCTCATACCTGTAATGCTAGCACTATAGGAGGATGAAGTGGGAAGATTGCTTGAGCTCAAGAGTTCAAGATCACCCTGAGCAAGGAACCCCTGTCTTTACTAAAAGTAGAAAAATTAGCCAGGTGAGATGCTACTTGCCTTTAGTCCCAGCTACTTGGGAGACTAAGACAGAAGGATTGCCTATATCCAGGAGTTTGAGGTTGCTGTGAACTAGGCTGATGCAACAGCACCATAGCCTGGAAACTCTGTCTCCAAAAAAAAAGTAGGCCAATTAAAAATATGTATTATGAGAGCAAGGGCCATGGGCAGTGGCATTTGCCACTTATAGAATGACATCCTGTAATGACACTTCATAATCCATGCACTTTGGGAAGCTGAGGCATGAGGCCAGGAGTTTGAGACCAGCCTTGGCAACATAGTGGAAAGATAAATTAGCCAGGCATGGTGGTTTATGCCTGTAGTCCCAGTTACTCAGGAGGCTGAGGTGGGAGGATTGCTTGAGCCCAGGAGTTTTCAGCCCCACTGTACTCCACTCTAGGTGACAGGGTGAGACCCCATCTCTAAAAAAGCAAACAAACAAAAAACCCCAACCCCCCAAACCATAAACTATATAAAAATATATGTATATATAAAGTAAATATCCATTTCTCCAATTCCTTTATTAAATTCTTCCTGTTAAAATACCCAGTGCAGTTTCTGTTTTCCTAACTTATCAAAGTGGACAAAGAAAAAAAATGTTAATGATTAAAGCAGTGTAGATCTGAGTCTGGCACACAAGAGATGCTCAATAGATTTTTAATGTGCAACTCAATGAATGGATTGTGGTATGGAAAATATGCTGTAGACTGTGAAATCTAGTCCCGTAATTTATATGGACCTTGGGCAAGTCCCTGCACTTCCTATCCTGGGGATTAATCCTCTCCCCTCCAAGCTATGAATTGGGGACATAAATAGGATAGTATTACATTTTTATGGGATCAACCAACCAATCATCCCCTTTTGAAGGACGCACTTCTCAAAACCAGTAAAACTCAAAAAACACCTGATTAGTGGTAAAAAAAAAGGCTACCTCTAGATTTGTTCTGTTTCATTCATTAAGCCACACACTTATTGAACACCAGATGCCAAGGACACAGCTTCCTCCAGGGGCTCTCTGACTTATTTTTGGTAGTGACATGGGTCTTGGTCTGTTGCCCAGGCTGGTCTCAAATTCCTGGCTTCAAGTAAACCTTTCACCTTGGCCTCCCAAAGCTCTGGGATTACATGCATGAGCCACTTAGCCATTTCTTTCATACCTAAATAAGAATTTGAGTCTCAGTGACCCTGTTATTAGTGTTTCACATCCTGGCTTACATAAGCTTTCTAGTCCTTTATGGACATTGTTATCAGTTTTCTCATCTGTGAAATGGGGGCATGTGGATCTCACTCACCACCACTGCCCTAGCACTATGCTGGGTGCTGGGTAAATGGATGTGGTACAAGGCAATGTAGGACAGTAGATCTATTAGCAGACTGGAGGGGTGTCATTCTGTAAGAGAGGGGTCTGTTTTTGCATATTCCAGCAAAAGTCAGCTCTCTCATCCTGGATGTTCCCATACAGGGGTTGTGTTCCACTACCGGGCAGCCCGGGACCGCTATGTGTTGACCTTTGCTGAGGCCCAGGAGGCCTGCCGTCTCAGCTCAGCCACCATTGCAGCTCCTCGACACCTGCAGGCTGCCTTTGAGGACGGCTTTGACAACTGTGATGCTGGTTGGCTCTCTGACCGCACTGTTAGGTGAGAGGGTACACAGGGTGAGGAGATGGCGGAAAGAAGTTTCTTGGCTTCAGGAGCACACCTCTGAGAAGGACCCTCCCCTTGTGTTGTCAGGTATCCTATCACCCAGTCCCGTCCCGGTTGCTATGGCGACCGTAGCAGCCTTCCAGGGGTTCGGAGCTATGGGAGGCGAGACCCACAGGAACACTATGATGTGTATTGCTTTGCCAGGGAGCTGGGGGGTAAGTCTGAGGCTGGCAGGACCCTGCCCCCCCCACCTCTCTCTGAGCCCCTGGTACTCTCCCCAACTCCCATCCCTCTGTAAGTCCTTATGCAATTCTCCTAAGTCTCCTCTCTAAACCTGCAGCCAAGAGCTGGACCCACCCTCTCTGAGCTTTCCGTCTCTCCCTGAGCGCCTGTCTCCTCCTTACCTCCCTTTCCCCATCCCTGTCTTCTTTCTCCTCTCCGATCTCCCCCTCACCAAGCCCCTCCCTCTCTCTGAACCCTGACTTACCTCATTGGTGAAAAGATGCTAAAGCCCTCTCTTGTTAGCTCTGCGTGAGAGATAACGACAATGCTCTGGCAGGATACTCAGCTGCTCTTGTCGCTGTCTGGTTTAACTATCACCCAAACTCCAGCCAGGTTGGGGCTATGTGGAAGGTTATGTGGACCGGGGCTATGTGGACCCCCTTCTTGGCTTCTGAGGGAGGGTCCTCCGGGTCCCCCTAACCTCAACCATCCTCCTCCCGCAGGCGAGGTCTTCTACGTGGGCCCTGCCCGCCGCCTGACGCTGGCTGGCGCCCGTGTTCAGTGTCGCCGTCAGGGCGCCACTCTGGCCTCAGTGGGACAGCTGCACCTGGCCTGGCACGAGGGCCTGGACCAGTGCGACCCAGGCTGGCTGGCCGATGGCAGCGTGCGCTACCCAATCCAGACGCCGCGTCGGCGATGCGGGGGCCCAGCGCCAGGTGTGCGCACAGTGTACCGCTTTGCCAACCGGACCGGCTTCCCCGCGCCCGCTGCGCGCTTCGATGCCTACTGCTTCCGAGGTGTGTGAGAGATCAGGCAGAGGCCGCGGCCGCGGCCTGGGAGGGGAAGTCTTCTGGTGGCCACTCCCCTAGGCCTTTCACTTTGGCAAAAGTCACGCCCCGGGAAGCAGACTTCGCGATAGGCCACGCCCCTGACAGTTTTTCCCTGGGAGCTCCGCCCTAGCGGAAGGATCTGGTACCGGAGAAAGCCAAGCTTTAGCGCCTGAGTCGTATTTGCTGACTGGGTTCTGTCTTCTGACTGGGTTCTGTCTTCTGAAGTTCAGAAGAGTTCTAACCTTGAAAGACACGCCTCTGGGTTGAGTATATTTCACCTGGATCCACGCCCATAGCCACACCACGTGGAAAAGTAATGCCTGGATTGGCCACGTGCCTTGGACGTGGGCCTACGTCAGAAATTACACTCTTCCTTTTACGGAGGAGGTGGGGGGCACAGCTTTGGAAGCTGCAAATTTTAACCCCAAGGAGCCAAAATCCTCTGGGTAAGCTGCCTCCAGCCCTGAGGGGGAAAAGTAAAAACAAACCAGTGTCAAGCCCATAGGGCACCTCCTATACCCAGGGGAGGATCCAAGGCCAAGGCTAACCTGACTTCATGAGAATTGGATGCTGCCTGAACTTTGCCCATGAACCAAACTGTCTCTTGACTCCTCAGTGCGACCAGTTGACACTGACCCTAAGGGTGGGCTCAGTCAGTCAGGCCCCAGCCTTAACAGTAGAGACGATACCTTTGCAAATTCCTCTCTCAGCCTGGGGATCTCAGAAACCACAGAGAGAGTCAGAGGGGTACAGAGAAACAGAGATGCATGGAAGGTCTGTGCTGAAGCATGCTAGATTGTGGGTAGACTTCAAGCAGAACTCTCAGGCAGCCCCTGGGTCTAACATGACCTCATCTGCTTTCTCCCATAGCTCATCACCCCACACCACAACATGGAGACCCAGAGACTCCATCATCTGGGGATGAAGGAGATATTCTGTCGGCAGAAGGGCCTCCTATTCATGAATTAGACCCCAACTTGGGGAAAGAAGAGGCAGTCGCCGCTGACTTACAGGAGCCTCTGGTGTCCAGTGGAGAAGAAGAGCCCCTGATCTTGGCAGAGAACCAGGAAACTCAAGAGACCCCCCATATTGCCCATGGGGGTCCCACACTGGCTTCATGGCCTACTGAGGAAATGTGGCAGAACACAGTAGCCCCCAGCCTCAGGAACATGGGAGCAGGCACTGCAGCAGGTTCACACATGTTGGTGGCCCCAGTCCAGCTCACACCAAGGAGGAGGGGGCGCTTCAAAGGGTTGAATGGGCGCTACTTCCAGCAGCAGGAACCAGAGGGTGGAGGGCAGAGGGGGACAGAGGCCAGCGCCCAGCCCCCCACCACTGAGGCTGCTGGGAATCATGTGGAACCTCCCTCCACCTCTGGAGCCAAGGATGCCTTGGAGAATGGTGGGAACCAGAGGCCCTGGGCTGATCTGACCAATGAGGTGGATGTGCCTGGAGCTGGTAAGTTTGATCTGCAGGGGGCATACTTGGCCGAGGATCTGGGGACCAAAGGAGATATGGCCACATTCAGGCCAGGGGTGGAAGCTCTGAATGCCAGCTGGGTCCCTTGGCTTCAGAAGCTTCCTTTTTCTCAGGCCTAGAGCCGAGGAGGTAGTCAAAAAAGGAGGCTGCTGAGAAATAATCACAAATACTGTTGTTGATGTTGTTGCAGGTTCTTCTGGTGGCAGGAGCTCCCTAGAGTCCTGGCAGTGGCACCCAACTATCGTCCCACCTAGCATCTCTGGCCTGGAGTTAGAGAAAGCCAAGGGCCCCAGCATAAGGCCACCTACCCAAGACCTGCCTTGGTCTCCCTCAGAGGCCACTGTCCTGGCTCCCAGCCTCTTGGAGGGACGCAGTCCTGCCCCATGGGAGGCATCCTCTGTAGTCACTTCCCCAGATCTCCCTATCATGGCGATGCTGCGTGTCCCCAAACAGTCACTCCTGCCCCACTTTACACCTGTCACCACTAAGGCAAATGGGGTCAAGGGGCATAGTGAGGTCATGGCCACTGAGCTGCTCTCCCCTGTCACAGAAACCAAAGTGTATTCTCTACCTTCCTACTTGGGCCTGACAGGACTAGGTGGAGAAGTCAGGAGCATGACACTCACCAGTCACGGAACAGGAAGTCCCATGGATATAACAGTTGGAGCTAATTCTGATGCTCCCAGGGAAAACCTTGGAAAAACTGGGGTGACCAGCCCCACTCAGTTCAACAAAGATGAGTACCCCAGATCCCGCCCCTGGGCCTCTGTGGACAGGACTATGGTGGTAAACTTTGCCCCCACTGAGACTGCTACAGAACCCACAGGCGTCATAGGCATCTTAGGGTCGGAGTCTGGGGACTTCAACACAGCAGAAAGCTTTACTCATAGCTCTGAGGTCACTGCTGATGAGATGCAGAGCACCTGGCCCTCACCATACAGTGCAGGGCTGGGTGCCAGCCTTCCATCTGCACCCTTGGGGGATCCTGGAGACTTCTTCATGCCTGGATTCACCTTGAATTTGCAGCCTTGGGCTGCTACAGATAAAGGAGCCACGGTGGGTCCCATGGAGTCCACAGCCAGTGATGCTGGTGGAATTTGGGAATCTGGATCCCATGTATTTGAAGGAGCCAAAAGCCCCACCTTGGCCTCTCAGGTGGCTGTGGATACAAGTATGGTGATGTCCCTCACATCCCTGGATCAGGGTGACAAGGTTGGGGTCCTGGCCACGTCCACACTGGCCTCCTCAAGCTCCCAACCCCTCCCAGAGCTTCACCTAGAGGGCCAGATGGAGGCCCAGGGGACACTGGGTACTTTAGCCCTTCCACATCAGGGCAACCCCCTTGGAAAGCTGGATTTTCCTCCTTGGACACCAACTGCCGCCAGCATGGATGAGGCTGTCTCAGTTTCCTCAGGAGAAACTACAGCACCATGGGACTTGACCAGCACCCTGCTGCCCATCTCCCTGGGCACAGAGGAGTTTGAGCTAGAGGGCCTGTCAGGGAGCCCAGGTGTGGAGGGTTTCTGGGAGGAGGCAGCAAGTGGAGAGCAGCCGGCCCTGCCAGGGACCCCTGCAAATGGGAGTGCCAAGGAGGGTAAGTTCAAAGTTGCATGGCCCCATCTAGCTCACTGTGGTCAGGGGTTGGGGACCAGGAGCTGGGGGAGCCCCAGAACAGGGAGGAGGGGTTGCCCCTGGGGGGTCTGGAAGGTATTTAGCAGGGAAATGATGCTGGAGGCACAGGCTCTTCAGGTGGAGTTCAATTTTGGAAAGGACATTCCCAGCAGAGGGACAGAGTGTGGGCAAAAGCCAGGAGGTGAATTTACACTTGATCAATTTTGAGCACAGCGTGTATATATACCAGTGACCAAAATGTGGAAGTGATAAGGAATTGAGTAGAATCTGATTTGGGGAATGAATGAGTTCAGCTAACAAACCAAGTCTATGTCTACTTTAAGCTGACTTCAGGGACTCACCCAGTCTCAGAGCAATAGAGCTGGATACAGATGCCTTCTAGGTCAGGCCAGAGGGAGGAAGCATGGCAGGTAGGACTTCCTAGACAAAGAAGATTTGGGGACCTGGAGGCCCAGGGGATATGGGTACTAGGAAGGGGCAAAAGTGGTGAGCGTTATCTCTATTCTACAGACAGCAAACTGAGGTTCAGGGATGTCTGCTGCTACCCAGGTAGCCATGACCAAAGTCTAAAAAAGCCACTGCTGTGTTTTCTCTGGGGCCAGGACTGCCCCTAGCTCAGCCTGCAAATTCCTAATCTTCTTAGGTCCTGCTGTATTAAAACTGGGGGTTGTGGCCAAATGACCTTTTAAAAAAAATTAAAAGAAGATGAAGCTAATTAAAAAGCCTTTTTTTTAAGTTGCAAAGTGATTTTTTTTTTGAGACAGAGTTTCACTTTGTCACCCTTGGTAGAGTGCTGTGACATCCTAGCTCACAGCAACTTCAAACTCTTGGCCTCCTCAAGTAATTCTCTTACCTCAGCCTCCTGAGTAGCTGGGAGTACAGGTGCCTGCCACAACACCCACCTGTTTTTAGAGATGGGGTCTTGCTCTTGCTTAGGCTGGTGTTGAACCTGTGAGCTCAGGCAGTCCACCTGCCTCGGCCTCCCAGAGTGCTAGGATTACAGGCATGAGCCACTCTACCTGGCCCAAAGCACTCTTATTAACATAATTGGTTTTGAACTTGCTTCTTGCTTCTTCTTTTTTCGAGACATAGTCTTACTTTGTCACCCTCGGTAAAGTGCTATGGCATCACAGCTCATAGCAACCTCCAACTCCTAGGCTTAGGCAATTCTCTTGCCTCAGCCTCCCAAGTAGCTGGGACTACAGGTGCCCACCACTACACCCGGCTATTTTTGGTTGCAGTTTGGCTGGGTCCAGGTTTGAACCCATCACCCTGGGTATATGGGCCCGGCGCCCTTCCCCCCTCCTTTTTTTTTTTTTTTAAGGCGATGCGTTGTGATGATGGGAATAGCAAGTTGAGGGTTCATTGTCCACCCTGTCACCTCTGGACTATGTTTGGGGGATGGGGATCTTCTTCTCTTAGATGCCCAGGAGTCAGGGGGACCCAGGGCAGGAGCCCTGGTTTTGATAAAGGCTAATACTTATTGGTTACTGCCTGTGTGCTTGGCTTGTTCTGAGCACTTTGTTGGAATTATCTTGGTTAATCTTTTTTTTTTTTT
>NW_003852500.1:4399081-4401859 GCF_000181295.1 Otolemur garnettii
AAAAAAAAAATAAAAAAATAAAAAATAGTCCGGTTAGAGCAGCTTACAACTATAATCTTAGCACTCTGGGAGGCTGAGGCAGGTGGATTGCTTGAGCTCAGGAGTTGGAGACAAAACTGAGCAAGAGTAAGACCCTGTTTCTACTAAAAATACAAAAACTAGCTGGGCATTGTGGCACGTGCCTATAGTTCCAGCTACTCAGGAGGCTGAGGCAGGAGGTTCACTTGAACCCAGGAGTTTGGGGTTGCTGTGAGCTGTGACACCATGGCACTCTACCCAGGGTGACACTTCTTTTTCAAAAAAAAAAAAGTGATATGAATAAAAGAGAAAAGTAAAGCAAAGAAGTTGGGGAAGATGCCTGTGGGTGGTTTGCATCTGGGAGAGTGTGTCAGGAAAGGCCTCATTAACCACATTAAATTTGAGCAAGCCTGAAGGTGGTCAGGCAAGAGCCATGGCAAATCTGGTGGAAGAATGATCCAGGCAGAGAGAACAGTCCATGCAAAGGTTCTAAGGGAGATCTGTGCCTGGTGTGTTGCAGAAACAGTGAGACCAGTGTGGCTGAAGCAGAGTAAGTGAGGGAAAGAGAGGAGGAGGAAGGGCAGGGAGATGTAGAACATCACATAAGGCTGTGAAGACTGTGGTGAGGACTTTGACTTTTCTTTTGAAAGCAATGAGGAGCCATGTAGGGTTCTAGGCAAGGGAGGGATGTGACTTGACTCAGGTTTACATAGGCTTTCTGTGGCTGCTATGAGGAAAATAGCTTATGGAGAGCAGAGGCCAGAAGATCTGGGAGAAGACAACTGCATGATATTACCCCAATTTCTTGTAAGGCCCCAGACCAGGACAAAACCAAAATGCATTCAAGCTAAAGAGAGGTCCTTAAACCTGGTGCCTGTTGGCTTTTGCACCATTCTACTTTGTGATGCAGAGCCAGGCTCTGCCCTTCTCTTGGCCTTGTGGGGTTTTTGTTGTTGTTGTTGTTTTTGTAGAGACAGAGACTCACTTTTTCACCCTTGGTAGAGTGCAGCGGAGTCACTCCAGCAACCTCCAACTCCTGGGCTTAGGCGATTCTTTTGCCTCAGCCTCCCAAGTAGCTGGAACTACAGGCGCCCGCCACAACGCCCGGCTATTTTTTGTTGCAGTTTGGCCGGGGCTGGATTTGAACCCGCCACCCTCGGTATATGGGGCTGGCGCCCTACTCACTGAGTCACAGGCACCTCCCGGCCTTGTGGGTTTTTATTGTTCACTTGTTTTGTTTTTTGGGCAGTCTCACTCTGTCACCCGGAGTGGAGTGCTGTGGTGTCATAACTCACAGCAATCTCAAACTCTTGGACTCAAGCGATCCCCCCTGACTCAGCCTCCCAAGTAGCTGGGACTACAAGTGCCTGCCCAACAGCTGGCTAATTTTTATATTTTCAGTGGAGATAGGCGTCTCTCTTGCTCAGGCTCATCTTGAACTTCTGAACTCAAGTAGTCCACCTGTCTCAGCGTCCCAGACTGTTAGGATTACAAGCGGGAACCATCACACCCTTCCTGAGTGGAATAGTCAGATACTACCCTGACAAAGGATTGGTATCAGCTGCAACAGGATGAAGATCTTTCTTTTCTTTTTTTAGAGACAGTTTTACTTTATCGCCCTCAGTAGGGTGCTGTAGCATCACAGCTCACAGCAACCTCCAACTATTGGGCTCAGGTGATTCTCTTGCCTCAGCCTCTGGAGTAGTTGGGACTATAGGCACCTGCCACAACGCCCAGCTATTTTTTTGTTGCAGTTTGGCCAGGGCCGAATTTGAACCTACCACCCTGAGTATGTGGGGCCGGTGCTCTACCCACGGATCCACAGGCACTGCCCTCTTTTTTTTCTTTTTTTTTTTGAGGCGGAGTCTCAAGCTGTCACCCTAAGTAGAGTGCTATGGTGTTATAACTCACAGCAACCTTCAGCTAGGGCTCAAGTGATCCTCTTGCCTCAGTTTTTCTATTTTTAGTAGAATCAGGGTCTCCTTTTGCTCAGGCTCATCTCAAACTTGTGAGCTCAAGCAACCCACCCGCCTTGGCCTTCCAGAGTGCTAAGATGATAGGAGTGAACCACCACTCCTGGCCTGAAGATTCTTTTTTATTTATTTATTTATTTATTTATTTATTTTGAGACAGCGCCTCAAGCTATCCCCCTGGGTAGAGTGCTGTGGCATCACAGCTCACAGCAACCTCCAACTCCTGGACTCCAGCAAGTCTCCTGTCTCAGCCTCCCAAGTAGCTGGGACCACAGGTGCCCACCACAACACCTGGCTATTTTTTGGTTGCAGCTAGCATTGTTGTTTTGGTGGTCCCGGGCTGGATTTGAACCTGCCACCTTAGGTGTATGTGGCTGGCACCTTAGCCACTTGAGCCACAGGCGCCAAGCCTGAAGATTCTTTTTTTGAGACAGAGCCTCACTCTGTTGCATGGGCTAGAGTGCCGTGGCATCAGCCTAGCACACAGGAGCCTTAAACTCCTGGGCTCAAGCAATCGTCCTGTCTTAGCCTCCTGAGTAGCTGGGGATACAGACACCCACCACAATTCCTGGCTAATTTTTCTATTCATGGTAAAGATGGGGTCTTACTCTTGCTCATGCTGGTCTCTAACTCCTGATCTCAAGCGATCTTCTCTCCTGTGCCTCCCAGGGTGCTAGGTTTATAGATGTGAGCCACAGTACCTGGCCAGGATGAGAATTTTTGCCTTGCCTTTCCCAGGCTCCAGGGAGGTATTTCTTTCTTTCTTTCTTTCTTTTTTTTTTTTTTT
>NW_003852500.1:4403858-4407336 GCF_000181295.1 Otolemur garnettii
ACTCATTGCACCCAGCTAAATCAGCCCTAATTAGTAGAATAAGAACCAAACAGCTGAGCTCTTGTCCTGGGGGCCAAGGCTCTGGTATGTGCCTCCCATTACTACCAGGGGATGTGCAGGGTGGGGAAAGGAACACAAAGGGATGAAGTGGCTGAGACTTCTCCCAGCATATGGCCTTTGGGTATCCTGCCCTCTCCTGGGTGGACAAGAGTATAAGCACAGCTGCCAGAACTACTGGGTTCTAGCCCCAAAGCCCAACACAGGGAATACTACAAATTATAAAATTAACAACAAATATAAATGATATAATTTATTGAGCTCTGTGCATCTCCTTGACTTCACAGCCTTCACAACAACATTACTATAGAATTACATATTGTTATATAATTCTAACAATAAGTATAAATAATATAATTTCTTGAGCTATTCCACTTACCACTCACAACCACCCTTAAGAAGGTGCTGTTACTATCTTCACTTTCAAAAAAAATAAACTGAGTCTCAAGGAGGGAAAGTGACTTGCTCAGTATCATACATGCCTCAAGCACTTATCTACATGTGGATTGGTAGAAGAGGAGCTCAACTAAATATCCAGTTCTACCTACAGTTTTGTGATTCTGCAAAGTCCTTGCAAATGCATAAAAGAGGCTTCAGCTTCAGCACACTATGACCTGTTTTTGAGAGTATAACCTTCACTTTTCTGGAGTCAGGTGGAACTTTCTGTTCGCTCTGGTCCTGAGCTGGCCCAGTGGCATCTGCTCTCATGAATGCTAATTTATGTCCATTGTGTGAAGCTCCACCCCCTTGGCTGCAGAGTCATTGGGCCATCTGCTCAGATCACCACTGCTACACTCAGGTCATAGATGGCAGGATCATGACTCATCTTCTGCTTACTTTCCTGAGGGCTCAGAGCAAAGGGGAGACTGATCTCTGACTCAGCTTCTCCTCCTCTCTGCCAGACATTGATGACTGTGTCTGCAGTCCCTGTGAGAATGGAGGCACCTGTATCGATGAGGTCAATGGCTTTGTCTGCCTTTGCCTTCCAAGTTATGGTGGCAGCCTCTGTGAGAAAGGTGAGTACTTACCATAACCCCAGAAACAGTACCAGCAGTAGAGTTGCATGCCCAGCTGCAGGAGTTGCATGCCCAGCTACTGGTCTCCCCTCCCCCCACACACACACTCCAGGTCTTTTTTTTTTTGAGACAGAGCCTCAAGCTGTCCCCCTGGGTAGAGTGCTGTGGCATCACAGCTCACAGCAACCTCCAACTCCTGGGCTCAAGCAAGTCTCCTGCCTCAGCCTCCCAAGTAGCTGGGACCACAGGCACCTGCCACAACGCCTGGCTATTATTTTTTTGGTTGCAGCGGTCATTGTTGTTTGGTGAGCCCAGGCTGGATTTGAACCCGCCACCTTAGGTGTATATGGCTGGCGCCTTAGCTGCTTGAGCCACAGGTGCCAAGTCCACACTCCAGGTCTTTATCCCTGGTTTCATGGCTGTGAGTCTAACACAAGGTAAATTGTTATTTTGTGACTGGGTGCAGTGGGTCACATCTGTAATCCTAGCACCCTGGGAGGATGAGGTGGGTGGATTGCTTGAGCTCAGGAGTTCAAAACCAGCCTGAGCAAGAGCAAAACTTTGCCTCTAACAAAAATAGATGGGCTTTGTGGCAGATACCTATAGTCCCAGCTACTCAGGAGACTAAGGCAAGAGGATGGCTTGAGGCCAAGAGTTTGAGGTTATTATGAGCTATGATACCATGGCATTCTACCCAAAGCAACAGAGACTTTGTGTTAAAAAATTTTTTTTTGTATAAAATGCATGCAACAGGCCAGGCAGAGTGGCTTCACGCCTGTAATCGTAGCACTCTGGGAGGCTGAGATGGGTTGTATTGCCTGAGTTCAGGAGTTCGAGACCAGCCTTAGCAATAGTGAGACCCTGTCTCTACTAAAAATAGAAAAACTGAGGCAAGATGATTGCTTAAGCCCAAGAGCTTAAGTTTACTGTGAGCTATAGTGCCACAGCAGTCTACTCCAGAGCTAGACTCTGTCCCATAAATAAATAAATAAATAAAATTAAACTTAAATGCACATAACATAGAATTAACCATTTAAAAGTATGCAATTCATTTGCATTTTGTATGCTGACAGTGTTGTGCAGCCATCATCTCTATTTATTTATTTATTTTTTGAGACAGAGTCTCACTATGTCGCCCTCGGTAGAGTGCTATGGTATCACAGCTCACAGCAACCTCAAACTCTTGGGCTTAAGCGATTCTCTTGCCTCAGCCTCCCAAGTAGCTGGGGCTACAGGCACCCACCACAACACCTGACTATGTTTTTGTTGTAGTTGTCCTTGTTTGGCAGGCCCGGGCTGGGTTCAAACCCTACAGCTCTGGTGTATGTGGCTGGTGCCCTAGCTGCTGAGCTACAAGTGGTGAGCCATCATCTCTATTTAATCCAGAACTTTTTCAACACTCTAAAAGGAAACCGGGTACTTATTAGTACCTACGCTTCATTCCCCTCTCCCCAGCCTCTTACAACCACCAATCTGTTTTCTGTCTCTATGGGTTTTCCCATTCTAAATGGGTTTTCCCATTTCAGAGGAATGGAGTCATACAATATGTGACTTTTTGTGTCTAGCTTTGTTTGCTTAGCATGATTTTTTGAGGTTCATCCACATTGTAACATGAATCAGTGCTTCATTCCTTTTTATGGCTGGTTGATATTCCACTGAATGGCTATATCACATTTTGTTTTTCTATTCATAACATGGTGAATATTTATTTGCATTGTTTCCTCCTTGTGGCTAATGTGAATAGTGTTGCTACGAACTTTGATGTATGTACAAGCTTTTGTTTGTTTGTTTTGTAGAGACAGAGTCTCACTTTATCGCTCTCGGTGGAATGCCGTGACATCACACAGCTCACAGCAACCTCCAACTCTTGGGCTTAGGTGATTCTTTTGCCTCAGCCTCCCGAATAGCTGGGATCACAGGCGCCCACCACAACACCCGGCTATGTTTATTTGTTTTTCTTAGAGGCAGAGTCTCACTTTGTTGCCCTTGGTAGTGCCGTGGAGTCATAGCTCACAGCAACCTCCAGCTCTTGGGCTTAAGCAATTCTCTTGCCTCAGCCTCTTAAGTATCTGGGACTACAGGCTCCCGCCATAATGCCTGGCTATTTTTTGTTGCAGTTGTCATTGTTGTTCAGCTGGCCTGGGCCAGTTTCAAACCCACCAGCCTGCATATGTGAGGCTAGAACCGTAACCACTGTACCACGGACACTGAGCCTGTCTTTTTCTTCTTTTTTGAAAAGAGTCTTACCCTGTCACCTGGGCTAGAGTGCGAGTGGTATTAGCCTAGCTCACAGCAACCTCAGACTTCTACCTTAAATGATTCTTCTGCCTTAGCCTCCCAAGTAGCTGGGTCTGCAGGCACACTCCATAATGCCTGGCTATTTTTTCTATTTTTTTTTTTTTTTT
>NW_003852500.1:4407964-4413065 GCF_000181295.1 Otolemur garnettii
GATTCTCCTATCTCCACCTCCCAAGTAGCTGGGACTACAGGTGCCCACCACAATGCCCAGCTATTTTTTTGGTTGCAGCTGTCATTGTCATTTGGTGGGCCCAGGCTAGATTTAAACCCGCCAGCTCAGGTGTATGTGGCTGCTGAGCCCCCACTCCTTTCTTTAATCATCACTATCTTAGTGAGTGTGAAGTGATAGCACAAGGTGGTTTTGATTTCCATTTCCTTTTTTTTTTTTTTTTTTGAGACCGAGCCTCAAGCTATCCCCCTGGGTAGAGTGCTATAGCATCACAGCTCACAGCAACCTCCAGCTCCTGGGCTCAAGTGAGTCTCCTGCCTCTGCCTCCCAAGTAGCTGGGACCACAGGTGCCCGCCACAAACGCCCGGCTATTTTTTGGTTGCAGCCATCATTGTTGTTTGGCAGGCCCGGGCTGGGTTCGAACCCATCACCTTAGGTGTATGTGGCTGGCGCCTTAGCCACTTGAGCCACAGGCACCGAGCTGATTTCCATTTCCTAATGATTAATGACCTTGATCATCTTTTCATGTGCTTGTTGGCCATTTGTATCTTTTTTTTTTAGACATAGTCTCATTTTGTTGCCCTTGGTAGAGTGCCATGGCATCCTAGTTCACAGCAACCTCAAACTCTTGGGTTCCAAGAAATTCTTTTGCCTCAGCCTCCCAAGTACCTGGGACTAACAGGTGCCCACCACAACACCCAACCATATTTACTTTTTTATTTTTAATGTTTTTTTGAGACAGAGCCCCACTATGTCACCCTTGGTAGAGTGCTATGGCATCACAGCACACAGCAACCTCAAACTGTTGGGTTAAGCAATTGTCTTGCCTCAGCCTCCTAAGTAGCTGGGGCTACAGGCACCTGCCACAATGCCTGGATATTTTTTGTTGCAGTTGTTGTTTAGCTGGCCCAGGCTGGATTCCAACCCACCGGCCTTGGTGTATATAGCTGGCACCATAACCACAGTGCTATGGGCGCTGTGCACCATAAGCCCTGTGCTATGGGCGCTGAGCCACCTGGCTATTTTAAGAAACCAGGGCTCGGCGCCTGTGGCTCAAGTGGCTAAGGCGCCAGCCACATACACCTAAGGTGGCGGGTTCGAATCCCCAGCCCAGGCCCGCCAAACAACAATGATGGCTGCAACCAAAAAATGGCCAGGCGTTGTGGCGGGCGCCTGTAGTCCCAGCTACTTGGGAGACTGAGGCAGGAGACTCGCTTGAGCCCAGGAGTTGGAGGTTGCTGTGAGCATGATGCCATGGCACTCTACCAGGGGGATAGCTTGAGGCTCCATCTCAAAAAAAAAAAAAAAAAGAAAAAGAAACCAGGTCTCATTCTGGCTCAGGCTGGTCTCCAACCTGTGAGCTCAGGTAATCCGCTTGCCTCAGCCTCCTAGAGGGCTAGGATTACAGGTGTGAGCCATAGTGCCTGGCGCCCTGTATATCTTCTTTGGAGAAATGTCTATTCAAGCTTGTTGCCAGGAGGGAAATTTTAAGTCTTCCTGAGAAAGTTTCCTGAGTGTCTGTGTCTACACAGAGAGTTTGGCCCCAAAAATCAGAGCAGGAGACTTCAGCTTTGGAGGGAGAGGGGGTGGGGTATAATGATCTTCCAGTTAAATCTTGTCCAGCAACAAAGAAGTTAACTTGGAAGCTGAAAGCATTGCGGGGAGGGGCACAAAGCCTTAGGAGGAGGGGCCTGGCTTGGGGAAATCTTGGATTGGGTCCTCTGTCTGGTGGGCTGGCTCAGCTCCTGCCTGGTAGACCTGAGACCAAGGTCAGGCACCCTTCATACTTCTTTGCCACCTCTCAGACACAGAGGGCTGTGACCGTGGATGGCACAAGTTCCAGGGCCACTGCTACCGGTATTTTGCCCACCGGCGGGCATGGGAGGACGCCGAGAGGGACTGCCGCCGTCGAGCTGGCCATCTGACCAGCATCCACTCACCTGAGGAGCACAGCTTCATTAACAGTAGGCACTCTGGGAGGGTGGGTATCACCAGCCAACATGGCAGGAGGGGTGGCACTTACAGTCCCTTTGCCGTGGCATGCTCTGCCGATGCCACCTTTCCAAAGCTGAGTTCATTAATGCAAGCCATGTTTCTTAATTCATGCATCTGTTGATTCATTTGTTCATTTATACATTCACCTCATTCATTCATTCACTGAATATTTACTGAGCACTGGCTATGTGCAGGCACCAATTCAAGCGCTGCAACACAGCAGTGAGCCAAAGGGACTTTGCTGTGTCCCCAGGGAGTGCCTATATTCAGTAAAATATAGGCAAACAAGTAAATATCTAACCAAATAAGTTTATACTATAATTTAATAGGTCCTATGTGTTCCAATAACAAAATAGGGCCAGAGGATAGAGGGGGATGGGGGAAGCATCTGTGACGTGTGGGATATAATGAGGAATGAATTTTACAGAGACCGAGGGGGAGAGATGAGTGTCACATTCACTAAATCTGGCATTTATTGATTTATTCCTTCTGCCATTTTTTCATCCATCCATTTATTCACATTTGCCCCTGTCTTTCCCCCCATGGATTCTTTTGTTTTCTCATTCCCTGGTTCTCTTGTTTCTTTTTCTTCAATGTACTCTACCCTGTCACCTGCTCCTCCTGAGTAACTGGCTTGCTCTCTCATTCTCTCCTGCCTGCCTGCCTCTGGGGTCTTCTGTCTCTTGCCCTCTCATTTCTGCAATGATGTGATCATGTCTTTGTTTATTCCTTTCTCTGCTGGCCACATGTCATGGCAAGGCCGCGGCCTAATTCCAGCCATTTGCCTGCCTGTTCTCCTCCCTGTAAGAAGGGAGCCAGGGTCCACCTGCTGGCGGTTGGGGGTGAGGACTCCTGTCTGTGCAGAGGCCAGAGGCTGGGAGAGGGGCTCATGGCCTCCCCCCTCCATTCTACCCTTCCCCTCTCCACCTCCTACCCAAGGTTCTGAGAGGCTCTGGGTACTCTGCCTACCTCTATCACCTTCCCTGCCTCCCTACCTCCTGGGTTCTCCGCTCCCCAGCGTGGAGGTAGAGGGAGGGGTTCTGGGTCCTCCCCATCTCCATTCCCTCCTTCCTCCCTTCATTCCCACCTCCAAGCTCTCTCTCCACCACCTCCAAGCTGGGGATTGGGGGGTGGGAGTGGCTGAGTCCTCACTTCCCACTCCCCTTCCTCACTTCCAGCCCATGCCTCATGCTGGGAGAGAGACAGACATATGAGCAACCCTCACAATCCCTCATTCTGCAGGTTTTGGGCATGAAAACACTTGGATTGGCCTGAATGACAGGATTGTGGAGAGGGATTTCCAGTGGACAGACAACACAGGGCTGGTGAGTGGCAAGTTGGTGTCTAGGCTGCCAAGCTGCATCAGCCCTGCCTTTTGGGTTCCATTTACTCTTTTGTGCAAAGGATCTGCAAATAGATGTCAAAGATCCCCAGTGTCTCTGAGACACTGAAGTTTGCAAAGGCGCTTTAGTGAAGCTTCAGTTTTCATCCCTGACTTTCCCAGCCTGGTCAACTACTAACCCACCCACCAATTGCTAGGGCTACAAGCCTAGGACTGGGCTCTAACACCTCCTCTTGCTCACTCTGCCTGCCCCCCCCTCAGCTGTGGTCTCTCAAATATTCCCATTCTCTACATCCCCCTACTGTGTAGCCTCCATCATCTCTTACTTGGACTCCTGCAGCAGTCCCCACAGGACCACTTGCTACCTAGACTTCATCCTCCAGCCTCCAGCCATGGAGACTTCTTTTAAAAATTGAGGTGGAGGCTCGGCGCCTGTGGCTAAGCTGCCAGCCACATACACCTGAGCTGGCGGGTTCAAATCCAGCCCGGGCCCTCCAAACAATAATAATGGCTGCAACCAAAAAATAGCCGGACATTGTGGCGGACGCCTGTGGTCCCAGCTACTTGGGAGGCTGAGGCAAGAGAATCGCTTAAGTCCAGGAGTTGGAGGTTGCTGTGAGCAGTGATGCCACGACACTCTACCCAGAGTGACACCTTGAGGCTCTGTCTCCAAAAAAAAAAAAAATTTGAGGCGGAATTCACATTATATAAAATTAATGATTATAGACTGAACAGTTCAGGGGCATTTAGCCATACTCATGATGTGTAACTATCACCTCTAACTAGTTTCAGAACATTTTCATCACCCCAAAAGAAGACCTTGTCCATGGAGACCTTTTATTTATTTATTTATTTATTTATTTTGAGACAGAACCTTCACCCTGGGTAGAGTGCTGTGGCATCACAGCTCACAGCAACTCCCAACTCCTAGGCCCAAGCAAGTCTCCTGTCTTTGCCTCCCAAGTAGCTGGGACTACAGGTGACTGCCAGAATGCCGGGCTATGTTTTGGTTGCAGTCATCATTGTTGTTTGACGAGCCCAGGCTGGATTTGAACCCACCAGCTCAGGTGTATATGGCTGGCGCCTTAGCCACTTGAGCCACAGGTGCTGAGCCACATGGAGACCTTTTAAAAATTGTACATTATGGCCAGGCACAGTGGCTCACACCTTAATCCCAGCAACTCAGAAGGCTGAGGTGAGAGGATCACTTGAGTGTTTGAGACTAGCTTGGGCAACATAGCAAGACCCTGTCTCTACAAAAAATAGAAAAATTAGCTGGGCATGTTCCAGCTCCTGGGAAGGCTGAGGTGGGAGGATAACTTGAACCCAGGAGTTCGAGCCTGTAGTGAATTATGATGGTACCACTGCATTCTAGCCTGGGTGACAGAGAGAGATCCATCTCAAAACACTACAAAACAAAACATTAGCTTAAGATATTCCCTGCTGGGCAGCGTCTGTGGCTCAGTGAGTAGGGCACTGGCCCCATATACCGAAGGTGGCAGGTTCAAACCCGGCCCTGACCAAACTGCAAAACAACAACAAAAAAACAGCCGGGCATTATGGTGGGTGCCTGTAGTCCCAGCTACTTGGGAGGCTGAAGCAAGCGAATCACATGGACCTAAGAGTTTAAGGTTGCTGTGAGCTGTGATGCCACAGCACTCTACGGAGGGTGACATAGTGAGACTCTGTCTCAAAAAAACAAAAACAAAAAAACCCCAAATTCTGGCTCGGCGCCTATAGCTCAAC
>NW_003852500.1:4414203-4415966 GCF_000181295.1 Otolemur garnettii
CTCAAGTGGCTAAGGCGCCAGCCACATACACCTAAGGGGGCGGGTTCGAATCCCCAGCCCGGACCCGCCAAACAACAATGACGGCTGCAACCAAAAAAGAGCCGGGCGTTGTGGCGGGCGCCTGTGGTCCCAGCTACTTGGGAGGCGGAGGCAGGAGACTCGCTTGAGGCCAGGAGTTAGAGGTTGCTGTGAGCTGTGATGCCACGGCACTCTACCCAGGGGGGACAGCTTGAGGCTCTGTCTCAAAATAAATAAATAAATAAATAAATGGTTAGACTGGTGAATTTTGTGCTATATAGATTTTGCTACAAATTTTTAAAAATCTACCTCTTCTCTACCATGAGATCTGGCTGCTACCCACACTCTGACCACACCCCAACTTCATCAAACAACCTGAGCCCCTTTGGCCTCTATTCAGTTCCTTAAACAGGTTAAGTTCAGTCCTGCCTCTGAGACCTTGAACTTACTGTTCCCTTTGCTTAGAACTCTGCTCTCTGTCTGGATCCTTACTATTCTTTTTTTTTTTTTTTTTTTTTTTTTGAGACAGTGTCTCAGTCTGTTACCCTAGGTAGAGGGCCATGGCCTCATCCTAGCTCACAAAAACCTCAAATTCTTGGGCTTAAATGATCCTTTTGCCTCAGCCTCCCAAATAGCTGGGACTACAGGCATGTGCCACCACTTCAGCTAATTTTTCTATTTTTAGTAGAGATGGGGTCTCCCCTTTGTTCAGGCTGGTTTTGAACTCCTGAGCTCAAGCAATCCCCTGTCTTGGCCTCCCAGTATGCTAGGATTACAGGTTTGCCTTGGATTCTTCTTGTTCTTGAGTCCTCACTTCTGTTGCCTCCTCAGGGAGGCCCTCCTGAACTTCCAGTTTGAGGTCAACTTTTGTCCAACTATTGATCTGTAATGACCCATTGTAGAAGATGGAACAGGGGTGGGGCAAGACTGGAGGGAGGAAGACCCTGAAGCTTCCCAGCCTGAGGAGGGTGGCTTGGATTACAGTGGTGGCCACACTCAGGACAGGAAGGCTAGTGTCCATTGTAGAAATGGGAACACTAAATTTCTATGAGTTTGAGGGGTTTGGCCAGGGGAGTTCCAGGGCAGGCAGTGTTAGAACCTAGGCTGAGACAGGAGTCCTCTGAACAACACCCTGGCCTCCTTTTCCTGCAGCAATATGAGAATTGGCGGGAGAACCAGCCGGACAATTTCTTCGCGGGTGGAGAGGACTGTGTGGTGATGGTGGCACATGAGAGTGGGCGCTGGAATGATGTTCCCTGCAACTATAACCTCCCCTATGTCTGCAAGAAGGGCACAGGTACATTACATCCCCTCCTTCCTTGCTGCTACTTAAGTTCACTGGCTCATCTTTTTATTTAAATTCGTAAATGTTAGCCCAGCCAGTTCTCACTTCCCAGCACTGTGTGTAAATGCCCATTTCCTCCCACCCTTGCCATCTTTACATGTTCTCAAACTTTTTGTTCTTTGTTCATTTAAGTGATGAAAACAAGCATCTCATTGTTATCTTAGTTTGCACATCTTTAAGAGTAAGAATAACCAAATGTTTGTACCTTAACAGGATATTTGTACATGTATGCATTTGTTTTCCTGTGACTTGCCAGTTAATCTCTTTTGCCTAGGGTGGTGCCTGTGGCTCAAAGGAGTAGGGTGCCAGCCCCATATGCTGGAGGTGGCTGGTTCAAACCCAGCCCTGGCCAAAAACTGCAAAAAAAAAAAAATAAATAAAATTTCCCCCCAGAACTTTG
>NW_003852500.1:4415986-4418532 GCF_000181295.1 Otolemur garnettii
TGAGTTTTACTTCTAGGGGGCCCAACAAATCTGAGAGTGAAGGTAAGACAAAAATCCACTCTTGCTTCCTACAGAAAGAGGGGAATAGGTGTGGTTTTGAAATTTGTGACTATAAAACACTTGCATCAGGGTGGCGCCTGTGGCTCAAAAGGGTAGGGCGCTGGCCTCATATGCTGGAGGTGGCTGGTTCAAACCCAGCCCTGGCCAAAAAATGCAAAAAAAAAAAAAAAAAAAAAAAAATCTCTTTTGCCTAATTTTCAATCAGCTTGTTGATCTTATTGATTTTTAAGAGCCCTTTTCATATGAAAGAAAACATTTGTATACATTGTCATGTTCACTTTTCTCTTCTACTTTAGTTCATTCCTGCTTCTTTTGCTTTGTCAATTTTCATGTTCGTTTTCCTTTCCATTTGTTCAAATAATTATTCTTTCACCCAATTCCTTCATTCCCTTTGTGCCCCATACTTGACATATAAATTATGGAGTGAGATATATCCAGAGGGTTCCTGCCCCTACAGAGCTCTCGATTTGGGTGAAAGAGACAGAGACAGAGACAGATGTTGTCACTCTTAGCTCTGTGAGATCAGAGCTGGGCAGAGGCAGGGACCTGCTGACCTGCTAGGGGAGGGTATCGTTCCCAAAAAGACACAAAATTATGTTAGCCCAGATTTGGCAACTCCCCTAAATGGAGATTCTTCTGTCCCCAGTGCTTTGTGGTCCCCCTCCAGCAGTGGAGAATGCTTCACTCATTGGTGCCCGCAAGGCCAAGTATAATGTCCATGCCACTGTACGCTACCAGTGCGAGGAAGGATTTGCCCAGCACCATGTGGCCACCATCCGGTGCCGGAGCAATGGCAAATGGGACAGGCCCCAAATTGTCTGCACCAAACGTAAGTGGCTGCCCTCAGAGGCCCCAATGTAGGTTTCCAGTATTTGTAGTTTCCAGTTAAAACATCCTGTTACTACACATGTTGATCTGGCTTCACGTGAGTCTGATAATACAATCTTGTAGATAAGAGTGAGTTTACCAGCCTGCCCAAGGAAGCCCACTCTATCAGGCCACCCCCATCTCACCACCTTTTACTTCTTCCCTGTCCTTTTTCACTTCCTTGCAGCCAGACGGTCACATAGGATGCGGCGACACCATCACCACCACCAACACCACCACCAGCATCACCACCACAAATTGCACAAGGAACGCAAAAAACACAAGAAACACCCAGCAGAGGACTGGGAGAAGGATGAAGGGAATTTCTGCTGAAGAATCAGGCAAATGAAAGCACAAACCCCTTCCCACATCTTCTCTGGAGCCTTCACCTGGGAGACAGAGCCCAGAGAGAAATAAGAGGGTCTGGAAGTCCCTGAGCCCCAAGCCACATCCTCCCCACACATAATCCTTTGTATAGAACTCCTCTCTCTCCTTTCTGACATAAACAAGGTCCTCTTGGCAAGCATAGCCACATGTCTGAAAAGTCCGTTCTTGTCAGGCTGAACTCTGGGAGCATATCCCAGCTGAAGGGAGCACAGTCAGCAAGGATTTTTTGTATAGTCTAGTCTTTGGCTTGTCAGACTGATTGCCAGTTATTGAAATAAAGCCTTATTTCAACGACTGGCAATGGAGTATGTTTGAGGGTGCAAGAGTGTAAGTTTGAATTCACACTAAGCAATTGCTTCTCAAATCAAAGATTCAGGCTTAGTAAATGATTAGTTGTCCTAAATCCAGGATGATGCCTTATGCAAAGTCATTAGCTTTGGGAGTAGAAGGCTAAACAGAAGCACACTACGTGAACTTGATGACTACTCTTCCTTCACTTGGGATGTCAGCCCAATTTCAGTGTTTGGTCTTAGTGGATATAAATATAGTGTAGAACTCCCAAGAGCTGAATTTTAGTTATGTTTTTAGAACAACCTCCCTCCATGCCCTCAGAGTTAGGAATGAGACTAATCAGAGGAATATTTAGGTGATGGAGGGAAAGTAAATGTATTGCTTACCCTCCCAAATCCAGTCAGACACTGAGATTTGGTGGTTCTGCATGTATGATGAAACTCTCACACATACAGATGAGAGGATGTTGAGGGCCAGATAAGCCAAGATTTCATCCCCCTCCATCTCTCAGGGAGACAAAAAACCTCCTTCCTGGACCAAGGAGGTACTAAGTTTTCTAGTCCAATGCACATACCCATCCCTTAAGCAAATATTGGTAATGTTTCTGCCTTGGGTCCCACACCCATCGCACCTGATCCTTGTCTCCAGCTATTGCCTAGTGGATTAGAAATGCTTAAAACTTAAAGTAGTGACACCCCTCTGCGGTCATATTGCGGTCATATTGTGGAGAGATGAGCAATGCTGAGACTGAAACACACACAATTTTTTCTTGTAGCTTTTAATTTTTTTTTTTTTTTTTTGAGACAGAGTATCCCTGTGTCATCCTAGGGAGAATGCCATGGCATCCACAGATCACAGCAACCTCAAACTCTTGGGCTTAAGTGATTCTCCTGCCTCAGCCCCCCAAGTAGCTGGGACTACAGGCACCCTCCACAATGCCC
>NW_003852500.1:4418827-4423315 GCF_000181295.1 Otolemur garnettii
GTTTTTTTTTTTTTTTGCAGTTTTTGGCCGGGGCTGGGTTTGAACCTGCCACCTCCAGCATATGGGGCCATGCTGGCGCCCTACTCCTTTGAGCCACAGGTGCTGCCAGCTTTTAATTTTTTAAGTGGAAAAGAACTCACCTTGTCTTCCTCTTCTGAATCTGCAACCTGTAAAGGCTTTTCTAAGCCAGAGGTCAGGGCCTAACTGCCTGTGTCTGTTATCCACTCTCAACCCCTCCAGTCTGGGTAAAATCTATAGATTAGTGTTAAAAACTCTACAGTGGAGAATAACCCTGTGCAGAAAAGAAAGATAAGCAAGTACACGGTCCACTTAGGTCTTCAGTAAAGAAGGAAATGTGTTAACTGAGCCTACATCCTTCCTGGGAAGTAATATTCATAGTTGATGGCTATAGCATAGCATTTCCATGCTAAGGGCTTAGACAAAATCTCCTTGAATCTTCTCAATGCAGTGACTTAGAGTCCGTTATTTTCCCATTTTACACAATGAAACTAAGGTTCAGATGTAAGGGAAAGACAGTGGCTTGAAGTCACAGCTAAGACAGGAGTAAGGATTTGCTTCTATCTGTCTGACTTCAAACACTGCTGTGCTACTATGGACTTCCAAGGAAGAGATTGAAACACAATTGCACAAGCTCTCTGTCTCTGTCTCTCACACACACACACAATTTAGGAAATGGCTGAGTAGTGCAAACTGGACCCTTAAATCCTTGTCTTCCCCTTGTCTCCCCTGCAATAGACCCTTAAATCCTTGTCTCCCCTGCAATAGACATTATCCATCTATGGTTATTGTTGAGAAAACCCAGGGATATAGGTTTGACTTTTTACTTTGATAATTCTTCTTAGTTTAAAATAATAACAACATATCTTCTTTAGTCATCCATGTCACAAATAATTTTCCTTTATGAGGGGATATTGAGAATGAAACTTCTCTGGGGGAGTCTTGGTTTATGTTCCCTCTCCTTGGACACCTCAGCCCTTACCCTACCCCCTACCCCAGCTCCATGATAGGAGGGGACCATGGTCTTTTCTAAAGTGGGCAGCTTGTCTTTTGATCTTTCCCTTGGAATATGTGTGTGTGTTTATGTGTGCCACACATGTGGCATGCATGCGAGTGTGTGTGTGTGAACAGCTTTGGGTTCTGCCGCTTTTGCTGTGAGCTGCAGTGTTCTGTGAGTTTGTGATATCTGACACTGTGGACATTAATGTACTTCTTGGACATTTTAATAAAATTTTTTAACAGCTCAACCTGCCTGTGTCATCTCCTGACATTCACTTATTCATTTATTCACTCAGCAAGTATTTACTGAGAGACTATTATAAGCCATGTCGTACAGTGCTGAGTGCTGTGGCGAACAAGACAAATGTGGGTCCTGGGGGATGGTCAGGGAAGCCTTTCCAGACGAGGTGATAGAATCTCAATGAGAAGATGAGGAAGGGAAAAAAGGAAGAGAGTTTCAGTCAGAGGGAATAGCAAAGGCAGAAGTCCTCCTGCAGAAGAGACTGTCACTCATTTCAGTCCATAATGGCTGGAGCAGAATGGTAAAGGCAGAGAGTGGAGGGAACTGAGTTCCGGGAGGCAGAGAATGAATTACTTCAGGCCATGTTGGCTATAGTAAGGAGTTTGGGGTTTATTATAAAAGCAACAGTGGAAAATAGTCTACCATAAGCAAAGTTAAGAGGTAAATGCCAAACTTAGAAATAATTTTTCAAATCAGAAATAAGAATTTGTTGCCTTAATATATAAAGAGCTCCAGGTGGCGCCTGTGGCTCAATGGGTAGGGTGCTGGCCCCATATACTGAGGGTGGAGGTTACTATTAAAATAGCAAGTTTTTAGTTTTTTGACAGAGTCTCACTATGTGGCCCTCAGTAGTGTGGCGTCACAGCTCACCGCAACCTCAAACTCTTGGGTTTAAGCAATTCTCTTGCCTCAGCCTCCCTAGTAGCTGGGACTATAGGCACCCATCATGGCAACTTTCTATCCTAAATATTTTATTTTACTATTATTTTTTTTTTGTAGAGACAGAGCCTCACTTTATCACCTTGGTAGAGTGCTGCAGCGTCACAGCTCACAGCAACCTCCAACTCTTGGGCTTAGGCAATTCTCTTGCCTCAGCCTCCCAAGTAGCTGGGACTACAGGCACTGTCCATGACACCTGGCTATTTTTTTGTTGCAGTTGTTTAGCTGACCTGGGCCAGGTTCGAACCCACCACCCTCGGTGTATGTGGCTGGCGTGGTAACCAGTGTGCTACTGACACTGAGCCTAAAATGGCAAGTTTTGACCCCTTGCCCAAACAAGTTCTGATATCATCCTCTAGTTGCAGTTGCACTTGTGTGTGATGATATGGGTACTTGTATCACTTTGTTGCCTTCAGTAGAGTGCTGTGGCATCACAGCTCACAGCAACCTCTAGCTCTTAGGCTTAGAGATTCTCTTGCCTCAGCCTCCTGAGTAGCTGGGACTACAGGTGCCCACCACAACTCCCAGCTTTTTGTTGTTGTTGTTGTTGCAGTTTAGCCAGGGCCAGGTTCAATCCTGCAACCCTTGGTATGTGGGGCTGGCGCCCTACCCACTGAGCCACAGGCACTGCCCCATATGGGTACTTATTACATACTACCAAATAATATAGAATACAATCTAAATGTCTGTTAAAGGAGAACTGGCTATAAACATGGTGCATCCAATGTGAAATACTCTTCAGGCCTTCAAAAGAATGGGAGAGAGAGATCTTTATATGCTGATAGGAAACAATCTCAAAACAATATTAGGTAGGCTCGGCGCCTGTGGCTCAAGCAGCTAAGGCGCCAGCCACATACACCTAAGGTGGCGGGTTCGAATCCCCAGCCCGGGCCCGCCAAACAACAATGATGGCTGCAACCAAAAAATGGCCAGGCGTTCTGGCGGGCACCTGTAGTCCCAGCTACTTGGGAGGCTGAGGCAGGAGACTCGCTTGAGCCCAGAAGTTGGAGGTTGCTGTGAGTGTGATGCCATGGCACTCTACCCAGGGGGATAGCTTGAGGCTCCGTCTCAAAAAAAAAAAAAAGCAATATTAGGTAAGAGTGTGGCACACTCTTGTAGTCCTTGCTACTTGGGAGGCTGAGGCAGAAGGATCGCTCAAGTCCAGGAGTTTGAGGCTGCTGTGAGCTATGACTGCACCCAGCCTAGGTGAAAGAGTAAGTTTTTTTTTTCTTAAAAAAAAAAAAAAGCTGGGTGCAGTTGATACAGGATTCCACCACTCAGGGCTAGATAGGGAGCCCCCCATTCTCTAGGCCCAGGTGAGCTCAGGCCCCCATTTCCAGGCACAAACAGACTTTTTTGGGACATACCCTCTGGGCTCTGATAAGATCATGAACAAAGCAGCCTGAGATGATTTTTTGGGTGGTTCCATCTTGAGTAGAAGCACACACCCTAATCTCTTCTCAGAGACAAAGACTGTAAAGGACCTGATAACCTTGCCCTAGTGAAGGAGGAACTACATTCATTCATTTGTTAATACACTCATTAACTTTTAAAAGATGTTTTTCCTCTACCAACTCCAGGCCTTGTGTAAGTCTCTAGACCTCAGACCCCTAGAGAAAGAGCCTACTTAGAGACTCCTCAGTTCAGCGCTTTTCCCCTTCCAGAAGCTTTGGAGCTTTTTTTTTTTTTTGAGATGGAGCCTCTAGCTGTCCCCCTGGGTAGAGCTGTGAAACCACAGCTCACAGCAACCTCCAACTCGTGGGCTCAAGCAAGTCTCCTTCCACCACCTCCCAAGTATCTGGGACTACAGGCACCCACCACAACGCCCGGCTATTTTTTGGTTGCAGCCATCATTGGTGTTTGGCAGGCCCTGGTTGGATTCGAACCCACCAGCTCAGATGTATGTGGTTGGCGCCTTAGCCTCTTGAGCCACAGGCGCTGAGCCAGCGCTGGTGCTTCTTACTTCTTCTGTATTCCTTTCTAACTTCTAATAAAAATCCTATCTTACCACTGATCTGTGGTCCCTGGGTTAATTCTTCGAATCCCTGAGAACAACGACCTACTGAAGAGTGAAATTCCAGTATCACAGTGGCTCACACCTGTAACCCCAGCACTCTGGGAGGCCGAGGTGGGTGCATTGCCTGAGCTCACAGGTTCGAGCCCAGCCCAAGCAAGAGCAAGATGCCATCTCTAAAAAATAGCTGGGCTTTGTGGTGGGCACCTGTAGTCCTAGCTTCTCAAGAGACTGAGGCAAGAGAATAGCTTGAGCTCAAGAGTTTGGGGTTGCTGTGAGCTCTGACTGCCACGCACTCTACCAAGGGTGACAGTGAGACTCTGCCTGGAAAAAAGAAAAAAGTAAGAGAAGGGTTACTTAAAGGTACATATAACACACTGATGTTCATAGCAGCATTTTTTTTTTTTTTTTTAGACAGAGAGCCTCAAGCTGTCCCCCTAGGTAGAATGCTATGGCATCACAGCTCACAGCAACCTCCAACTCCTGGGCTCAAGCA
>NW_003852500.1:4424340-4426396 GCF_000181295.1 Otolemur garnettii
CAGCTACTTGGGAGGCTGAGACAGGAGACTTGCTGGAGCCCAGGAGTTGGAAGTTGCTGTGAGCAGTGAAGCCACAGCACTCTACCCAGGAGGACAGCTTGAGGCTCTGTCTCAAAAAAAAAAAAAAAAAGAAATATCAAGAATAGGCGAATCCATAAAGACAAAAAGTAGATTAGCAGGGGTTAAGGGCTGGGGGAGGGAGGAATAGGGAGTGATTGCTTAATGGGTATGTGATTTTGTTTAGGGGTGACAAAAACATCTTGGAACATAGATAGAGGCAGTAGTTGCACAACACTGAAATGTACTAATTGCATCCAAATGTTCACTTTATTTATTTATTTATTTATTTATTTATTTTTGCAGTTTTTGGCCAGGGCTGGGTTTGAACCCGCCACCTCCAGCATGTGGGGCTAGCACCGTACTCCTTGGGGACATAGGCGCTGCCCAAATGTTCACTGTAAAATGATTAATTTTATATCATGCTTTATTATTTATTTATTTTTTGAGATAGAGTCTCACTTTGTCACTCTCAGTAGAGTACCATGCGGTTACAGCTCACAGCAACCTCAAATTCTTGGGCTTAAGCAATTCTCTTACCTCAGCCTCCCAAGTAGCTGGGACTACAGGTGCCCACCACAATGCCTGGCTATTTTTTGTTGCAGTTGTCATTGTTGTTTTTAGCTGGTTTGAACCTGCCACCCTGGGTATATGTGGCTGGCACTGTAACCATTGTGCTACAGGCGCTGAGCCTAGTATTGTTTTATGTTTTGTGTTTGTATTAAAACGGTGAATTTTCTTATTGTTATAGAGACAACGTCTTGCCCTGTTACTCAGGCTGGTGTGCAGTGGTGCGATTATAGCTCAATGATGCAGCCTTCAACTTCTGGGCTCAAGCCATCCTCTTGCCTCAGCTTCCTGAGGAGCTGGGACTAAAGGCATCCTCCATCACGCCTGGCTAATTGTTTCTGGTTTTTTGTAGAGATGGGGTATCAGTATATTTTCCAGTCTGGCCTTGAACTCATGACCTTCAGTGATCCTCCCACTTTGGCCTCCCAAAGTGTTGGGATTACAAGCATGAGCCACTACACCCAGCCTAAACAGTGTATTTTATGTCATATGAGTTTTACCAAAATATAAGAAAGCATAGATTGCACACTGTCATTTGTGTAAAAAAAAAATAGGGAGAAGAAATACGTATGCACGTTTGAGCATAAAACATCTCTGGAAAGACATGTAAGTAACTGGATATTTCTGGATAGTGAACTGGGTGTTGGAGGACAGGAGAGAGAGGGACGTTTTTCTGAATATCTGGCTTTAAGAAGGGTTCTATTCAGGTTGCCATTTCTTAGCTGTCCTCAGGTGGGCCTTGGCGATCTCTATGCAAACAGCATAGAGACCTGAGCAGAAGGAAGGTTCCTTTGGCCAAGTTGCTCCACTGAAATCCCAGACTGTGCCTGCTTGGCCAAAGTGCAAGAAAAAAATAGGCTGGCGCCGGTAGTCCCAGCTACTCGGGAAGCTGAGGCAAGAGAATCACCTAAGCCCAGGAGTTGGAGGTTGCTGTGAGCTGTGATGCCACCACAGCACACTACCAAGGATGATAAAATGAGACTGTCTCTGAAAAATAATACTAATAATAAATAAGCTGATGTGTGCGGTGGCTCATGTAATCCCAGCATTCTGGGAGGCTGAGGCAGTAGTATTGCTTGAGGCCAGGAGTTTGATAAGCTCTATCCTATGTGGTATTGGAAAATGAGCAGTAACATAACCCCATCCCTACAACCATATCAGGACTTCACATTGTTTTCTCCTGATTTGTTTGTATTCTAGTAACTTACAGTGATTCTCAGCCCCTACCATCTCAGCCCCACATATCCACAGGAGAGAACGTTTGCAATTTCATTGCCTTCCTGGCACAGGAAATCTGCATACAGTTTCCCACATTTAGTGCCCTGGGTATTGTCAATGACAAGGGGTGGAATCTTGGGGGGTTGTTTAACAGGGAGTGGACCCATAGGTGTGGCTTAAGAGAGAGAATGGGGCTCGGCGCCTGTGGCTC
>NW_003852500.1:4427051-4456205 GCF_000181295.1 Otolemur garnettii
CAGCTCGTAAGCATTCTACTGAAGTGCATTGATAAAGTAATTACCCACTGGCTGCTTCATTTTCTCATTCATCAAAAGAAACAAGGATTTATTAAGCCCCTGCTATATGCTTTGCACTCACAGGGATCTCAGAACAGTCCTGGTACAGAGGAGGAAACAGGCTCAGAGTGGTTTTGTCAGTTGGTCATCCCGTGAGCAAGAAGAGATAGTATTGAATCCAAACTTACTTCGTTCCAAAACTCAGGGATGGGTTTCCTAGTAATGAATGTGACAGTAAAAAGGGATATGGGAAGGACTCTATGCTCCTCCAAGCAGGACCTCAGAGCTGGAGTCACCCATAGCTGGGATGGCCTTGTCCGCTGACCCTCTCCCATAAGCTGGCTGTCAACACTGAGGAGTTTAGTTGGGTCCTGACCTCTTAGAACAAACTGTCCCCTAGAACATGGTGGATGTTGAAGTTAAAGAAACATTCCATCTCTTCAAGGTCTCTAAGGAGGAAAATGTGGATAATAATCAGGAAAGGAGAGAGGAACTCAATGAAAATGAGGATGAGGTCTCAGACACCAAGGTGGTTGCATAACACAAAGGGCTAGGCAGGGCATGCCATAGCCTCAGTTTCCTCATCTGTAGGGTGACAACAAAAATGTCTAGGTGTTGCAAGGGTGTCTTGTGTACAGCTGGCGTATAGTAGGCGTGCAAACAGAGGGTGGCCCATAGTTTGAGAAGTCCAGCCCTGTCTTGGATTACTGTCTGGGGCTGAACCATTTGGGTAAGGGTCAGCCATCAAGTCCAAGATGAGACGCAGGAGGCAACCTAGGGCAAGACACCAAGGGCATGGGACCCATGGTGAGACATTCCTGAGAGCTTAGAGGTCAATTGTCATGAGGACAACACTGATAGTCTCTATGGTGACAGCTTGTTGGGGCTGGGCCCTGTGGATAAAGAAAAAAAAGGAGGGACAGGTGTTCTGTTACCTCAGACACCACAATTTGATCTCCATGGCAATGACTGTGGCATCCAAGCTGTCCTTAAAAGGGGTGGAGCTCAGGGGATGGCCTTGAGCTGGACTGGGCCTTGGGAAAGGGGCTATTTCCATGGTGAGAGCAGAACTGAATGTTGGGTCACCCTGGGGACAGCTATGGGGAGGGTGATCTCTGTGGTGGTCAGTCAGGGTGGGGACAGCCAGAAGTGAGGTTGTATAGGGTCAAGGATGGTAAGATGGGAATTGTGTAGTATCCATGGTTACAAATGGAGGAAGGAGGCACCATTTCCATGGATGTGACTGATTTGGGAGGGGGTGTGTGGTTCTAGATGACAGGATGGTCACTGTGGTGACAGGTGAACCAGAACAGCTGGCCTCCTTAATGAGTGATATGGATCTCATGGGTTCCTAACCTCTGGAAATGGTCTCTTTGGTGACAGCCAGGGAAGGGGCTATTGAGGCAGGATGGATTTGCTGTCCCATCCAGAAAAATACTTGAGGGACAGGGCAGGGAATGTGAAACCATCTTGAAGGTGACAGATTAGTGTTCTCCCATGAAACTGGAGGAGTCCTCCACAGTTGACCTGTGGACGTGTGACCTGAAACTTCAGGGGACTCTCGAGGAGAAGGGTAGAAGGGGAGTACCCAGTCCCCAAGTCACTGTGAGGGAGTGGAAGTGACTTAACCCACAGTTGCCATGTGACCACAAGGGTATGAACCCTGAAGTTTCTGCATTCTCTCCAGGTGATAGAAAGGGGAAGGTTGACTGTCAAGGCGACCTGGACAGTGACGGAACCAGTTTGCATGGTGTGTGTGGTCAGTCTCCAGACAATCCCGGGGGTCCAGCCTCCAGGAGACCATGAGGACAGTTCATTTGATTCCAACTGGTCTTGGGAGGCACAGCCAGTTTTCAAGAGTCTACAGAGTCTGTTAGCCTCCTGAGGTCCTCTAGGGGCATGTGTGACCCGTCTTCTGGAGAAATTTAGGGCAGGAGGAAGATCCGCTGTCCAAAAGAGGTGGGGTTTGGCCAGTCTCCAAGGAATTCCTGGGTATTAGTCTGCAAGACTGGCCAATTTCAAGAAACCCCAGGGGCGTGGTTAATTTGTAAAGGACCACAGGGAATGTGGCCAGCTTTCAGGGGACCGCAGGACACTAGACCTGCGGCCAAGTGTCCCAGCCCTTTGCCTGTTCCGGACCTAGACGCGCAGCGGGGTCCAGGCAGCAGGATCTCGAGCGCCCCCTGCCCACCCGCCACCACCGGCCCAGCCCCAGCCCCAGCCACCAGGTGCGGGATCCTGGGCGCCTGGAGCGCGATAGCAGTAGACACCAAAGAGACGTCGGGAGGCGTCTGGGAAGCCGAGGCTGCGTACGCCTGGCCGGCGGCCCCCACAGCGCGCGCGAGGGTTCACGATGGGGTAGCGCGCGCTGCCGTCGGCCAACCAGCCCGCGGTGCAGCGGTCTAGCAGCTGCAGCTTCCACGCGGCGAACAGCTGCCCCACCTTGGCCACTGATGCCCCGCGAGCGGCGCACACGCGCGTCGCTTCTGCGAAGGGCACAGGCCGCAGCGGCTTCAGGAAGAACACGCGGCCTGCGGGAGCAGGTTGTGAGTTGTTAGGACCACTGTCAGAACTGGCTTCGGGATTCAGGGCGTTTCCCCCTCTACCACCACCACTTAGCCCAGTACTCCAGCCTGGAGTGGAAGCTCCCTTGCAGCCTGGGACCCCACCCTTGGCCAGAGCAGTGATGTTGCCGGGCAGTTTTTGCTGCGCTGGGGTAGTCTTTCTTTGGAAAGGGGTTTTGCATCACTGAGGGCTGGGTAGGGAAGAGGGACCCGGCGCGGGGAATAGGTTAGAGGCTAGTCTCGGGGCGGTGCCTACGCACCCGGGAGGTTGGACGTGAAACAGAAGGCGTCATAGCGTTCCTCAGCGTTATGGCGATACCCGTAGTTGCGCACGCCCCCGTTGTTGCCTCCGCTCGTTCCCGAGTGCCTGGCGTCGCCCAGGCCGCCGCAGGGCTCCCGGGGCTGGCTAACTGGGTACTGCACGGAGCCGTCGCGCAGCCAGCCCGCGTTGCACCAGTCCAGGCCGTCGCGCCAGGCGGCGTGCAGCTGCTCCGCAGATGCCAGGATACCGTCCTGTTCGGCGCAAGCGCGTTGCGCATCTGCCAAAGTCAGCTTGTAGCGGCCTCCTCGGGGGTGGTAGGGAAAGACCACGCCTGAGAGCGGGAGTGGGGGCTCTCAGGGGTCAGTCTGGGAACCTCAGCCTGTCCCCATTCACCTGACATCTAGGGCGCCATATGACTCTTCTAATTCATCCGTCAGTCTGGCCTCAGACCTCCCAGCTCACGTCCCTCATAACTGGTTCTTTTGCCTTAATCTTGGGATTCACTTGACCTGCTCTCTTAACATAATTTTTTCCACCCCTCTTCCACCGCTGGAGACCTTTGCTCATGTTCTTTCCACTAAAAACCCAGCTCCCAAACTCTCCTTTTTTACTCCTCCCGGCCTCCCTCCCTTCTCCTAGTACTGGTTTCTTCCCTCTGGTCCACCCCCAAGTCCATGAAGCTGCCAATGTCTGTGTCCAGTGCTGACACCCCTGGACCGGGAGCCCCGGGAAGGTTGGCCCTAGGTGAAGATCTCTTTAATCTCCCAGCTTTGCCCAGGTCAGTACCCACTGGTTTTCCTTCCACCTTCAGTTCTTAGGACTCTGGAATTTTTCCTTCACTGGACTCACAGCTCAGCTCAAGAAGATTCTGTGTTTGTATTTGAGGGGCAGGGCTTGGGGTGAATGGGGTGCTCTCAGCAAACCCAGGATGGAGGCAGACAGGGGCCAGGGAAAAGGCCTGGAGCTGACAGACTGGGGATTGAATCCAGGTTCTGCCATTCACTAGCATGTGCCCTGGGCCAGGAAGGCTTTAGCCTCTCTGAGGCAAGTGCCCATGTACCCACCATAGCTGTCTCCCTCTTAAGTTTGGGGGAAATTAAATGAGAGACTCCAGAGCGCTCTTCACCCAAGCACCTGTCATGTAGTAAATGCCTAATAAAGGAAAGCTGCTGTTGGGGCAGTGCCTGTGGCTCAAGGAGTAGGGTGCCAGCCCCATATACCAGAGGTGGTGGGTTCGAACCCTGCCCCAGCCAAAAACTGTAAAAAATAAATATAAATAAATAAACTGTTTAAAAAAAAAAAAGGAAAGCTGCTGCTATAGTTATTATTTGTAATAGCTGGGGAGTCCAGTAAGTGAAGGCTCTCCAATCTCTCCTTAGAACATTCTACCGTGGACTAAAGAGAAATTCTTCAGACAGAAATCCCACCTTCCAGCTCCACAAACAACCAATCAGAGCATTCTTTCTCTCAGTCACAGTGATTGGCTTCTAGATGGGAAGGATGACTTAAGCTGGGCCAATGAGGGACAACTCTGGGACTCTAGCTGAGGCTCTTAGGAAATCAGTAGCTAAGCTGAGAAGTTGAAAGTCTGGGACTATGTTTTTGATTCCATAAGGAGAAACCCGCCTAAGGAAAGTCCACCCAGCAAAGCAGAGATGAGGGATGGGTTTGTAACAGGATGTAAACCTATACTTCTTTGCCTGAATCCTATCTTGGGATTTCACAACGTCCTCACTGTGTGTGTGTTTTGTTTTGTTTGACACAGAGTCTTGCTCTGGGCTAGAATGCCATGTCCTCAACCTAGCTCACAGCAACCTCAAACTCCTAAGCTCAAGCAACCCTCCTGTGTCAGCCTCCTGAGTAGCTGGGACTGCAGGCAGGAGCCAGCCACCACACAACTAATTTTTCTATTTTTAGTAAACAGGATTTCCCTCTTGCTCAGGCTGATCTCCAATTCCTGAGCTCAAGCCATCCTCTCATCTCAGCCTCTCTGAGTGCTAGGATTACAGGCATGAGCCACTGTGCCCAATAAAGGTTCTCACTATTGACATTTCGCACTGGACCATTCTTTGCTGTAGGGCATTGTCCTATGCTTTATAGGATGTTTGGCAGCATCCCTGGCCTTTACATACTAGATGCTAGTAGCAACCAGCTGCTCCAGATGGGGCGATCTAAAATGCCTGCAGACATTGCTAATGTCCCCAGGGAACAAAATCACCCCCATCAGATCTGGGGGCTTTACCCCATCAAACCTCTAGTTAACTTCAGGCCAACTTGATTTGGCTTCTGTCCCTTGCAATTCTCCCCACCCCACCCTCTTTAAGAAGCAAGCTTCATCCTGCCCAAGGGCTGGTCACCTTCTAGGTCCAGCTTGACCATGCCAGCATCATCTTCCAACTCGTTGGTGACCTCGCACTCGTAGCGCCCGTAGTCCTGCAGTGTGACATTGCGGAGGACCAGGGAGGCATCCCCAGGCCCATCTCCCTGCAGCTCAGCCCGCCCGCGGTAGCTGCCAAATGCCCGGTGCTGGGGGCCCAGTGCCACGAAGACGTCGTTGAAGGCCAGGGGGTCCACCACCTTTGTCCACTTAAGCCGGACACCATCATGGCTGTGGGCAGCTGCCTCGTAGTGGTAACGGCAGGGCAAGACGATGGTGCCACCCCGGTGGCTTACCACCTGCCCAGGAGCTGTCTGCACCACCACTGAGCCTGACTCACCCTCTGTCAGTGACCAAGAAGGGTTCAAAGAGGGGGTTTATGGTCAGAAGGGGACTTTGGGGAAGAGGCCCCAGGGGAGGGTATGTGGGGAGACTTGGTTGGAGGTCAGGAGATAGAGGGCAAAGGGGCTCAGGGAGAAAGAACAGATGGGGAGAGGCTGGGGGGACCCAGGCCATCAGGAACATCCTCCCACCACCTCAGCACCCGGGTGATTGATCTTGGCCATGGCTACCTCGGGGCAAGACCGGCTTCCGCGGCCCTGACTCACCCAGCACGTGCACAACCTTCTTCCGGCTGCGCTGAGCCCCAGCGGGTGCGGTGAGCAGCAGGACTCCCCATGCCACCACCAAGAGCTGGCCAGGACAGAGGGCCGCTCCAGCGCACACCTGGGGACGGACCTGCGACGTTCAGTCTAGCCTCCCAGCCTCTGCCTTTCCGAGGACTCGCTCCGTGGCCTACCTTTCCAGCGGCGAGGACCTCTCAGACATCCATGGCCCCACCCTGGTCGTGGTACTGGAGATCCCTTTCCCACTAACAAGGAAAAGGCTGGAAGTCTTCCTCCCCTCTCCCCGCGCTCACCTTTCCAGGACTTCCCTCTCGCTCCTGCGTGTAGCCCACACCCCTGGACTCCCCATCCTTTAGCCCTGCCCCAGCCTCCCGCCTGTCCCTCATCCCCAACACCGTGGGTTAGAGCACCCCCTCCTTCTCTCTCCCGCCCAGCTGGGCTGGGGATGGGAGGGAGGAGCTGGAACGGTGGCAGCAGCAAGGTTATCCGTGCGCCAGGAGACTGCAGCAAACGGGGCCGGGACCGGTGGATGAAGGGAGGGGGTGGGTGGGGGGAGAACTAGAGACACCTAGGGAGAGACGCACCGAGAGACAACAGGGACAGAGAAAAAGGCAGGAGACCGAGAAGAGAGTGCGCGACATAGAGAAGGGGAAGGGAAGACGGTGAGGGACCCAGAAAAGAGGAGGGAGATATAGGGGTAGGGACAGAGAGAAACACAGAGGAGAGAAAAAGGGGAGAAGGGAAAGAGGAAGAGAGGGAAACGAAGAGGGAGAGGGAGAACAAAAGAGAGGGAGAGAAAGATAGGGAGAGGAATAGAGAAAGACAGAAAGATTACTCAGAGTACCAGGAGTGAAATACGAAACGGTGTGAGAGAAGAGAAACCAAAGTCAGAGACGGAGAGAAACACGAAGGGACTCACATCCAGGGACACAGAGACAGAATCCCAGATCAGGAAGACCTGGGACTCGCACTCTTGGCCCCACTCACCATCCTGCCCTCGCAGCCCCTGCGCAGCGGCCCCTACGCGCGCGCCCGGACTGCGCTCCACGCACATCCAGCAAGGACTGGGCAGGTCCCTGCGGGAAGCGCAATCCCGGCGTCTGCCTGCAAGGGGAGGAGGGAAACCGGCGAGGAGGAGGGGCGTTAAAGGGGACGCGGAGTGAGGCTCACTGCTTCGCTGGGAGGTGGCCTGGAACATGGGCAGAGGAAGGACCGCTCCGGACTTTAAAGTGCACAGCCAGTTCCTTGCCTCAGCTGGCTGACCTTAGGCAAGGAAAGAACCTCGCTGGGCCTCAGCTCATTTAAAATGGACTTCAACTTAAAAATGGAGGAAAGGGAAGCCTGATGGAGTCTGGATTCTTTCTTTTTCACAGCAGCAGAACGTTTTTGAATCTTTCTTTTCTTTTGAGAGTCTCATCTGTTGCCCTGGGTATAGTGCCATAGCGTCGTAGCTCACAGCAACCTCAAACTCTTGAGCTCAAGTGATTCTCTTTCCTTGTTCTCCCAAGTAGATGGGACGACAGGCAACCACCACAACGGAGGTCTAGTTTTTTTTTTTAAGCGACAGTCTCCGTTTATCACCCTGGCGTCACAGCTCACAGCAACCTCCAACTCCTGGGCTTGGGCGATTCTCTTGCCTCATCCTCCCAAGTAGCTGGGACTACAGGCTCCCACCACAACGCCCTGCTAGAGACAATCTCATTCACACTCTGGCTGGTCTCAAACCCCTGAGCTCTGGCGATCCACCGCCTTGGCTGTTTAGTGTCTAGGATTACAGGCGTGAACCACCAGCCCAACCAGGAGTCTTTCATATTAGTTACCCTGCTTTGGCAGGAGGGCTGAGTGACCTGGTTAAAGGGCCTGGCCTGCTAGCCTCAGTTTATCCATCTGTCCACTGGGTTACCATTGTGGAGTCCTCCAGCACCCAAAAGTGCTCACTGTACAGGGTATGGGCCACACAATGATCACACTCTACTTACAGGGACCTGGTGCCACAGGTCCAAATCTAACATTGTCCTCATTGCTATGGGATGTTGGAGCTCTGTCCCTCATTCAGCCATGGCTTGGTGGAGAGGTTGGGATGACCTCAGACTGGGCCTTCATCTCCTGCAGCCCTAGTTTTCCCATCTGGAACATGAGGTGAGCCTTCAGCATGGTGCTTAATAACTATGTCATGCTATTAGTTATGATTTATTAGCACAGCAGGGACTTTTCTCTCCTAATTGTGACTCCTGACCTCCGGCAGGTTTCTTGTCCATCTTCAGCCTTGGTTTTCCCTATTTGGAAGACAGAATTGTGCACAACAGCTAGAACTAACTTCTGCTGTTCTGATAACTCTATCTCCTCATGGCCATGATGGCAGTGATGGGTGGGTCCTTATAGGGTCCAAGAAATAGGTCCCTTGCCCCTGCACCTTGAAACACTCAGGTAGCCACATATTGCCCATCAAAAGAATTTTTACTAAAAGGATCCATGTAAGGATGATGAATAAATTCTCGGAGGGGGTAGAAGAGGTTGTGTGGGAGTTGGGGTGTGGTTGACAGCTATTTGAGGCTCTCTTTATAGGAATACCTGGCTGTTGGTCTCCTATCCCACCCACGGGCCTGAAACTACCAAAGCCAGGACTGAAGACACCTGGAGATGTCCCTCCTGCCTCTAAAAAAAAGCCCCACCTTTCCTAGGGCAGGCCCAGTTGGGTGTGTAAACAGAGTTCTGGGGAGCCCCACAGCCCCCTCAGTGCTGCTTCTTATGGTGAGCTGGAAGACTGGAGGGTGGTGGCTTCAGGAAGAAAGCAGGTGACCGTAGGCAGCGATAGGCCAGCAGGTGGGGGCCCAGGGCATATAGCAGGTTGCAGATGAAGAAGCAGGTCCAGGTGTCCTCAGGCACGCGGTAGGTAAAGGGAGTGCGCAGGTGCATGGAAGCACCCATGTGTGAGAACTGTGCCTGGTAGCCAAACAGGAAAGATGGATGTCAGGGCCAGGAAGGGACTGAAGTTCCAGAATCACCAACATTACCCCTGGGATCTTCCAGATGGCACTTAGGCACTATCTTCATCTCACTGGCTTTTCTGACCTACCTATCTCCCCTCTCCTATCTATCTGTCTCTAAATATTCCTGTTTCCTCATGTCTTCTCTGTCCCTGTCTACCTGCCTGTGAGCCTCTTCCCCAGCTACCTAACCAGAACACGCATCTTCACCTGTCTTCTAAGTCTGGTACCCCATCTCTCTGACCTAGGTCCAGCTTCTCTTCCCAATCTTCCCCACCCCAGAGCTCTTTATATAAATCCTGTTAATTCTCCTCTATAGATTAGCTTCCTGACCCCTACTATCCTGGCCTGAGCCCAGGCTTTAATACTTCCCATCAGAACCCATCTCTGACCAGGCCCTCCACTGCTCAAACACATGCCATGGCTCCTCATCACCCTTAGCACAAGCTTCCAATATCAGAGTTCAAAGATTTCACTATCCAGCTGCCAATTTCTCTTATCTCTGCCTTTACCCACCTTATAGCCCTACTAAATAAATCACTGTCCTCCTCCATGTCTTTCCTTATACTGTTCTTGTTCCTGCAATGTCCTTTCCTGCCTAGAGAACTCATCTTTATACATCAAAATCCAGCTCCTTTACCCCTGCCTCTAGGAAATTTTTCCCCTCTGGAATACCTTTCAGGCCCTGTCCCTACCTGAGAATCATATAGTAGGACCCTTTTAATTTTGACCCCAGATTCTGAGTCTGGCATGGGCTCCCCCAAACTAAGGAACCCCAGAGTATTTGGCCTGAGGCTGAGGCCTCTTGGGAGCCATTATTGCACTGCCCAGGGAAAGCACAAAAGTAATTGATGAGTGGGCAATAACTACATGCCTGTTCACCCACTCACCTCCCACCTCCTACCTCACCTGGCCAATGGCTCCAGCAAACACCAAGGCCCAGTCAGGCAACCAGGAGCAACCAGGAAAGGTGAGGGCATAGGTGGCCAGGGCATAGAAAGGAAGAGCGTAGAACATATACATCAACATCTGTAGGAAGAGTGGGGGGAACACAGTCTATGAAATGAGTGTCTACCCCAGCTGGGCCTCCTGAGACCCCAGAGGTGGGGGCCCCAAGGGAGGGTGTGGGCAGCTTCAGGTCCCACCCAGGATCTCTATAAAGTTATGCTCTATTTTCCTTGGAGATCCCTGCCCCCCCCCCCACCATACATATATACGTACACACTAAGCTCACCCACCTTTTCCCAAAAGTGGTATATGACTGTGGCCTAGCCAGTCAGAACATTCTAGCTCCTTGGCCATAATGATCAGTAAGAGATAAGCATGTGATTCAGGCTGGATCAGTCTAGTCTGCTTGAGGCTTGTGCTTAAGGTCTGGGGCAGTAAGGGCTCACATTCCTCTAGTGACTGAGTAGGGTGAATGGGAGCCTGGTGCTACATTAGGCTGTCTCTTCCACTCCACAAAGAGACTACATAAGAGTAGAGCCAAACAAAGCAGAGCCCAGAGACAGAACTATCACTGAATTGCTGGATTCAACCATACCTGAAGACAATATATTTGTTTTTTGTTTTTTTGAGAAAGAGTCTCATTATGTCACCTGGTAGAGTCCGTGGTGTCACAGTTCACAGCAACCTCAAACTCTTGGGCTTAAGTGATGCTTTTGCCTCAGCCTCCCACTGGAACTACAGGTACCCACCACAATGCCTGGCTATTTTTTGGTGTAGTTGTCATTGTTGTTTGGTAGGCCTGGGTTGGATTTGAACCTGCCAGCTCCAGTGTATGTGGCTGGCACCCTAGCTGCTGAGCTACAGGTGCCAAGCCATATATTTGTATTTTTTGATTGGATGATACATTCCATTTGGTTTTCTGGAACTTCACTCCTACCTACAAGCAGGACTGTGGCCCTTTCTTCCTATCTGCCTTCTCACCTGCACCTTTGGATAGGCTACAGGGTCCCGCAAGTATGGTTCGTATTGGTAGATGTAGACAAAGCAGGCATCCATGGGGCATTCAAGTACCACCTGGGGCAGAAAAACAAACCAACAACTCACCTCAGACATCTCTCTTTCAGGAGGCCTTCCCCACCCTCCTGGGCAGGGACAAAACCCCTCACTCTGGCCTTTCTCAGCCCTAGTTCTTGCCCTCTGGTTGGGGAGAAGTTCATTAGGAATGAGGCTTTGTCATGAAACATTCGGATCAGACTCAATGAAGAACTTCTTTGGGTGACTGGACAGAAGGGCAGTGGCTTTTCTGCATGTGCAGGAGAGATGATTCAGAGAAAAGAGAGTGGAAGTAGGGAGGTGGAGGCTCACCAGTCCCCGGAACAGGGTGAAGAAGCCAGCAAGGATGAGGTATATGACAAGGGCCAGGTCCACTGGGCGCTTCAGGAGGCCCTTTCTTTGCTCTTCCTGTATCTGCTCCAAGGGAGAGAGAGAGAGACAGAGACAGCATGAGAAGGCTGGTATCTAACAGGCACTCAATAAAGGTTCCTCCTTTCTTTCCTCACGACCAAAGAGACAAATTCTTTGACCAAATGCAGGACATTCAGGTATGCTGGGACAAGGCTTGCCTGGGGACACTCACCATGTTAGGGGTATAGCAGGTTGGCACCCGGGACTGGTTGAAGACCTTCATGCCTGCCCAGCATGGGACCAGGATGTAGGGGATGGTGAGGAAGAAAGCAGGTCTGATCTCTGAGCTATATTTGCCTGCCATGGTGGGAGACAGAAGGCATCACTCAGCAAGGGTCTCCCTGGCCTTGTTGGACCCATTAATTAGCTGAACTATGCCAGGGCCCTGGCAGAATATCTTAATTCATGAATACCATCCTTGCTCAAGCTCTAGTGGCTCCCAGTGCCCACAAGGTGATGTTCATGATCCTCAGCCTGGCCTGACTTGATTTACTCTCTGGATATAGATCCTACACATCAGGTATATCCTGTGGATACAGCTCATGTGTTTCATCTGCTGGCTTTGCTACTCCACACTAACATCCTATATTGCCTTTTCTGCTCTATTTCTCAAGACCTATCATGAAACTCTTACTCTTCTCCCGAAGAACAACTCTAAAATTCCCTCCCTGTGTTAAGAGCATTCTGGGCCAAACCTCTGGGGCTGGAGACCAGAAGCTTGGGAAGGAAGCAGAATTTGGGAATAGAGAGGGGTAAGCTGCTGTCTGAGGCTATGGAGAGGCCTAGGGAGAGGAGGAGACTCTGCAAACTTTGAGTAAGTGATAGAGGCCTCAACATGGGGGGCAGGGAGCTTCCAAGTGCAGGAAAGTAACACAGCCCAAGGCACACAGGATTCCCCAAAGCTGAGTCCTTACCAAGAATGTTTCCTGGGAGGAACACCAGCATGCTCATGGCAAAGGATCCCAGCCAGTAGAGTCCAAAGTTCCGGTATCTCTTCCTGGGCAGGGTATTGAGGGGTGACCAGCAGGTAACAACCCCCAGGCTCAGGGCCCAAGGACCACCCTGGGTTCCCAGCTCCAGGTCCCTCTCAGTTTCGCCCAGGATAGAAGGGACAACAAGCAGTTGAACAGAGGAGAATAAACAGTCAGTCCGTCTAGACCCTCTGTCTAAGTGGCTGCTCAGGCACAGGGTAGATACAAATGATGACTGGCCACAACCACACATACTTGATGATGTTCCCTAGAACCTTCACCTAGCCTCCCCTGACTAGAGCCCTAGAACATGCCCTCCTGATTTTTCCAAAGACAGCTCTGGCTTTACCCTGGCCCAGAACCCCACCTGAGGACTTGACTTCTCTCCCAGGGTCAGGAGCCACCCTGCTCATTCATCACCTGCACCTTCTATGGATGGCGCCAGCCATGGCCAGATAGAGGAGGTAGTGAATGGTCCCATCCCAGTAGCAGATGAAAACTCCGTGAGCTGTGCGCAGGTATGGCTCACCCTGTGGGGGCAGGTGTGATGCTCTGGCAGGCAGTAGGGAAAGGGACATCCAGGGCCACCTTCCCCCACATACCTCCCTGGTGTAGAACTCCATGAAGCCCACCACATAGCCATCTTCCTGAAGAGCAATGATGAGGTCCACTACAGAGGTGAAGGCAAAGACAGTGAAGACTGCAAAGAGAGTGGATAGGGTGGGTGGGGATCTGGCATGCACAGGGCTAGAGCCAAAAGTAGGTGGGTTTTAGGCATAGTGGGCTCAGGCCAAGTATAAGGTGGAACTTGAAGTTAATTTAAGATTCCAGGCAAGGACTCTGAGTCCAGTCCCTCCCCATCAGGTTAAATGATCACAGCTTTGCCTCATTCTACATGTCTAATGGAGGAGGCATAGCCTGGCCCTCAGAAGCCCATGTTCTGGTGGGGAGGTACAGTCACTCCCTTTGCATACTCCATGTCTCATGGGAGAGGCACCATCCCTGCCATCGGGAGATCTCAGAATGATGGAAAGGAAAAGTTTTTCAGGGACTTCCAGTCTGATGAGGGAGATGCCCCAGGTTTGAAGGAGGAGGGTCTTCAAGGCTCCTAAGTCTAAGGGGGAAGTGTTCTAGTCTGTTTGAGGTCTCCAGTCTGATGGGAGCTCTTCAAGGGCCCCAGGCTGATGGAGGAAGCTCTTCTATGGCCCTTAAGTTTGAGGGTGGAGGCCCTTGCTCAGACAGTCCTCTTGCCTTTGGCCTCCCACTGACTCACCAGCATAAAGTGGGTCGTAGGAGATCTCACAATAGGACAAGCTGTAGATAGTCACAAAGAGCACTCCTAGGATCAGGGCACTCATCAATGCTATCGCCAAAGGGCTGTGGAGAGGTAAACCAAGTCAGGGAGGCCAGGTCCCATACTAAGGCCTCACCCCACCCTTCCTGGTGGGGGGAAGGGCAAGCTCCAGGAAGCTCCAAGGGATGAGGCTAAAGCACCTGTTTGTCCATCAGTGCCATCTCTGAAACTGCTCTTGCTCAGGCTATTTTATCCTCCTAGAAACCACTTCCAAAAGTCTTTTCTAATTGGCAAACTCCTATACATCCTTCATGGCCCATCTACATTGTTCTTCCTCCAGGAATCCCTCCCTGACTCTCCAGAAAGGATCACTGCCTGATTTGGATCAGGTACAGAGGAGACATTCATCAGCCCCTTCTGACCATATCATTTATCCCATCATTTGCTGATTTGTTTGACTCAATTTGCTCAGTCAGTCATTCAACAATGTCAACACCTCTGTGGCCAGGCCCAGCTCCTATGCTGGAGGGTTTCTAGTGCTCAGTTCTGTAGACCTGAAGAGGCTCTGGACTGCTCCCAGCTAAAGTCCAAACGTCTCCATCAACTCCACCCAACCACTGCCCTTATCTGTCCCCACTAACCTGATAATACAGGTCAACTCACTGTGTTATGGATTACAGAAGTCAGGTCTCTGGGCATCCCTCAACACAAGTGGGTTCAAGGTCACACAGCAAGGCTCTGTCCATCACTTGCCCATACTCTCCAGGCCCCCACCTTCTCATGAACCCTTCTGCCCCTTGAATATCCATCCTGGTCCCATATGACCAGCAATGACAATTATAATACTCAGATAAGATTAGGACAGAGTCTGTGCACACAATTGATAATCCTCAACCATAACTACTGGATGAGATCAAGGATTATGTTCGTTACACATGTGAAGAAACCGCAGCTCCCACGGGCAATATGGCTTAGCCAGGGTCCCAAGAGATGGAGACAGGGATTCCTACCCAGGGAGCCACGCCCATGGTCAAGACACTAGCTCATGGCCTTGGTCCCTCAGCCTGAGACAGAGGCAATGGAAGGGGGATGTGGCACTGGGGCTTTTATCTGGGACAATACTTTGACCCTTGACGACTCTGAAGCCTGTGCTGGGAACATGCCTAGGCAACACCAAAACCTTTCCAAGTCCTGCCCTCGGGGTCTCTGCTTCTCAACATCCCTTCCCCCCAGATCCCAAATGTCCCAGGAGCGCCCATACCAGAGGCAAAGGGACTTCCCGTTAGAGGGGGTTAATTTTTCTGGCCCAGCTCCCATCCTCGCAGGCCAGAGCTGGACAGGGGTGCCGGGGGCACAAGGACCGCGGGAGCCAGGCCCGCCGCCCTCTCATTCTCCCTGTAGCCCCCCCTCCGGTACTTCCCACCTCCGCCCGCCCCCATTACCCCCGAAGGCCGGCGCGGCCCCTCCCCGCACGTACTGCGAAAGCGCAGAGACGTGGTTGAGCGCGTAGGATACCGGGACAGCGCTAAGCGAGAGCGCCGCGATGTTGCCGGCCAGTGGCAGGATGTCCATGGCTGCGGCGCTGGGACCCGGGTTCGACCCTGGCGCGGTCTCCAGGGCGCTAGGCTCCTCCGTGGCAGTGCGTCCTGGCCTGGGGTTGCCAGAGACCCGCCCCGCGCAAAGGTCGCCCCCCGTTGCGCCCTTGGCTAGCTGCCGCCTACAGTGCCCTGCGTGTTCCCTGGGAGCCTCCGAGGCCCCGCCCGCTTGCTGCTGTTCCGCCCCTTAGCCCCTCCCTATCTACCTCCTCCGCTCGTCCCACTAGGTCTCCAGTGCGGGTCCCCGCTGCTCAGCCTCAGCTTTTCCCTCTATCAAAGCTGAGACATAACACTCAAGGGGCGCTTCCGCTCCGCTCTAAGGCCAAGGGCTGCGTTCTGGAGGTTCCGGGGCTCCCCAAGCAACTTTGTTCTTTTTTTTTTTTTGAGGGGGAGCCTCAAGCTGTCCCCCTGGGTAGAGTGCTATGACATCACAGCTCACAGCAACCTCCAACTCCTGGGCTCAAGCGAGTCTTTTGCCTCTGCTTCCTAAGTAGCTGGGACCACAGGCGCACGCCACAACGCCCGGCTATTTTTTGGTTGCAGCCGTCATTGTTGTTTGGCGGGCCTGGGCTGGATTCGAACCTGCCAGCTCAGATGTATGTGGCTGGCGCCTTAGTTGCTTGAGCTACAGGCTCCGAGCCAAGGAATCTGTTCTTTAGGCCTCTTGCTACCCTTCTTTGTCTCAGTCACTGGCGTCCCGACCTTTTTTAATTTCCCACGTTCCCCAGATACTGCTCACCCCAACCTCTGCTTGGGGAGAAAATACTCTTCAGCGTGCTTAGGTGTGAGTTTTCACACAGTGGCCACAGATGAATTTAAGCACTCGTCTCGTCTCGGTGTGAAGGTTTGATGGAGAGTGGGAGGGCTGTCTCAATGCAGGCAGCTCTGAGTTGGGGGAAAGTCTTTGACGCAGGATAGGAGGTAAAATGAAGGGGTCTACGGAGGAGGAGGGCTGAAATTAGAATGTCGGAATGGCTCGCTGCCTGTGGCTCAAGCGGCTGAGGCGCCAGCCACATACACCTAAGGTGGCGGGTTCGAATCCCCAACCCGGGCCTGCCAAACAACAATGATGGCTGCAACCAAAAAATGGCCAGGCGTTGTGGCTTGTGGCGGGCGCCTGTAGTCCCAGCTACTTGGGAGGCTGAGGCAGGAGACTCACTTGAGCCCAGGAGTTGGAGGTTGCTGTGAGCTGTGATGCCATGGCACTCTACCCAGGGATAGCTTGAGGCTCTGTCTCAAAAAAAAAAAAAAAAAGAATGTCGGAATGGAGCCAGTTTGGTGAAGAGCTTGGGAACAGTGTTCCTGGCAGGGTGAATAAAGCTATAGGGCCCGTGTGGAGCTAGGTGAGGCAGCTGCAGCTACAGGAAGGAGGCTGCAGGCCAGCTACTTCGAACAGCTGGCAGAAGGCTGGAGGAGGCTTGGGAAGACTTGGGGAGAGATGCAAAGACCCGATCTGGACCGGGAGAGGGGGACTGCGGCATTAGGAGGTTGTCTCTGTCACACCCTTTCTCACGTGGACTCTCAGGTGAAGGAGGTGTGGATACCACAAACAGCAAGGGGAGCCATGCTCACCTGATTCCTGCCCCCTGGGCAACAGTCTGGGTATTGGGCACAGATTCTAACCGACCCACCCACCCCCCAGGGCCCCTTCTCCAAGCAGCCCTTTGGCCTTAATACCAACCAGGTCTGTCTGAGCTGAGCTAGAAAAGGATCTGGCTCAAATTTTCCTTCCCCAAGTGCTTGTTGCCTATGGAATGATGTTCAGGTTCCTCTGGGCTGAACTTCCCCAACTCTAGTGGTGCTAATATCCCACAGGCCTGTTTCATGTCTGCAGGACAGGCCCTATCATGAGCAAAGTCCAGGCAGCCCTCCCTGCCACCCCTGCCCCATTCTGGGCCAGAGGTGTCTGTGCCCAGCTCTGCCTGGGGCCCTAGCCCTGCACCATGTGCAACACAGACCTGCAAAGGTACACAGCATTTGGAGGTTTCCTCTTCCCATCTGGGGTTAAAGTTCATGCCCTGAGCCTGGTTAGTCTCCAGGTTATCAGGAACAGAGAGTAGTGAATTGATGTGGCTGGGTACATGAGACTAAGTTCCAGAGTTCCTAAACTGCTGGCCGCCTAGAGCGAACACCTCTTTGCTCAGGGCCCTGGCCATGCCCACTGGTGTGACTCCTTGGAGCATCCATGGAGGGAAAACAGGGTGGTCTGTGACCCCAGCCTCAGCTCTGCCACTGCCTCTGAGATCTTTTTGGTCCCTGGATCTCCTTAAGACACTCTCCCTAGCCATTTCCACCATGGTACCTTGGCTTCTCTTGGTAACACTGTCACTACTCAGTCAGCAGCTGCAGCTGATCAAGATCTCCTGACTGGCTGCCTGGGGGCAGATCAAATCCACCTGGTTCAGTCAGTGCTCAGTGTTTGCTCAATTACTGTGGCTGGCCCAAAAGCCTGTGAATAGGGAGTCCCTAGGTCTCCACAGGGATTGGACAGCACCCACTGGGTGTATGGGAGCAAATGCATGAGATCCCTGAGACTGGATACTCAAAGTGTGACTGGCACACCAGCAGAGCTGAAGGGAATGCAGATTCCCAGGGCCATGCTCAATCTGCTGACTCAGCAGCTGTAGCTGGACAAGATCCTCTGGGTGGTTGTTGCACAAATGTGAGGCTTTAGCCCTGGGGGAGATGTAGGGAGGTCTTGGCACACACGTTGGTCTATCAAAGCCCTCCCATCTCAAAACCTCCTACTCAGAGGCTGCCTCCTCCAGAAGGTTCCTAATGTGTCAGCATGGTACAATTGCCCCAAGATCATAAGCCTCAGAGACTTTTTTTGAGACAAGGGTCTCACCATGTCACCCTTGGTAGAGTGCTGTAACATCACAGCTCACAGCAACCTCCATCTGCTGAGCTTAAGCAGTTCTCCCGCACCAGCCTCCCAAGTAGCTGGGACCACAGGTGCCCAGGCCTGGCTATTCTTTTGTTGCAGTTGTTTAGCTGGCCCAGGTTGGGTCTGAACCTACCACCCTCATTGTATGTAGCTGGTGCCATAACCACTGTGCTATAGGTGCCATCTCCATGACCCATGAGCTTACCACATAGGTGGAACCCAAAGTATCTGGGACAGCCTGGGCTGCTGCCATTGCATGGCTTGCTATGTGTGTGCTGGGCCCTGCCTATGCCACCTGCCAGGAAAGTGGAGGCTCAGGAGTACCCTGGGGCCACCCACCCTTCAAATCTGAGGGAAAAGCTGGGCCCTGCCTAGTGAGTTCTCCCCATCCTCCTACTAAGGACAGTGCTAGGCTCAGGGGTCCCTGATACTCCTCTGGCCTAGGTGTGGCCATGTCTCAGGGTTTACCGTCCCGACAGAGGCTTTCCTTCTTTCCATCAGAGGGAGCTCTGTGAGTCCTCCACTCAACTGCAATCCAGATAGAGCAGGGACAGAGACCCCACAGGTAGTGGAGTCAGACAGTGCTCTAGGAGTCCTTGGGTGCTGGATTGGATAGCCTTTGACAGCATCCTGTTCCCACCCCTCCTGGCTTTGCCCTGTTGCTAAGGAACTAGAGCGGTTGCTGGAGATGGCAGGACCACACAGATGAGGAGGGTGAGCACTGGGACTTTAATACACAGCATGACACTTGGGACAACAGGAGGGGTGGGGAGAAATGCAGGCCAGAACATTCCACAGTCCAGGAACAGTCAGTTGGTTGATCAGAAAATTCACTTGTGTGTTTCTCTAGGACACTCAGTAATAAGGCCGCCTGGGATTATTCTGTAGGAGGCAAAAAATATAAATAGGGGAGAGGGTTAAAGCTAAAGAAACACAGTAGTTCCTTCTCCAGTCCAGAAGCTTCAAGGGGCAGCTGACCTCACACTCTAGAGATGAGCAAGACAGGCTTGAATGCAGGCAGAGTGATAGGGGTTGCTGGTGAGATCTGGCCTACCTAAGGCTGGAGTAGAGGGGGTATCCTTCTGTTACCACCCCCCATACACTGTAGACTGAGAAATTGGGACAGCCCAGCTGAAAGTGACTTTGAAGGAGTACAGCACATATACCAAGGGGTTGGGCCGGAAACGGTAGGCCAGCATCATCCTTTTTCGGAAGGCCTCATATTCGTCATCTTCCTTGGAGAGCTCTGCTGGCCGGTCAATGCCAAAGCCAGCACCATCCACAGTGGTGGTACCCCTACAGAAAGCGGATGAGGCAGTGTGAGCAGAGGGCTGGGCTGCTGCCAGTAGGAAGGGGGATGCAGGACTAGGATTCCAGGCAGGGAAGCACCTCCTGGCACTTGACCCTGGAGGCTGGACAGGGCTAGGGGACATCTGGCAGAGATAAGCCTGCATCATGAGACTGAGGTGGCCCAGCCCCCAGGATCCTGCACAGGAAGAAGCCTACAATATGTTATCACAGACAGCTCTAGGGTGGTGGGTGCTACTCAAGGATAGCCTCCAAAGTGGTGCAGCAGCCAGGGGGTGCAGCACATATGAGGGTCATACCTGGGAGAGTTCAGGCTAGTTTCTGGGACTGGTTTCCCACTTATGGAGAATTCAAACAAGACCTTTACAAGGCAGATAGGGCCAAGAGGCCCTGGGAGGGCCTAACCCTGGGCTGGGGAGGAGTAGGCATGCCCAGCCTCCCTGAATCACTGGCATGTGTATGATGAGGTACGGGTGATAGGTTCTATAGAAAAGGTATAACAGGCTCGGCGCCTGTGGCTCAAGTGGCTAAGGCGCCAGCCACATACACCTAAGGTGGCGGGTTCGAATCCAGCCCGGACCCGCCAAACAACGACGGCTGCAACCAAAAAAAAAAAAAAAATAGCCGGGCGTTGTGGCGGGCACCTGTGGTCCCAGCTACTTGGGAGGCTGAGGCAGGAGACTTGCTTGAGCCCAGGAGTTAGAGGTTGCTGTGAGCTGTGAAGCCACAGCACTCTACCCAGGGGGATAGCTTGAGGCTCTGTCTCCAAAAAAAAAAAAGGTATAACATAACTGGGTGGGGGCAGGGAAGGAAAGGGGGGTGCCTATGAGCCCACCCCCAGAGTCGGCCACACTCACTTGTTCACAGGGTTCTTGATGCCCTGGCCCTCTGAACCCAGCCCCTCGCCCTCCTTCCAGCCCATCTTCATTAGCATCTGGTAGCCAATGTTCTCTACAGTCAGCTTGAACTCCTTGTACTCTGAGTAGTCGGGCTCACGGCCCTCCTGCAGGACAAAAAGGCAGGTGTGACCCATCAGAGCTATAGCTGTTCCTGGGCTCCAGCTCCAGCCCACAAATACAACCCCCACCTTTGGCTTTACTCAATGCTGGGGCCCCATCCCACCTGCCAGGTCAGACTCCTTGAGAACAGACCGAGCTCCTTGTTTTTCTCAGGGGTCTCCAGGGCCTCAGAACAAAACTTAGCACTGAGTTCCCTGGCAGCCAAGTCAAAAGGGGCAAGATGGTAAGTTCCACAGACCTTATCCACCATGGGATATATTTGCAAAGAAAAGTCCTATGTTCGTGTTTTGAGAGCAATTTGTTGTACAGATTACTAAAATAATGTGGTCAGAGAGGTTACCATCTTGTTGGATAAAGTTATGGAGTACCAAAGTTTTATTAAAAAAAAAAAAACAACTCAAAAAGACAGGAAGGTATATGCCATGTCAGCCATCTCTCCTCAGGAGCCTAGCAGTAGCACGGGCAGAATGTTAACTTCTCACTGTGGAGAGACTAGTCTGTGGGGGGTCTCTGTTAGAGAAACACTTTGCCCATAAACTGCATTTAATTGGCTCCACTGGAAGCAGAATTCCCCCCATAACCCCAGGAAATGTTTCTGAAGCCAGCTGAGCGGCTATCTGCTAATTCCCTACACAGATAGCCAGTGTCTATCATAAACAGATGCCCCCAGTAACAAGAGGCCTAGCTCCTGCTGTGAGCATGGGGATACTGGAGGCCACTTCAGGTATCCATAAGACAACATGGCTGCTGGAGGGGCTGGTGCTTCCTACTCACCTTTAGGGCTTTGAAGGTCTCCATGAACTTCTCCAGCTCATCTGGAGGCAGGAAGTCTCCAATGAAGTGCTTGCCCCGGCCCATCTTTGTCAGCTGCTCCGCCCATTCTGCTCAGAGAAGCATGGAAGGTGAGAAGAGGGAGGAGTAGGAGGTGGAGAGCAGGCCAGATGGCTCCCAAAGGATAGGCACCAGTCTTGGTGAAAGCCTGTGGTCTCCAGGGAAGGAGGTGACTGGTGCACAATCCCAACCCAAGCCCTCCTCCCCAAGGCATCCCTGCCAAGCCTTTTGTTCAAATGTTGGTGAACATTCAGCAAGGTTCCCCACCCCAGCAATGTTGGGACTACCCCATTTTCACCACTGAAGAAACCTGAGGCACAGATACCACGTCTCTTACAAATGGGGGAAGCAGGCTTGGGACTAAACTAGGACAGAAGGCTCAAAATCCACATGTGTACCCCTATGTGCCTTCCTGTGGGGGTGAGTGAGGTCAGCTGGGCCTCACTCAGGTGCCTGGTGGATAAGGCCCACCCCACCCCAAGTTCCCCCCAACCTTGGCCTACCCCTCGTCTTGTCCATCTCCATGCGCCTTAGCTGGTGCTCCCAGGTGCCTAGCTCACTGTCCACTTCCTCATCACTGTCATAGCCATGCTGGTGCTGCTGGACTGCCTTCTCCCACAGCAGCTGCATGTCCTGCATTGCGCGCTTGTGCTGCATGATCATGTCGTACATCTGCTGCATCTGTTGGCGTGGCACATGCCAATGAACGAGGGCCCTGTCCCAGGCTCCAGCAGGCATTGAGGCCTGTGTTAGGACATGCCCTGGGTTCCTTAAATCTTAGTGTCAAATGGTGGCCTGGGCTCCTGACCCCTGCCAGGGTAGATGGTGATGTGACAGGGCTATGGGCCTGGAAGAGGGGAACCAACAGGTAGGAGCCTGTAGCTCCTCAGAGGCAGCAGAGGACATGCCTGGCCAAAGACCCCCTTCACAGACTATTGCCAGCCAGGCAGCCTCAAATCCCTCAGGGTACCCTGTGCTAACCAGGACTATCCTGAACTAGTCACTAGAGAGAACCATGGAAGGAAAACATAAATGTGGACTATACTGTGGGGAGCAGGACTTGAGTATGGTGGGAGGCAACTGTTGGGCACGAGGCTGCCCTGAGGGGTGGCACTTCCCAGGCAACCTGAGGCCCTGCTACATGCTGGTGCATATCCTTGAGGGGTGTCATGCCACTGACAGCAGTGGTAGGTGGGGGATGGCATAGAGTACCTGTCTGCCTAGGAGCCTCCAGATAACCACAGGCTCTGCCTACACACAAAGGCCTGGTGAGCACATGAATATATATATCTGTGACCATTCCACTACAGGGAGACAGAGGATACTCCCCCAGTTCCATGTCCCCCATGGCCATACCTCCTGCTGCTCTTTCAGCTGCTTCTTCTGGGCATCTGACAGCTCTGTGACACCCACCAGACCCACAGGTTTCCCTTTCTCATAACCAAGTCCCTTGAGGTCCTGAACTGGAAACCAAAGACATAGGGCAGTCAGTGAACAAAGCATGAGCCATGGGTCCTATCCTGGCATGTGCTATAGATTCAACATGTTAACAATACCCTAGGTACCTGGTGCAAGATCTGCTGTACAGTAGGGCCCTCATGTCACAACTGTTAGCACATATGCTGTTATGTACACCCATGGTTCCTTTCCTGGTGACTTTTCTAAGTAAGCTGTAAGCACCTCCACATTGCAGACATAGACACCAGCAATCAGAGGCTTTAGGCCTCAGTCAGAATCACATGGCTAACAGGTAATAAGACAGGAACTTTGCAAAACCAGAGACACTAAGCTGAGACAGGCATGTGGGTGTACATGTGTGCGCACAGACTCACTCACACTGGCTTTCAGAAGGCACCCCCATTGCTAACACATGCAGTGCAAATGCACACAAATTCAGAGTCAGATTGTATGGCTCCCTTCAGGGGAGGCAGCCAACCATCTTCAAAACAACTGACATTTAATTTGGCATCAGCTTGGAACTTGGCTGGAGCCTGCAATATTGATCTGCAGAGAGATGCTGCAACGGCCCCACATGGGTGCAGGCTTCCTGGGAGAGAAGCTGAGCAGAGGGGGTGCAGAGGTCCTTCCAGAAGGGTGGAAAGAGCTAGATCCTACCAGAAATAGGCTGTGCTTGCTCATTGGCCCCACAACTACTCACCTATTTCTTCCTAGGTTTGTGGGGGTACTGAGGGCAGTTGAGGTGAGGCTGTCCATGCACCTGAGTACCTGGACCAGTGGGACTTAAACCTGATCCTGAGACTGTGGAGCCTGTATCTGTCCACCAGACCATAGGGGCAACTTCTTCACCTGCTGAGAGTTGGGGAAGGACCTCAGGCTTTAGTAGGTATCCAGCTGTGTGTCTTAGAGGTAGGGTGTCTTCTCCTTGACAGCCTCCTCCTTGCACTTGAATGGCAAACTGACCCTAGGTACCTTTAACATTGGCTATAATTGCTATCTAGAGCCCCAGCAAGTACTAGAATCCCCATTCAGGAGCTTTTCTCCTCAATCTAGAATCTGAGACTTTTGGGGTCAGAGAATAACTAAGCCAGAAAGTGCCCTCAGAGTTGGCCAAGAGGCTAGCCACACAACCTGGGCAAGCTGCCTTTCTTCTTGGGGTCTCATCCTCAAGTACATCCTGCCATCCTGATCTTGCAAGTGCAGGTGATGGTGCCAAGCAACAGGGTTGAGTCTGAGTCCTCTAAGCACCTATGCGTCAAGCTACACTGAAGCTGAGTTTGGGCTGGGGAGATGCTTCTGTTCACAGTGCAGGGTACATGGTGGGGTGGTGGTGGTCATGAGACAGAACAAAATGGCCACTCTAAGTCACTGATAGTCATCTGCAGAATGGGATAACAAGAGACCACACACACCCTAGTCCATCCTTGTGAGTTTGTAGTAGGAAACGAGAGACTAGGCCACATACTGGCCATCCCTCAAACTGCTGTCAAGGAGGGAAAGGTGAGAGGTGATTGTGCAAAACTGACTGTGGTGATTATTATGCTTGCTATTATTAAGGTTTAAGACAGGTAACAGGATGCATTTTTCTACTCTTTACAAAAAACTCCCTTCAAATCCAAAGATGTAAAGTTGTGAGTCACTTAATAAAGAGGATTGTCTGAGAAATGCATTCTTAGGCAATTTTGTCATTGTATGAACATTTCAGACTGCACGTGCACAAATCTAAATGGTATAGCCTACTTCATACCTTAGGCAAAAGCTGACCCTTGAACAACACAAGTTTGAATTACCTGGGTCCACTTATACATAGGCATTTTTCTTCTTTTTGCCATGGCATCACAGCTCACAGCAACCTCAAACCCTTGGGCTTAAGTGATTCTCTTGCCTCAGCCTCCCAGGTAGCTGGGACTTATAGGCGCAACACCCGGCTACTTTTTTTGTTGCAATTGTCATTGTTGTTTTAACTGGCCCAGGTTGGGTTCGAACCTGCTAGCTTTTTGTTGTATGTGGCCAGTGCCTTACCCACTGACCTACAGGTGCCGTCTACATAGGCATCTTTCAATGAATACAGTAGAACCTCCATAGTTGAACCATCTCCTTATGTTGACCTAATTTTCTATAGAACAGACATGCGGCTCGGCGCCTGTGGCTCAAGTGGCTAAGGCGCCAGCCACATACACCTAAGGTGGCGGGTTCGAATCCCCAGCCAAGGCCGCCAAACAACAATGATGGCTGCAAAAAATGGCCAGGCGTTTTGGCGGGTGCCTGTAGTCCCAGCTACTTGGGAGGCTGAGGCAGGAGACTCGCTTGAGCCCAGGAGTTGGAGGTTGCTGTGAGTGTGATGCCATGGCACTCTACCCAGGGGGTAGAGGGGGATAGCTTGAGGGGGATAGCTTGAGGCTCCGTCTCAAAAAAAAAAAGAACAGACATGCATCACATATATGTATCAGTACAGTAGGCCTAGTTCCTTATATCACTCTGTATGTTAACCAGTTCATTACAGTCCCTTGTGTAGTCAACTTACTGAGGTTCTACTATATAATGGAAAATATTTTTGAGATTTGCAACAAGTTGAAAAAACATGCAGATGAACTACATAGCTTCAAAATATTAAAATAAGAAAAAGTATGCTGTGAATGGATCAAATGTATGTAGATACTAGTCTGTTTTATCACTTACTACCATAAAACATATACAATTCTATTAAAAAAAGTTAAATTTGGCGGGGCCTATGGCTCAAAGAGTAGGGTGCCAGCCCCATATACTGGAGGTGGCAGCTTCAAACCCGGCCCCAGCCAAAAACAAAACAAAAAAAAAGTTAAAATTTATCAAAACTTATGAGCACACACACTGTACTTGACACCACTGGGTCAAGATAAATGTAAATAAACATGAAGATGCAGTACTAAATTATAATTGCATAAAATTAACTATAGTATACTGTTTAATATTGTAATAATTTTGTAGCCATCTCCTGTTGCTATTGTAGAGACCTCAAGTTGTTTCAAGTATGTGCTTAAAATGGCATGTGACACTAATCATCTCTATGTGAGCAGTTCACCTCTACAGGAATCTACATATTGCAGGAAAGTGATCTTTTGGAGTTCTTGCATATTTTTCATTGTTGTTTAGCGTAACGCCATAAACTTTGAAAACTACTACTGGACAGATAAAATGTGTCAATAATGATGCTAGATGTAGAAGCAGAGAAAATTTATGTTATAAGAAAAAGTTGAATTGATTGACATATATTGTAGATTGAGGAAGGTCTTCAGAGGCAGTCACCCACTATTTCAAGATAAACGAAATCAGAATAAAGACCTTTTTTTTTTTTAAAAAAGAAAAATTTGTGAAGCCATCACAACTATACTAGCAGGCATTAAAACCCTGCACTTTTGGGTGGCACCTGTGGCTCAGTGAGTAGGGCGCTGGCCCCATGTACCGAGGGTGGTGGGTTTAAACCTGGCCCTGGCCAAACTGCAACAATAAAAAAAATAGCCGGGCATTGTGGTGGGAGCCCATAATCCCAGCTACTCAGGAGGCTGAGGCAAGAGAATCACCTAAGCCCAAGAGCTGGAGGTTGCAGTGAGCTGTGACGCCAGGGCACTCTACCAAGGGTGACAAAGTGAAACTATGCCTCTTAAAAATCAAAAACAAAAACAAAAACAAAAACCCTGCACTTTGGCAAAATAACTTTTTATCTCCTTTTGCAAATGCAACCTTTATGTGGGTGCAGGATTACTAAAGGAAAAGCTTATTCATAGAGTCTAATATGATTCAAGAAAAGGCAAAGTCATTGTACAATAACTTAAAGCAAAAAGATTCTTGTACTTGCATGGGCGCGAGGTAGCAACTCCAGCCAGTGTTAAAGGTACCTAGGGTCAGTTTGCTATTCAAGTGCAAGGAAGAGGCTGTCAAGGAAGAGGCTTAGATCTGGGTTCTTCTCTGATGCACACACACCCTAGCTCCACAACACCCAACTGGATACCTACTAAAGCCTGAGGTCCCTCCCCAACTCCCAGCAGGTGAAAAAGCTGTCCCTATGGTCTGGTGGACAGGTCTGGTAAGTGATCTAAAACTAGAGAATTTAGTGTCAGCAAAGGATGGTTTGATTAATTTAAGACAGGTTTAGCTTTAAAAATGTCAAGATAGGCTCAGTACCCGTAGCACAGTGACTATGGCACAGGACACATATATCAAAGCTGGCGGGTTTGAACCCAGCCCCAGTCAGCTAAACAACAATGACAACCACAGAAAAAAAAATAGCCGGGCGTTGTGGCAGGTGCCTGTAGTCCCAGCCACTTGGGAGGCGGAGGCAAGAGAATTGCTTAACCCCAAGAGTCTGAGGTTGCTGTGGGCTGTGATGCTACAGCACCCTACTGAGAAGGTAACATAAGAGACTGTCTTAAAAAAAATAAAAAAGTCCAGATAACAGGAGAAGTAGCTTCTGTTGACCAAGAGGCAGCAGATGAGTTCTCAGATGCCATTAAGAAAATCACTGAGGGGCCAGGCATAATGGCTTACGCCAATAATCCTAGCACTCAGAGAGGCCAAGGTGAGTGGATTACTTGAGCACAGAGTTCAAAACCAGCCTGCCTGAGAGTAAGACCTCTATAAATCTGGGTATTGTGGCAGGCACATATAGTCCCAGCTACTTGGGAGGTTGAGGCAAAGAGGATAGCTTGAGCCATGATTACACCACAGCACTCTATCCAGGGTGACAGAGTGAGACTGTTGTCTCAGGGGAAAAAAGAAAAAAAAAAAAGTCTTTTGGTTGTATAAGAAGAAGAACTGGACAATGAGAACCCTTCTTCTGGATTGGTTCCATTAGCGCTTTGCCCCTGAAGTAAGGAAGTAACTTGCCAGTAAGAGACTGCTTTTTAAAGTTCTTTTGATATTGAACAATATTCCTGCCACTCAAAACCCTATGAGTTCAAAACCAAGGGTGTCAAAGTGATCTACTCGCTTCCAAATACAATGTCTATAGTTCTGCCTCTAGATAAAACCAAGGGGTCATAAGAACCTTCTAGGCTCATTACCCACAGGAGTCTACAGGAAGGATTGTCAATGCTATGGAAGAGAACTCCAGTAGAAAGAACATTAGAAAAGTCTGGATAGATTATGCTGTTGAAGATGTCACTGTTATTGCAGAAAAAGCGATCAACCCCCAAACAATAAATTCCTTCTGGAGAAAACTGTGTCCAATGTTGTATATGTTTTCGGAGGATTTACAACAGAGCCTATCAAGGAAATCATGAACTAAAAGACACCACACCAGAGGAATTAACAGAAGACAACTTGATAGAGCTAAGTGCTTCCAAACCAGCACCAGAAGATGAGAAAGATGATGTATGTGGAGTCAGATAACATATTGACGTCAGACAATATGGCAGAAAGATTCTAATTATTCAAGATGGCTTTTAATCCTTTACAATATGGATCCTTCTATGATATGGGCACTGAAACTAAAGCTAATGACTTTCACAGCTTTTTCTAAAACAACATTTTAAAATACTACATAAAAGAGCAGCGCCTGTGGCCCATTGAGTAGGGCACCAGCCCCATATGCCGAGGGTGGTGGGTTCAAACCGGGACCCGGCTGAACTGCAACAAAAAAACAGCCAGGAGTTGTGATGGGTCCCAGCTACTCAGGAGGCTGAGTCAAGAGAATCACATAAGCCCAAGAGCTGGAGGTTGCTGTGAGTTGTGACACCATGGCACTCTACCGAGGGCAATAAAGTGAGGCTCTGTCTCTTAAAAACAAAAAACAAAAAAACAAAAAAACAGGCGGCGCCTGTGGCTCAAAGGAGTAGGGAACCAGCCCCATATGCCGGAGGTGGCGGGTTCAAACTCAGCCCCAGCCAAAAATAGCAAAAAACCCCAACCAAACAAAAACACATAAAAATACTTTTTAGAGGGTGTGCCTGTGGCTCAAAGGAGTAGGGCACTGGCCCCATATACCAGAGGTGGCGGGTTCAAACCCAACCCCGGCCAAAAACTACAAACAAATAAACAATTTTTTATAGAAACAGAAAATCCAGAAAGTCAGACAGAAATTCTAATGTTATTTTCATAAAGTTATACCAAATCCACTTACCTCTCTTGCTTCCCCTTTCACATCCCCCATCTCTTCTGCCTCTGCCATCCCTGAGACAGCAGGACTAATCCCCTCTCTTCCTCCTGAGACTACTCAATGTGAAGACCAGGAGGATTAAGACCTTTATGAAAGGCTCAGCATCTATAGCTCACTGGCTAGGGCACCAGCCACATACACCAGAGCTGGCAGGTTCGAATCCAACCTGGGCCTACAGAACAACTATGACAACCACAACCAAAAAATAGCTGGGTGTTTAGCAGGCACCTATAGTCCCAGCTACTTGGGGGGCTGAGGCAAGAATATTGCTTAAGCCCAAGTTTGAGGTTGCTATGAGCTATGGTGCAACAGCACTCTACCCAGGGCAACAACTTAAGACTCTGTCCCCCCCAAAAAAAGATCTTTATGAAAATGTACTTTCTTTTTTTTT
>NW_003852500.1:4457343-4458599 GCF_000181295.1 Otolemur garnettii
CCACAACGCCTGGCCATTTTTTGGTTGCAGCCATCATTGTTGTTTGGCGGGCCTGGGCTGGGGATGATATTTTCTTTAATAACATTTTTATCTCTAGCTTACTTTAAGAGTACAGTATATAATACGTATGATATATAAATTACATGCTAATTGACTATGTTCTCAGAAAGTTTCTGGTCAACAGCAGACGATTGGTAGTTAAGTTTTTGGGGAGTCTATATGCAGATTTTCAAGTATGCAGGGGATCAGCACCTCTAATCTCTGTGTTGTTCAAGGGTCAACTGTACAGTCCAGGCATCCTCAAACTACGGCCCGCAGGCCATATGCAGCCCACCTAAAACATTTATCCAGCCCGCCAGGTGTTTTTGCCACCGTTGCCTGTCTTGCTTAGCAGCCGACTTGTCCCAGGCCCCACAGTCTGGCCCTCCAAAGGTCTGAGGGACAGTGAACTGACCCCTGTTTAAAAAGTTTGAGGACCCCTGGTATAGTCTATTGCTCCTAGGCAACAAACTTTGAAAGCACATTACTGTACTGAATATAAGCAACTTTAACAGTAAGTATTTGTGTATCTAAATATATCTAAACAGAGAAAAGATACAGTAAAAAAACTATTATAATCTTACAATACCATCAGTATATATAAGTCAGACAATTAAGAGCACGAACTCATTCTAGAAGACATGCTATAAACCTTATTGCTGCACATCACTATGAACATCTTAGAAGTACTCCCCTTGGGATGCTATGCACTGACACCTCAAACTCCTGGGTTTAAGCAATCCTCTTGCCTCAGCCATTTTTAGTATTGATAAGGTCTCACTCTCACTCAGGCTGGTCTTGAACTCCTGAGCTCAAGCAATCTACCCACCTCACCCTCTCAGACTGGTAGGATTAAGGGTGTGAGTCACCATGCCCAGCCAATTTTGAAACTCCTTTTCTGAAATGACCATCAGAACTGTTGTCGTACTGCACACAGAAAAACCTACCAACAATAATGAATGCAATTCAGCAAGACACTGCCACCCATCAACATGAACATAGCTGTGAGACATTGATATACCAAGATTATGAAACCTTACTGAGTTGTTTGCACAGTGCTGACAACATAAGTGCAGGTTGAGAAGTTCGTTAATTGTAAGATCTCATAAATGCATCTAACAGAGTTCCCAAGATATACAAAGCAAAAATGGATAGAACTGAAGGAGAAATAGACCATCGCTACAATAGTAGTTGTTCCATACCACACTTTTTTTTTT
>NW_003852500.1:4461916-4463296 GCF_000181295.1 Otolemur garnettii
GGATAGCTTGAGGCTCCATCTCAAAAAAAAAAAAAAAGAAACATATTCCTTTTTTTGAGACAGTGTCTCATTTTGTCACCCTCGGGAGAGTGCCGTTGTGTTACAGCTCACAGCAACCTCAAACTCTTGGGCTTAAGTGATTCTCTTGTCTCACCCTCCTGAGTAGCAAGGACTACAGGCACGTGCCATAATGCCCAGCTATTTAAGAGACTGGCTATTTTTAGGGATGAGGTCTCACTCTTGCTCAGGCTGGTCTCAAACCTGTGAGCTCAGGCAACCCACCTGCCTTGGCCTCCCAGAGTACTGGAATTAGAGGCATGAGCAACTGCATCCAGCCCTGAAACATATTCTTCTTAGTAAAGCATCATAAAAAGGGAGAAGCAAGAGTGCAATGTACTCAATTCTGATATGAGGACAATTGATGACCTAGTACATGGTAGGGGGGAGGGAAGAGAGGGAAAGAGGAAGGGGGTAGAGGGGTCATGGTGTGTGACACACCCTGTTGAGGTGGGACACAATTATAAGAGGGACTTTACCTAACAAATGCAATCAGTGTAACCTGGTTCTCCGGATCCTCAATGAATCCTCAATAATAAAAAAATAAAGAGGCTCCTGGCTTGATGCTTATAGCTCAGTGGCTAGGGCGCCAGCCACATACACCGGAGCTGGCGGGTTCAAATCTAGCCCAGGCCTGCCAAACAGCAATACAACTACAACCAAAAAATAGCCAGGGATTGTATCTCAGCTACTTGAGGGGCTGAGGCAAGAGAATCGTTCAAGCCCAAGAGTTTGAGGCTGCTGTGAACTCTGACACTATGGCACTCTACCGAGGCATAGTGAGACTCTGCCTCAAAAAAAAGTAAAAAGAAAAACTGGGCGGCGCCTGTTGCTCAGTGAGTACAGTGCCAGCGCCACATGCCCAGGGTGGCAGGTTCAAACCTGGCCCCGGCCAAACTGCAACAACAAACAGCCAGGTGTTGTGGCAGGCACCTGGGATCCCAGCTACTCAGGAGGCTGAGGCAAAAGAATCACCTAAGCCCAGGAGTTGGAGGTTGCTGTGAGCTGTGTGATGCCATGGCACTCTACTGAGGGTGATAAAGTGAGACTTTGTCTCTACAAAAATATATATAAATAAAAATAAAATAACTAAAGAGGCTTGGGACCCATAGGACAGTGGTTATGGCTCCAGCCACATACACCGAGGGTGGTGGGTTTGAACCCAGCCTAGGCCAGCTAAACAATGACAACTGCAACAAAAAATAGCTGGGCGTTATGGTGGGTGCCTATAGTCCCTGCTACTTGGGAGGCCGAGCTAAGAGAATTGCTTAAGGCTAAGATTTGGAGGTTGCTGTGAGCTGTGACGCCACGGCAGTGTACTGA
>NW_003852500.1:4464275-4478511 GCF_000181295.1 Otolemur garnettii
TAATATAGGTACAAATATCCTCAATAAAATACTAGGAGACCAAATTAAGCAGCATACTAAAAGGATAGGCCCACCTGACAGTGGTGAGGGGGAGGCATCCACATCCTTCTGCACCAATTCAGCAGGTGGCAGCTCCACCTTGTCTTCTTCAGGCCCCCACCGGCTCTTCCGCTTCCTCTTCACAGTGGCTGTGGAGGATGGCTTCCCAGCGGTGGCTGGTGAAGGGGTGACAGCGGGCACAGGGATGGATGAGGCGGGGCAGGTGTTGGCCAGGGGCAAGGACCCTGACTGGGACTCAGGAGGGGATTTGTGCTTCACGCTGGGGTCAGAAGCTATGAGGGTGCCAGTAGAGCTGGCCTTGGCTTTTCGAAACTCCTCCAGCTTCTGCCGGTAGTACTTGTACCCTTGGCTGTTGGGTTCATACAGAAAGCTGCAAAGGAAAGTTGGAGGGGTGCACTGTCAGCTGGACCTGAGCAGCCTGGCCCTGATTCCAGGCAGGGGGAGCTTAGCCCTTGTACACCCAGACGCCCAGGTTGGTCAGGGTCCCATCTCCATAGGAGAGAGAGGAGTTAGGGATTTGGCTCCAGCAGAACAACAATATAATGTGCCCATCAGCTCTCATGGTGCCCTTCCTTTGAGCCGTGGGCCACTCTAAGTCCCTACCCCAGTCTTTATTAGGTGCTCATGCCCTCTGTCAACTCCTTTTTTGTTTTTTGTTTTTTTTTGAGACAGTTGCTATGTCACCCTTGGTAGAGTGCTGTGGCATCACAGCTCACAGCAACCTCAAACTCATGGGCTCAAGTAATTCTCTTGCCTCAGACTCCCAAGTAGCTAGGACCTCAGGTGCCTGCCACAACATCCAGCTATTTTTTGTTGTTGCTGCAGTTGTCATTGGTGTTTTAGCTGGCCCAGACTGGGTTCAAACCTGCCAGCCTCTGTGTATGTGGCCGGCACCCCACCCACTGAGCTATGGGTGCTGCCATGCCCTCTGTCAACTCCTAAATAAAAAAATAGGGCCTTCACAGAGAAATCCTGAATTGTGGGGAGACAGATGAAAGGGCATAGCCAACTTGTCCCGAATCGGATAGCACCACTGAGAGGTGTTAATAGCAGATGGAGCCAAAACAAAGACAAAGAGACCAGAAGGGCCCGATTCCAATATATGTAGGTTCCTTATTGGAACCCCTGTCCCTAGCCAACCAGAGGACAGAGCAGGTGGCACTGAGTCCACAGCTGGGTTCTGCACCTACTCATGCCAGAGGGGAGAGTCCTGGCCCAACTCCACATGGCAAAACACTGAGAAAGAACTGTGTGTACAGCCTGGGTTACATGATCCTGTACAAGGAGCTAGACCTGCACTTACGAACCTAGAAGAATAGTCATAGCATAACATTGTGCAAAGTGTAGGCTGGGCACAGTGGCTCACACCTGTAATTCTAGCAGTCTATGAGGCCGAGACAGGAGTGAAAGCACATGTAGTGAGAATAAGATGGAGTTATTCAGTTATTCAGTTATTCAGGCTAGTGCTGAGACAACACAGCTGGTCTGGTCAATTTAGGTTCTAGGTGACCTCATGACTACCATTCTTACTATTTTATAAATACAGCTTTTACCTAAAAGTATGTATCTTGAGTAGTTTAGGACAATTCATTTTTTTTTTCCTGAGATAAAACTTTTATTTTTTGGCTGACAGGACTTCCACACCCATGCTCCTCCAGGCACCTTCTACCCTGCCCAAGCAGCAGCAGTCCAGTCCACAAGGTGCCATAGCCAATGGGGTTGGGGAGTCACTTCACATTCCAGGCTGGAGTGGGGTGGGCTTATGGATACCCTCCAACTTTTGCCAGCAAGAGGCCATGACTCACCCCAACCCAAAATCCTGCACCCTGGTGGGAGGTGACTGTGCATCCTCCCAGTTCGCCACACCTAATAGGGGTATGACCAGACAGGCCAGGGCACAGAAGCTCCAGCTTCAGTAATAGTATCCCCCAATGCTGGCTCCTGCCCAGGTCACAACTCCAGCCTCCATCATGGGACAGCAAAGGTCTCTCCTTTGTCCTCAGCAATAGAGCACAATTCATTGAGGAGATTAACTTTTGAATTGGAATGTTGTTTTAGGTCATGAGTAATGCTGATTATTGTTTATTATAGGTCATGAGCTAAAGATTAACATGATTTTTACTTGAAATTTTATGTATAAAACTGTAATTTTACGGCTAAGGCACCAGCTACATACACCTAAGGTGGCGGGTTCAAATCCCCAGCCCGGGCCGTCAAACAACGATGGCTGCAACCAAAAAATGGCCAGGCGTTGTGGCGGGCGCCTGTAGTCCCAGCTACTTGGGAGGCTGAGGCAGGAGACTCGCTTGAGCCCAGGAGTTGGAGGTTGCTGTGAGCGTGATGCCATGGCACTCTACCCAGGGGGATAGCTTGAGGCTCCGTCTCAAAAAAAAAAAACAAAACTGTAATTTTAGAAATGAAAGAACAGTCTTGGAGAGGCTACTCTAATTGTTCTCTAGAATTGTCAGCCTACTGACAAAGTTTGGTGAAGCTATCCCTCTGCATACTGGCTTACTGTGACAGGCGGCCAGACTCTTTGTCTAGCCAGTAACAGAAGGATTTCTCAACCTGAGGAGTCTGAGACCAGCCTGAGCAAGAATAAGACCCTATCTTGACTCTATCTCTATTAAAAATAGGAAAATTAGCCAGGTGTGATGGCAGGCGTCTGTAGTCCCAGCTACTTGGTAGATAGCTAGGACTGCTTAAGCCCAGGAGTTTGAGGTTGCTGTGAGCTTTGATTATACCACTGCACTCTAGTCTGGGTAACAGAACAAGACTCTATCTCTAAACAAATAAGTAAAATAAAAAGGAAAGTGTAGGGTCAAAGATGCTGTGAACTTCTCTTGTGTATGACAAGAGCAAGAGACTACACTGTTTTTAAGTTAGCTGCTGTGTCTCTGGCCCTCCTAATACCTGGTACTTCAGAAACAAGAGAAGGGAGATAGGGAGATAATGGCACTTCTTTGTTTTCCTAGGTCATGGTACAAGGACAGCCCAGTGAGAGACAAAAGCAAGGAATTGTTCTAGAGAGAAAGGAGCAGTTGGGCAGATTTGAAAAAAACATTCAACAGCCAGGAGAGTTCAGAGACATGGATTTCAAACCAAACTGGGGGATTCACCTGTGGGACAGGTGGGCAATGGAAGTGGGGGGCTCCTCTGGTTCATACTGAGTCTCCTCCAAGCTACTGTCAGGCTGCATCACAGACTCCACAGATGGTCTGCTCACCTCAGAGGGGCTGACAGCAGATGGGGCCCTGGTGGGGAGGGAAGATGGAATCCTCCATCCAGCACAGGGCTGGGTGCACATCACATGCAGGGGATTAGATAACCAGGACTCCCCTCAGTTAGGATTAATCCCACACTGAGCCTAGGAATAACCACTGTTAACACCTTGGCCAGCCACATACACTGAAGGTGGCAGGTATGAACGTGGCCTGGGCCAGCTAAAATGACGACAACTGCAACAAAAATATACCTGAGTGTTGTGACAGGCACCTGTAGTCCCAGCTACTTGGGAAGCTAAGGCAAGAGAATCACGTAAGCCCGAGAGTTTGAGGTTACTGTGAGCTGTGACACCATAGCACTATACCAAGGGCAACATAGTGAAAAAAAAAAATTCCTTATTTAGGCCAGGTACGGTGGCTCACAACTATAATCCTAGCACTCTGGAAGGCCAAGGCAGGTGGACTGCCTGAGCTCACAGGTTGGAGACCAGCCAGAGTGAGACTTCGTCTTTAAAAATTGCCAGGTGTTGTAGTGGGCACCTGTAGTCCCAGCTACTTGGAAGGCTGAGGAAAGAGAATCGCTTAAGCTCAGGAGTTTGAGGTTACTGTGAGCTATGGAGCCACAGCACTTTACCAAGGATGACAAGTGAGACTCTGTAGCCAAAAAAAAAAAAAAAAAAATCCTTACTTAACCCAACAACACAAGCCTTTCCAGGTAGAACAGTGAAGCCATGCTCACCTTTCTCTCCCCTAAGGGCCCAGCATGCAGGTTTTAGGATGACCCGGGTGTCTTTTAATGGCTGTGCATTCCACTGGTGAGATGTATTTATGAGAGTTTAGCCCTCCAGTGTTAGAACAATTTGTTACTGATTTGTTCATCACTATGAAGGAGGCTAGATTTAACATTATTTCTGCAGGACACATCTCATAAATGGGAGGAATGGGCATTTCCAGCTTCTTTACAACCAAAGAGTTGGTACAAAGTATTTCCCAAAGCTGCTAGGGCACTAGTGCTCCACCCACATGAGGAAATCAGACCAGGAAAGGGCTTTCAGCAACAGGAACATGAGGTGGCTGTTAGATATGGGGGCAAGGGGCGTCACTGCCAACCACATGTGTTTGTCTGGCACTTCTGTCCTTTGCTAACCCCATGTGGAGATGAAATAATTTGTTTGGTATAAACCAGCATACCTTGCTGGAGTCTAGATACCTGCTTATCTCTCCTAGTTCCTTCTTAGCCTGGCTCTGGCTTCACTGGCAAACCTGGGTTGGAGGATCCTTCCCCCTTTCTGCTCAGGCCATGCTAGGCACCCATCCCTGCTGACCTCCCCCAGCCCAGCCACACCTAACCAGCTGGCATCCATTAATAACACCCCTTGACCAGGAAGAAGAACAAGCAGAAAAATTTGGAGCTAATTGCACCAGTAGCATCTCTCAGTTCTGACACTGGGGGGCTGCTGGTCCTCAACCCTCTCTGACCAGGCAGGGCCTCCTGGGCTTGGGCCTTGGGCAGAATTCCATAAACTCATCTGCTTTTTCTGCAGTAGGGTTCCACAGTCAGTGTCTATGATGACTGAAAGAAAACTAAGTTTCTTACTTCAATAACCTTAAAAATCAGGTAAATGAAGAAAAGATGCAATGACTCAGAGTAGATTATTAACTCAACCTTGGTTTGGATAGCACAGAGTTAATGACAATTCAATGGTTGTCAGGGCAAGCCAGATGTCCAGGGAGGGCCACTAGGCCCAGGCAGACCGCCACTCCAGACCCAAATACTCCACAGCCTCTATGAGGACTCTAGGCCACCCAGGTACCAGACTCAGATATACCTGAACCTCCACAAATAGCCTTCTCCCTGTGCCAAGCTCCATATTCCCAGCTCCCACCTCCCATTGCCTGACCACTGTTCCCATCTGCCTGGCCCTGTCTTGGTCACGTCTGCCCACCCTCCATGATCTCAGCTTCCAGTGACCCTGGAAGCACAGTTGACCATGACCTTGTGACATTTAGAGCTGCTAAATCAACCAGCCTGACTACTGTCATTCCTGGACTTTTTGTTACATGCCAGCATGTCTCCTCATTGACTCAGGCATTGTGTCTCATAGGTCCAAGAACATCCTACCTAGGCATCATCCCCATGCTGTGCTCAGCATCCACCTCATAAGAATGAGTCTGTCAGTCACTGTCTCCAGGCACCCACCAGCCTCCCCAGCAGAGTAGACACCGAACCCACCCAATGAATGAATGCGCCAGTAAATACACACTCAGCCCTTGGGCTGGGCTGTGACAGTGTATTGTTGGACAGGATGGCTGCTATGTTGCTTGTCACCTGCCAACTTTTCTTTTTCTTTTTTTGAGACAGAGCCTCAAGCTGTCCCCCTCGGTAGAATGCCGTGGCATCACAGCTCACAGCAACCTCCAACTCCTGGGCTCAAGCTAGTCTCCTGCTTCCGCCTCCCAAGTAGCTGGGACCACAGATGCCTACCACAACGCCAGGTTATTATTTTATTTTTGGTTGTGGCTGTCATTGTTGTTTGGTGGGCCCGGGCGGGATTTGAACCTGCCACCTTAGGTGTATGTGCTGGCACCTTAGCCACTTGAGCCACAGGTGCCAAGCCAACCTGCCAACTTTTCTGTAGAACCTACATGCAAACGGGGGGTTCCCCCTCTGAGATTCCACATTCCCTGCCACTCCCTTAATCATAAAGGGAAGACTTATGCACATGGAATTAACAGCTGTGTGTATTTCCACTGGAGAGCCTGGCCTAACCCCAGGCAGGGACTGCTGTGTCATAAAGGCCCCAAAAGCCCCCATGCGCCTGCCTCAAAGGCCTTTTGGAGGTACTAATGTGCTCCTGGGAAACACCTGTGGGGTGGCACAGGTTTAGGGTTAGAAGCTTCCAGACTCCAGTCCTGGCCCTGCAAGCTTCTCACTGTGGGACTCTTTACAAGTGAGTGGACTGTGCTGGGCCCCATTTCCTCATCTGCAAGAGGGCTATGGCCAGGGTGAAGATCACCTCCCTGGTGGGCCCCCCCCTTACCTGAAGGCCTGGTTATTGCGGTTGTTCTGGAGGGCGATAGTTTCCACCTCAGGACCCCCATCCGCTACGAACCTGGCCAACTTTTCTGCAAGGTTCTTGGCCTCTTCATCCTCTGGGGGTGAAACTTTAAGCAGGCTGTCAGTACTGGGCTCAACTCACCACACCTAACAGCCTAATTTCTGCTAAGAACCCCACAGGCAACAAGTGGGGTTTAGTTTAGGAATGATGCAAAGAGAAACAGGCAAATGGGAATCAGATTACTACACTAGGACCAAATGAGGAGTTAACATTATATAACACATCTAAAGCCCGTCCCCCACCCACTCCTACCCTATAGGTCTCATTAGGTGGGAGGGATGAGAATGTGGGAGTGGGTTTGCATTAAGCAAGAAGGGAAATGGGAGCTTCCCCCTCAGTTTTTCTGGGGGTTGTCCCCATTCGTCACATGGCAGTGGGGCTGGCCCTTCTCTCTCATGGAGCAGAGCAAAGGTTATAGGTGACATAGCAGACAGAGTTCTGTGCCCCACATTTGGCCTAAACATCAATGCCTCCACTGCCCACCAGCACTTGGCTGGACTTTACATCATTCTAGCTGGAGATGGCATCCTCCCTAAAACTTATCCCATGGGAATCTCATCAGCTGCCTGTCTCTCAGCCTCTTGGTCCCCTCCCCGAGCTAGGGTCAGGTACTACACTAGTCTTGTTGTGTCTTTAGTGCTCTGTATGAAGAGCTGGGGCTCATTAACATTAACACTTTTTTCTTCCCTAAGACACAGTCTCACTTTGTCACCCTCAGTAGAGTGCTGTAGCGTCATAGCTCACAGCAACCTCAAACTCCTGGGCTTAAGCAATTCTCTTGCCTCAGCCTCCCAAGTAGCTGGCACTATAGGCGCCTGCTACAACTCCTGGCTATTTTTAGAAACAAGGGCTTGCTCTGGCTCAGGTTGGTCTCAAACCTGTTAGCTCAGAAAATCCATCCACCTCGCAAGTGCTGGGATTATAGCCATGAGCCACCACACCTGGCCCTCACTAAAACTGTTAAAATAACAGCGAACCAATAAGCTAACAGGCCCTATTTATATGCAATAAGCTGATTTTCCAGACACGACCTTAACCCTCTCAGAGCACGCGTATGCGAGGCTTGTCACTCAGATTTCACCTGGTCGTCAGAGTACTGGTGGAAGGGTGGTGTGAGCCTCATTTCCAGGGTGACCCCAGCTGCCTGGGAGGGCACAGGTGTTGACTGTGACACCCTAAATACAATGGCCTCCAAGAACCCCAATTCCACATGGGGGCATAGTTATGTGCCTCCCCTACAACCTCCTGCCCTCTCTGTCCACTTACCTTTCTGAAAGGCTGCCTGTGACTTCTGTGCTTCCTTTCTTATCTCAGCCACTTTCTTTCTATAGTAGAGGAATTCCCTGCTATTCTTATCGTGCAAAAATCTGGAGAGGAGGAAGTTTGCAAAGACAGAGAAAAATGAGTGTCTGCAATTGACTGAACTGAGCAGCTTCTATCATGCAAAAGCAGGCTGGCAAGCAGAGATGCCTGATAGGACCTGAGAGCAAGTCTCTGTGCCACACAGGAGCCCCTTGCCACCTCTGGGGTGTATCAGAGAGCACTCATGGACTGGACACTGGCCATCTGTGCTTCCAGGAACACTTGCTGAGGTCATGGAGGGTTAGACAGTGTCCAGCCCGTGAGTGCAAACACCCACCCTGGTCACAACGTTAAGTTTACAAGCACACCAGCTAACAGGTGCAACAAACAGGTTAACCAGTTATGGCCTTCCCACTCCCCCAGAGATACTTACGAAAATGCTGGGTTATCCTTGTAGTCCTCCATAGCTACTTTTTCTAACTCGGGGCCTCCTTCTGCCACAAAGCGGGCCAATTTCTCTATCACTTTCCGAGTCTCGGCTCCCTCTGGGGGTGAAACTTTAAGGAGGCTGTCAGTACTGGGGCTCAACTCACACACCCCACAGTCAATAGGCACACTCTCTCTATGGACCACAATGACAGGGGGCGGGGGAGAAGAGTGTGAGATGCCGGAGGTTGTCGGGCGTCCCAGGTCCAGGCACAGCACCATGACGAGGGGGTTTCAGTCTCTAATGTCTTTGTGAGACAGACAAGGTGGGAAAGAAATGAGGCTGTGGTGGGCCCCAGGTAGAAAGCCAATGGAAACAAATCCAGCCTCCTGATTTTTAAGGGGTGGGGGGATGCTTAATTCTTTTCTTTATTTACCAGTTTTCGGTATAATACATCAGTTCCCTTTCATCCTTCAAAGATGACACATTCTTTTTTAAAAATAGCGTTACAAACTCTGATTTAAATACACTGAGTGGGTTTTCGATCCATGGCAATTAATGTCATCATAGAAGCTTTGTGGCCGGTGAAGCCTCTTCAAGCTGGCTCCTGAGAGCTTTGGACATGACCCCAGGAGTCTCTGACGGCCTCCTTGCCATCTGCTGGGAGAGGGCGCTGCAGGATCATCTCATACACTTCCTGCCCAGACCCAGAGCCAGCCATTTCTCCAAGAAGTCCTGGTTTCCGTTAGTGAGAAACTGTCTCCAGACCACCATCTGGGCGCTAGGGATGTTCACTGCAACGGACTTACTCATTATCTCGGGACCTTTTCAGTGAACAGGGCTATAAAAATATATTTTTATATATGGATTAGCCTCCTCTTCAAGCATGTGGAACTTGCTTTTGCATTTTTCACTGGCCTATTTCTGAGCCTATGAGTCTGTCAGTCACTATACGGATGTCCCTTTAATGAGACTCATAGGAGAAATTTCCCGTTGTCAGCCAGAGCCTGGCAACTGGACTAAGATGCCAGATGTGTGGCTAATTGTATTCCTCTTATTGCTTGGGCTGCCAAGAAGCATGGGGCATCAGGCGAAGTACAGCCCAAAGAGGGCCTTGTGAGCCATGTATTCTGTGCCCACCTTTTACCCTAGCTTCACTTTCCTCCAATGTACCTAGCAACAACCCCAACCTGGTTGCTGTTTTACAGGAACAGGTGTGTTTCTGAGGCCATATAAACAGCAGGGTATGACAGGCCTCAGGGCCACTATCCTTTGTAAACACCACTTCCCAACAGGGGACCCCTGAAGCTGCCAGAGCACCTCCCTAACAAAAGGACCCTCCTCAGCTCCACTCTGGACCCTGATCTGCTCAAACAGGGCTAGAAGCTGGCACTCGTGTTCAGAACAAGGGGTCTTGAGGCTGTCACAGCAAAACTACAGTTACTTCAGTCTGCCTTCATTGTCAGGATGACACAATCATGCCATCCAGCCCTCCACATGTTTCAGATGTCATAGAGTCTCATTCCAAATGTGGATGGGGCTGGACTCACTAGGAGTGCCGTGAGCAACCTCATAGCAACCTCAACCACCATCCCCCCTTCACCTTCATACATTGCAGGGCCTGGACTAGCTCACCCAAGACCAATGACCACCCTTTCCCAGAGGTGGGAGAGCACACCCTCCAACTGGCAGCTCACCCAAGGGGTGGGAGTGTTCACCCAAGCTAAAGAGCCTTATTAGAAGCTTCTCCCTTCATGTCAAATAAGAAATGACATAAAGCTGCCCTTCGCAAGTGAACACTACCCTGAGAGGGTCCATACACCCCTGCCTAGGCTTGGGGGGGAACCACCACATGAATGAATGATAATTCCCACTATTCCCAGGATGAAGCCCATGCTGATGCATAGGGATGCTCCCAAGGCTGCTCCCTGGGCTCCTCACCTCAGGGGGCCTTAGGCTCAGCCTCCCAGCCAGGCAACCCCAACATCAAACCCAAGCGTCCCATACCCTCAGCAGTGCTTGTCATGCTAACCAGGGATCAGTTGGTGGAAGGAGGGGTAACAATCCCCAAAACTCACCTTTGATCTCCAGCCACTGCTCATAGTCCTCCTCCTCATCCTCGTCAGGAGACTGGAAGACACTTGGGCGGTGTGCCACAGGTAGCTGCTTGGCGTGCAAGTAGTTCTTCACCTGGCCCAGAGGGCTGCCCAGCCCCAGGCCCGTCCGCTTGCTAAGGAGGAGAGACCTCTTCCCAGCGCTGGGGGTGGGCGTGCTAGGAGGGGCGCTGGCCGAGCTGGGGGGCACATCTGAGATGGAAGGAAGGATACTCAGGGGCTGCCAGGCACGTCTCCCTCTTTGCCACCAAACCCAAGTGCTACATGCCCCAGAAGGCTGGGTCCTTGGGGTTCCAATGCTCAGAGTGGAGGCCACCCTCCTTTTACAGATGCGGACACAGAAACTCAGAGAGAAATAACTTGTCGTGGTCCCACAACCAGACAGGACAAACCCAGAACTCTGCAAGTGGCAACTCTGGTAGGAGGTGCCTCAATTGCATATATCTACACCCCAGGGCAACACTCGCTTTTCCAGATAAGACCTCGCAGATAAATCCCACCTTACAACCATTCCCTTGATAGTCTGTGGTGAGGCTCACTAGCTGAAGCCAGCCTGTTGGATGTTCTTGGCCTGATACTTGATACGTAAAGGACTTAAACCACCCCTCCTCACTCTGTGTGGATGAATGTGGCCTCGAGTTAACTTTATTTATTTATTTATTTAGAGACAGAGTGTCACTTATGTTGCCCCTCGGGAGAGTGCTGTGGCCTCACAGCTTACAGCAACCTCAAATTCTCCTGCCTCAGCCTCCTAAGTAGCTGGGACTACAGGCGCCCACCAGAACACCCAGCTATTTTTTTTTTTTTTGAGACAGAACCTCAAGCTGTCCCCCTGGGTAGAGTGCTGTGGCATCATAGCTCACAGCAACCTCCAACTCCTGGGCTCAAGCGAGTCTCCTGCCTCAGCCTCCCAAATAGTTGGGACCACAGGCGCCCACCACAACGCCTGGCTATTTTTTGGTTGCAGCCGTCATTGTTGTTTGGTGGGCCTGGGCTGGATTCAAACCCGCCACCTTAGGTGTACGTGGCTGGTGCCTTAGCCACTTGAGCCACAGGCGCCGAGCCCCAGCTATTTTTTTGTTGTAATTGTCATTGTTGTTTAGCAGGCCTGGGCTAGGTTCAAACCCACCAGCCTCACTGTATGTGGCTGGTGCCCTAACCACTGAGCCATGGTGCCAAGCCTGGTTAACTTTTAACATCTATTTCCTAGGAAACCTGACAGAGGCTAAGACCACCTATCTCACTAGCACTGTCTATAACAGCAACAATGCACAAGGACTGGTAAACCATAACCACTGACACAGATGTGCTTCCTTAGGCTATATTGCATACCACTATGTCTATCCCTGACTATAAATGGGGTCTGAATCCTTGCACGAGGGTTGCCACCTGGTGGAGAGGACTGAGGAATCCCTTGCATTGCTGACAGCAGGCCCAGGTCCAGAAGACCTAGAAAATAGCACTCTGACCAAAACCCAAGTCTCCCTAAGAACCCCCATGCAGGAGAGCCTGCAGCTAGATATGGAACAGGGTGCTGATGGGAGTGGTGTCTATTGGCTTCAGGCAGAAACCTGAGTTCAGTGAGAAGCAGCATCATGAAATAGCAATCTCCCTACCCTGATGGCAGGACTAGAGACCCATCAGTTGTGGCACAGAATAGCTCTGCATTTGGGGCCTCATCTAAGCTTTAATTTCTTTAATGGAAAGATAGGTGACTTACAGATAGCTGCTTACAGAAGCTGAACTCAATGAGAGAGATTTGTTTGTACCATCTAGCAGGAAGTGTCCAACCTGTGGCCTATGAGCCACATGCACATTGAGGACTGTTTTATCTGTGGTGTCAGATATCGCTATGAGTATGCACAGACCTTTTCTTGTTTTGCTCATCAGCTGTCTTTGGTGGGGGTTTTTTTGTCTTTTTTTTTTTTTGGACAGAGTCTCACTATGTCACCCTCAGTAGAGTGCTATGGCATCACAGCTCACAGCAACCTCAAACTCTTGGCGTTCAGCAATTCTCTTGCCTGAGCCTCCCAAGTAGGGACAACACCTGGCTATTTTTTTGTTGCAGTTGTCATTGTTTAGCTGGCCCAGGCCAGGTATGAACCCGTCAGCCTGGGTGTATGTGGCCAGTGCCCTACCCACTGAACAACAGCCACCACCTGTCATTGGTGTTTGTGTATTTAATTCAATACAATTCATACTCTTCTAATGTACAGCAGAAAATAAAAATGGCTGGACACCCCTGGTAGAGCTAAAAAACATCAAGTCAGAGGAAAAGAAAATGTGTGGAACAAATCAAAAAATGCACGGTATGCCATCATCTGCGTAAATAGTCAAACATCCGAAACAATGCCACATACTGCTCGAGTGAGAGGATGACAACAGGGTTGTCAGAACACACAACAATTTGTCGACAGTGGTTTCCTGTAAGAAAGGGGGGATAGAAGGACTTCAACTTTCTGTGGCATTTTTCATTATTAAATAAAAAGATCAGAAATATAAACCAGAAAATGTCATATTTACAAATTCTGAGAGAATGCTACATGCATTATCAAATGTCTCTCAAAGGGAAACACACTGAGGCAGGGACAAGGGTCCCGCTGAAGGATTCAGTAAGGGATGGCATCGCCTGGATGTGGCAGGCACTGAGTGAGTCTGCATTCCTTAGCACAGGGGTAGTGCTCAATAAACACATGCCCCTATGATAACTGTTAGGTTTCCCTGGTCACCTCTAGGTCCTACCCACCCTGTACTTAAGCCACAGAGTCCAACAGCCCTGTAGAGGGCTCGATCTTGGCCTTGACCTCTTAGACTAAAACTTAAACTTGCCTGCCTATGCTTCTATGGGGAAAGCACCTTGAGGAAAGAGTGTGTGCTTGCCCTTTAGGTATTTGATGTGGGTGGGGAAAATGAGAGCACTCAATAATCTCAGAGTGAGAGGGACTTGTCACTTCCAATGTGCCCAGTGATTCCCAGAGGCAGATGCAAGGGCAGCACAAGGGAAGGAGGTGGCTACACTCACCTGTGCTGTTCTGTGCCTTCTGCAACTTCAGAAACTGCTGTAAGAAGCTACCATCATTTGCAAACTTGTTGGAAACACAGGAAGAGTTATGTGCGTTTGCAATTCTAGAACCAAGACAGATGGAGAGAGTGAGATGGCCAGTGGAAAGGTGGATGCCCTGCCCATCAAGACTCCACACCCACCCCTGCATTCTTGTCTAGTGAAATCCAAAACTGGCCCCAAAGATGTCCAGAAATTGCTGCTGAGTGCACAGAGCAGACATTAGCATAATAAGCTGAAGGACAGGCACAGTGGCTCATACCTGTAATCCTACTACTCTGGGAGGCCAAGGCCAGAGGATCCCTTGAGCTCAGGAGTTTGAGACCAGCCTGAGCAAGAATGAGACCTTGTCTCTACTAAAAATAGAAAAATTACCTGGTTGTTGTGGCTGGCATCTATAGTTCCAGCTACTTGGGAGGCTGAGGCAATAAGGATCATGAGAGCTCAGAATTTTGAGGTTGCTATGAGCTAGCCTGATGCCATGGCATTCTAGCTTGGGCAACAGAGTGAGACTCTATCTTAAAAAAACCCAAAAACTGGCAGAGCCTGTAGCTCAGTGGGTAGTGCGCTGGCCATGTACACTGAGGCTGGAGGTTTTGAATCCAGCCCAGACCAGGTACCTGTAGTCCCAGCTACTTGGGAGGCTGAGGCAAGAGAATCGCTTCAGCCCAAGAATTTAAAGTTGCTGTGAGCCGTGATGCCACAGCATTCTACCCAGGGTGACAGCTTGACACTCTGTCTCAAAAAAAGAAAAAAAAAAAACTAAAAACACACACACACACACACAAAACAAAGTAAGCTAACAATAGCCTTGTTCTGATACTAGCAATACCACATATACATATACACATATTATCTCTGCCTGAATATTGACACTCCAGTCCAAATGGCCTCTTGAGAAGACAGTTCTTTTTCTTTTCTTTTCTTTT
>NW_003852500.1:4479404-4480140 GCF_000181295.1 Otolemur garnettii
CTCCTGGGTTCAAGCAACCCTCCTGCCTCAGCCTCTGGAATAGCTGGGACTGTGGGTACCCACCCACAACACTCAGCTAACATTTTTTTCTATTTTTAATAGAGATGAGGGTCTCATCCTCCTGAGCCCAAGGGATCCTTTCATCTCAGAGCCTCCTAGAGTGCTAGGATTTCACATGTGAGCCACTGCAGAGTGGCTCTCCTCTTTCTTTCTTTCTTTTTTTTTTGGAGATAAGAATCTTGCTCTGAGCTTGGCACCCATAGCACAGTGGTTACAGGGCCGGCCATATGCATTGAGGCTGGTGGGTTCAAATCTGGCCCTGCTAAAACAATGACAACTACAACAAAAAAATAGCTGGGCACTATGGCAGGCGTCTGTAGTCCCAGCTACTTGGGAGGCTGAGGCAAAAGAAATCATTTAAGCCCAACAGTTTGAGGTTGCTGTGAGCTGCAAAAAAAAAAAAAAAAAAAAATAGAAAGAATCTTGCTCTGTCACTCTGGCAAGGGTGCAGTGGCCTTAACTTAGCTCACTACAACATCAAGCTCTTGAACTTAAGTTATCCTCCTGCCTCAGTCTCCCAAGTACCTGGGGCTACACGTGAGCACTACCATGTGCAACTAATTTTTTCTATTTTTAGAAGGTATGGGGGAGGGCTCATTCTTTTTCAGGCTGGTCTTAAACTCCTGACCTCAAGTTATCCTTCCACCTTGGCCTTCTAGAGTGGTAGGATTATAGG
>NW_003852500.1:4480815-4484113 GCF_000181295.1 Otolemur garnettii
CTTGAGCCCAGGAGTTGGAGGTTGCTGTGAGCTGTGATGCCATGGCACTCTACCCAGGGGGACAGCTTGAGGCTCTGTCCCAAAAAAAAAAAAACAGGGCCTTCTGGAGACTTCTCAGTCCCCCATCATGTGCCTCAGAAAGGAGGTAGGGACAAGGAAATACAAGAGAACAGAGTTGGGCTACAGAGAGGCAACAAATGACCCTCACTTGAAAACCACTGGTAATAAGGTCAGGTGCATTGGCTTATGCCTATAACCTCAGCACTATGGAAGGATAAGGCAGGAAGATTACTTGAGACCAGGAGTTTAAGACCAGCCTGGGCAAAATAGCAAGACCGTATCTCTACTGGATGTGGTAGCAACACCTGTAGTGTTAACTACTTGGGAGCCTGAGGCAGTAGATTGCTTGAGCCCAGGAGTTTGATGTTGCAGTGAGCTGTGATCAACCCACCGCACTACAGCCTAGATGACAGACCGAGACATAAATAAATAAATAAATAAATAAGTAAATGGGCCAAGCATGGTGGCTCACAACTGTAATCCTAGTACTGAGAGGCCCAAGTAAGAGGATCACTTGAGCTCAGGAGTTCAAGGCCAGCCTGAGCAAGAGTGAGACCCTGTCTTTATTATATTAAAAACAAAAAAAGGATATGAAATTGATAACTTCACGAGACAAAGCTAAAACATGGGAAGGGAAGACACCCAAATGATTGTCTTTTGGTGACTTGACAGTTTTCTGTTTATTCAGGTATAAATTTTAAACTCTGGCATCCTATACTTTTATGATGGGGAAAACAATCTTATTTTCTTTTCTTTCTTTTTTTTTTTTTGAGACAGAGCCTCAAGCTGTCCCCCTGGGTAGACTGCCGTGGCATCACAGCTCACAGCAACCTCCAACTCCTGGGCTCAAGCGAGTATCCTGCCTCAGCCTCCCAAATAGCTGGGACTACAGGCGCCCGCCACAACACCCGGCTATTTTTTAGTTGCAGCCACCATTGTTGTTTGGCGGGCCTGGGCTGGATTTGAACCCGCCACCTTAGCCACTTGAGCCATAGGCGCCGAGCCAACAATCTTATTTTCAAAGTTTCATGTGGTACACACTCATTCACCCTAATGCTTCCACTCAGCTGCCTGATCTTGCGGCCTTCAGGAGATCCTCTGGGAGGAAACTTTGCTGGCCTTTCTCATCCTGTGCAAGTCCTCTCACGACTGTAGGCAGTGGTAAGAGTGCCTGAGCAGACACTCAACACCCAGTCCCCCATATTGCTAAGCAGCTTGGAGGTTCATCAGGAATAAGGGCTAAGTCCTGCCCTCAAGGAGAACCCACAGACTCTTAGAAAATGCAGGAGCTGGGACAGAGCTTTAGAGAAGGTTAATATCCTCATACTTCAGACCCCAGATGAAGACCAGGCCTCTCTGATTATCAACTTCTGGCCTAAAATAGATTATTTTTTATTTATTTATTTATTTATTGAGACAAAGTCTCACTTAGTCATTCTGGGTAGAGTGCTGTAGCATCACAGCTCATAGTAACCTCAAACTCTTGGGCTCAAGTAATTCTCTTGCCTCAGCCTCCCAGTAGCTGGGACTACAGGCGCCTGCCATAATGCCCCGCTAAGAAATAATAATAATCTTGTTAACCTGAACATGCTACCCCTCAGTGACATTATTGCCACTCAGTGTTGCTCAGGATAGGCCAGTAGATACCCTAACTAAGCTGCCTCCTATGTCACTCCAGAGTAGCCCCTTTGCTGCAGTGGCTCAGGCTGCCCCAACGTACAGGGGCTTTCTCCTCTTCCTGTCCTCTGCCAGGCAGGCCTTTCCCTGCTTCCTCAAAGGTCAGATCTATCCCAGATACAAAGCCTGTTTGTGTCCCTATAGTGGCCAATGTGCCTGGGAACACACTGCTTCATGTTATCCTCCAGTAAATGTGGGGTGAGAGTGACACCCCTTTGCTAGTAGTCTGTGGGTTCCATAAGGGCAGAGATGGAATCTAGGTTTTTACTCTGCTACACTCATACCCCTGTCCCATAGCTGCTTGGCAATAAGTAACTGCCAAGTAAACAAGTTAGCAGGCTGTCTTCTTGGCTCCCATACACCCCTCATTTCTCTCCTGCCACACTTAGCCTCCGAGGGAACTTATGTCATGACTAGGATCATTAGGATGTGGCTGGGTACAAGGACACACCTACTGCCCTCACAACCAAACCCTCTCCTGATGACCCTCTAAGACCCAAAATCCAGGATCCATGATGCACTTACTCTCCAGAATGTGGGGGCTGAGGGCTGGCCACCTGATTCTGCTTGGCTTTCTGCTCCATTTTAGCTTCAATTTCCCGTTTCTTCTGAGCAATGAGCTCTTCTTGGTGAAGGATGTTCATGTTCATTTTTCCAGATTTGGGGGGAGCAACCCCAAACCACCGGTTAGCCTTCCCTGTGAAAGAAAAAGCAGTGCATTAGAAATCATCTTTGCTCCACAAACACCCCTAGAGGCTGCAGCAAGCCAGACACAGCAACTGACATTCAGATTGATTCATATGTCCATTTGTTCATTTATTCAGCAAACACTGAATGCCTGCTATGGACCAGGTGCTGTACTAGGTGCTAAATAAGAGAGTTTGGGCCTCTGGAGGACTCACCTCTGGACCTCTGGCTGGGGAGACAATGGACCCATAACAAAAAAGCAACTACAAAATGTGATAAAAGCTCTGCTAGAAATCAAAAAAGGGTCAGAAAGTGTAATAAAAGAATTCCTATATGGGTAGGGCAGCCAGAAAATAAACATCAGAAAAGGGTACATTTAAGCTGGAACTAGAGGATAAAGAGCCAGTATCGTGAATAAGTCAAATGGGGAGCAATCTGGGCACAGGAAGGAGCACATGTAAAAGCCTAAGACAGAAAGAAGCCTAGTACATCTGAGCATCAGCAAGGGCCCAGCATGGCCCAAGTGAACTACTTCAGGTATGGACAGAAGTAGGGCAGGATACGGAGTCTAGGTTTTATATTAAGGAATTTGGGAAGTGACAGAGAAGATTAAGCTGTGGAATAATAAGATCCAGTGGGTCTTTTTATTTTTAGGATCATACTCACTACTAGATGATCATTCTGCCCATAGGGTATGCAGGCAGCAAAGAGACCAATGAGGCTCACTGGCTGCAAGCAAAAGACAATGATGTCTCCAGACTAGGATGGTAGTGGTGGAAAGAGAGAAAACTCAAAAGTTCCCTGTGAAATTCAGAATAAAATCCAAATTCTGAAAGTTGATTTTTCAAAAGCCTGTCAAGAGATGGCTCCCCCC
>NW_003852500.1:4484389-4488443 GCF_000181295.1 Otolemur garnettii
AGAGAGATGGCTCCCCTTCCTCTTCTGCATCATCCTTGAAGTTCTTCAAAAGGACACACCTATTCCAACCAGGGCCTTTGCACTTGCTGTCCCACTCTGTGTAGAAGGCTCTTCCCTCCAGGCCTTCCTACAATTGGCATCTTCTCATCTAATATCTTCTGCTTGAAAAAGTCTTCCCTGATCACCCAGTATCAGCAGCCTTCACATACCGCCTCACATCATCACAACCTATTCTTTGTAAATAGTTTCTCTTTGGTGCACAGACACCCCAGTAGAAATTAACCTTCAGGAAGGCAGCGCCTTGTTTTAATCACAGCTGCACCCCCTGAGCCCAGCAGGGTGCCTGACACACAGTGAGCGCCTAACTATCTGCTGAATGGATAAATGCATCCCATTTTGGGAGAGCAGGAAGTGCAAGGCTGATGGGAAAGGAAGATAAAAGAAGGGGAGAAATGTGTAAAGACAGCCACAGACCATTTCGGAAAAGCAGCTTTTTCAGAAAACGGGACAGAGGCCAAACCGCGGCTTTTACGAAGAGAGGGATGCAGGACAGCCCAAGGTTGCTGCTGTTTTGGGGAGCGGAGCTTGGAGCAACCTTGAAGGTGGTTATTTCAGAAACTGGGTGCAGATCAACCAGGGTGGTGTTCTTTACGGAAAACGGTGCGTCTTCAGCAAACCAGGCATGGGCGGCCAGCAACCTGGGTCTGGGGTCTCAGGAGACTGGGAGATGCAGAAGCGACCGCTTCGGGCTGCCAAGGGGGTAAAGCCAGGGGTCTGAGGGTGGGAGCGGAACCAATGGGAGGGCGAAGAGGCGACACATAGTCCCAAACACCCAGGTGGGCACTTGAGGGCTGCCGAGGGCTGTTACCTGCAACATCCCGGTTGTCCATCTTGAGACTCATCCAATCCCACAATGCTCCTGTGCCACCTAAGGAGGCCTGTTATAGTACGCGTGACCTGATGGGAGATGTAGTCCTCTTTGGCTAGCCACTCCCTTCCTCTTTGTGGACGCCTGGGGTATTCCCCCTGGAACTCAAGCTTCAGTCTATTCAGCAACTTCTAAGTATCATTCCCGATTACCCTAGGGGGCTTCCCTTTCTCACACCTTCCCAGAACCGCGGTCACTCCAAATACTAACTACATGTTCCAGGATGCTTTGTGTTGCAGCTCTCGCGAGAGCCTCTTGAAACCTAAGCCCCGCCCCGAGCGGTTGCTTCCGCCTCCCCGTGGTGGCCGCTTGTTGTTGTGGAGGCTAAAATGGCGGCTCAGGCGGCTGCCGCGGCCCAAGCGGCTGCGGCGCAGGCAGCGCAGGCCGAGGCGGCCGAGTCGTGGTATCTGGCTCTTCTGGGCTTCGCCGAGCATTTCCGCACTTCCAGTCCGCCCAAGATCCGCCTGTGTGTACACTGCTTGCAGGCCGTGTTCCCTTTCAAGCCTCCGCAGCGCATCGAGGCCCGCACGCACCTGCAGTTGGGCTCTGTACTCTACCACCACACCAAGAACAGTGAGCAGGCACGCAGCCACCTGGAGAAGGCGGTAAGCGCGGAGTGGGCAGTGAGGGAGGAGGTGCGGGCTCCTTGCAAGGCCTGGGCTGACAGGCCGCGACGGACGGGCGGCGCCTCGTCGGGGACCAGGGGGTGCGACCTCAGTAAGACCAGTAGGACCCTCGTCCGCCTCCGCCGGACCCCACAGCCACCAGCCTCTCAGAAGACCCGAGGACCTCGTCCCCCACACACACCTTATTTGCCTTTTATAGGGACAGACAGGGCTGCAGGATCTCCCCTCACCGTACTTTGAGAGTTGTCTCTTCTCAGGAGCAGTAGAATTCCCAAATCGTCAGGATTTTAGGAGGATCCCACCCGATGGTACTGGGGGATACACTTCCAGATCCGTTGCTGAGGAACATTAACCTGAACAGGCAGAACACCTAAAGTGACTTGGGATAGGGGAGGGTTGAGGTGAAAGCCCAGTCATCCTCAGGGAATCTGAAGTCTGGTCTCTCAGGAAACCTTAGAGGGCATTCCCCTTCTTGGGCCCCAAAGTCTGTTACTCAGGGTGTCTGGAAGGTCTGGTGCCATCCATAATGCCTAGTGTCATAGGCGGGAAGCCAAGATCTAGAATCTGGAGTTAGACATTTCATGTCTTGTGAGGAAGCTTACAGCCTGGAATTGGCTGTTTGAGGTTCTATGAAGAAGCAAAACAAGGGATCTGGATTCCAAGACCAGCTGCTCAGTAAGAGTTGACCTCATAGCTCCTGCTTTCTCTCTGGTCACTGTTGGCTTGTCTTCCTTCCTTCTTCCTCTAGTACATCTTCTGAGTAAGCCCCTCCCTCTCCCTCAATTGGTGCAAGAAAGAATATGGGAGAGTGTCATTCTGCCTGTTAATGAACTTTATGGTTGTGGAGTTTCTTCTCACAGCAGCTCTGCTCTTGTGGGATGCTTGATCCTTTCTGCCATTTACCCAGTTCTGTTTTGCTTAAAGGAAAGAGTTCTTAAAAAAACAACAACTCAGGCTTGACGCCTGTAGCTCAGCAGCTAGGGTGCCAGGCACATACACTGGAGCTGGTGGGTTCGAACCCAGTCTGGGTCTGCCAAACAACAATGAGAACCACAACCAAAAAATAGCTGGGCATTGTGGTGGGTGCCTGTAGTCCCAGCTACTTGGGAGGCTGAGGCAAGAGAATCGCTTAAGCCCAAGAGTTTGAGGTTGCTGTGAGCTATGACACCATGGCACTGTACCAGGGGCAACATAGTGAGACTCTGTCTCAAAAAGAAAACAAAAGAAACCCCAGATTTTTAAAATTCATTGATCTGAGGTAAATCCAAGCCCACCTTTAGCTAAGTTGCCTTCAAGAGGAGATCTTTGTTTTACAAACTGAGAAAATTGAAAGGCAACTTTAGTCCTCACTTGATTAACTTCCTTGTTTCAAAAGTGAGGCAATATAGGCCCAGAGAGGTGAAGTGATTTGATCTCCAGACATCATCGTTTTGGGTGAAGTTTTTTTTGAGACAGAGCCTCAAGCTCTCCCCCTGGGTAGAGTGCCGTGGCATCACAGCTGATAGCAACCTCCAACTCCTAGGCTCAAGCGAGTCTCCTGCTTCTGCCTCCCAAGTAGCTGAGACCACAGGCGCCCGCCACAATGCCTGGCCATTTTTTGGTTGCAGCCATCATTGTTGTTTGGTGGGCCTGGGCTGGGGATTTGAACCCGCCACCTTAGGAGTATGTGGCTGGCGCCTTAGCCGCTTGAGCCACAGGCACTGAGCCTTAGATGAAGTTTTTATTTCTTCATTCGTTCAGCAGATATTTGTTCACTTCATGTGGAGTGCCAATACCTGCCCTAGATTCTGGGGATCGGCGATGTCAAAAACACTACCCTTTGTAAGCTTGTTTTAAATGAGGGAGAAAAAGATAAGTGTATAGTGAGAGGTTAGGCACCATTATAAGAAAAATGAAAGCTATGGGCCAAGGAGAAGGATCAGAGTGGAGGTAGAGCTATTTTTGGTAGGGGAAAGGTAGTGAGGGAGTCTCTATTTGTGGGAGTGGCATTTGAGCAGAGGCCTGAATGGGTGGGGTGGGGAGCTTAGAGAAATACAGAGGGCATCACGTCAATGACAAGGAGTCACCAAGCTATTGGGGCAGTCAGTGTCAGGGTCTTTCCAAGACAGTGATGAAGCTGAAATTAAATGGGGAACAAGGCTTCATTGACTACGTTGGTGCTGAAGGCTACAACTGCCTAGGCATAGTGCCCCAACTTCTCCAGTAGTTGCACCAGTTCTGTGACTAGTTCTTTTCCCTTCTGTTAATTAATGACACATCGGCTCGGCACCTATAGCTCAACCGGCTAAGGCACCAGCCACGTACACCTAAGGTGGCGGGTTCGAATCCCCAGCTCAGACCCGCCAAACAATAATGATGGCTGCAACCAAAAAAAAATAGCCGGGCGTTGTGGCGGGCGCCTGTGATCCCAGCTACTTGGGAGGCGAAGGCAGGAGACTCGCTTGAGCCCAGGAGTTGGAGGTTGCTGTGAGCTGTAATGCCATGGCACTCTACCCAGGGG
>NW_003852500.1:4489264-4490598 GCF_000181295.1 Otolemur garnettii
AGCCGTCATTGTTGTTTGGCGGGTCCGGGCTGGGGATTCGAACCCACCACCTTAGGTGTACGTGGCTGGCGCCTTAGCCAGTTGAGCTATAGGCGCTGAGCCGGAACTCTGAATTTTTATGCGGTCTTCCACTGAGCCACATGGTCCCTTACATATTATACATGAGAATTCTTTCCTTTCTATTGGTTGCATCCCCAGCTGGGAATTTGTCTGAATCTCAGTTAGAGTAACATTGTTTTCCATACTGTTTTCCTTCTGTAATCATTTGTGATTTCTTTTTTCTTTTTTTGAGACATGGTTTTACTTTGTTGCCCAAGCCAGTCTTCTGCTTTAGCCTCCTGAGTAGGTGGTACACGCTACCCACCCTGGCTAATTGGTTTTTTTTGGTGGGGTGAGATCCGGGCCTTGCTATGTTGCCCAGGCTTGTCTCAAACTTCTGGTCTCAAGAGATCCTCCCTTAGCCTCCCAAAGTGCTGAGATTATGGGCATGAGCTATCATGCCCAGCCTGTGATATCAGTGTTACAGTACAAACATGCTATCTTTAATTTTTTTTTTTTTTGAGACAAAGTCTCATTTTGTCACCCTTGGAAGAGTGCCATGGCATCATAGCTCATAACAACCTCAAACTCTTGGGCTCAAGTGATACTCTTGCCTCAAACTCCTAGTTCAAGCAATCCACCCGCCTCAGCCTCCTAGAGCTTTATTTGTTATTAATTGTACATTTTCCCAATCAAGCAACTATCAATTTTTATTCTTTCCTTTCCCAGAACCATTCAATAAAAAATCATGATATGGCTTGGCGCCTATAGCACAGTGGTTATGGTACTGGCCACATACACCGAGGCTGGTTGGATCGAACCCGGCCCAAACCAGCTAAACAATGACAACTGCAACAAAAAAATAGTCAAGTATTGTGGTAGGAGCCTGTAGTCCCAGCTACTTGGGAGGCTGAGGCAAGAGAATCGCTTAAGCCCAAGAATTTGAGGTTGCTGTAAGCTATGATGACATGGCACGCTACCGAGGGCAACAAAATGAGACTCTGTCTCAAAAAAAAAAACAAAAAAAAAAACATGATATATTTTCCTCTCAGAAGTGGTTTGCTGGCTGGGCATGGCAGCTTGTGCCTATAATCGTAACACTCTGAGAGGGCAAGGCGGGTGGATTGCCTGAGCTCACAGGTATAAGACCAACCGGAGCCAGAGTAAGACCTCGTCTCTAAAAATAGCCAGGCATTGTGGTGGGTACCTGTAGTCCCAGCTACTTGGGAGGCTGAGGCAAGACAATATATTATATTATGATAGTATTTTCTTATCTATTTGCTTTTGTCAGTTTC
>NW_003852500.1:4497974-4504017 GCF_000181295.1 Otolemur garnettii
TGCCTCAGCCTCCCAAGTAGCTGGGACCACAGGCGCCCGCCACAACGCCTGGCTATTTTTTGGTTGCAGCCATCGTTATTTGGTGGGCCCAGGCTGGATTCGAACCTGCCACCTTAGGTGTATGTGGCTGGCACCTTAACCACTTGAGCCACAGGCGCCGAGCCGATATAGCAACTTTGGATAAGATATCCTACATACTTTTTGAGGTGGATATAATTTGTTTTATGTATTTTTGTTTATTTGAAAATTTATGTTAAAAGTTTCAAAAAGGCAGGCTTTGTGCCCATAGCACAGTGGTTAAGGCGCCAGCCACATACACCGAGGCTGGCAGGTTCAAACCCAGGCCGGGCCAGCTAAACAACAAAGACAACTGCAGCAAAAAAAATAGCCGGGTATTGGGACAAGCACCTATAGTCCCAGCTTCTTGGGAGGCTGAGGCAAGAGAATCACTTAAGCCCAAGAGTTGAGGGTTGCCGTGAGCTGTAACATCATGGCACTCTACCAAGTACAGTATAAGTCAGACTCTATCTCAAAAAAAAAAAAAAGTGACTATTCACAAAGGTACAAAAATGAATGAAGTCTTTTGGCATCAGACTAGCAGTTCCAAGGAAGTGAGTAGCTCACCCTGACCCTTGGCCTATCCTGTCCTTCAGGAACATAGGTCATTGTGTGGATGGATCAAGGCATCACTGATGCTGATGCCCTATTCAGGAAGCAGTGGCCTTTGAAGACGGAGAAATTCAATGCTGTTGAGGAATTAGGGCTTTGTGTCTGAAAGGCATAGCCTCAATTTTGTAGCCATTTGCACATAAGGAACTCCCATTTCCCATTGATGCTAAGTAAACTCTTCATCATCCAAATGGATAAAGCCATTATTCACATGACAAATGTTTTGAGTACTTACTGTGTGTCAATCAGTTGCAGGCCCTGGGAATACAACTGTAAGGCAGTATGTCATGGCATATCCTCTCTGTGTATTTAAAGTGGGAGGGCAATTCCCCATGTACATACATACCAGAGAAATGTGGAAGGTCAGTGGCCCTGGGAAATATATGTTAAAGAATGCTAGGACCCAACTTCTCGCAAGTCACATAGTGGATCCATACTTTGAACCAAATTCTCTGGCCCCCAATCAGTCCTCCCAATACCTGCTGATACTGGCCAACAAGGCCTTCTAGAAGAGAAAGTTCAAGTCTTGAGCCTTTGGGCAAGTTATTTCCTAGCTCACTGATAATAACTGATAGTCTCTCTTGCGGCCCCCTTCCCCAGGAGAGAGATGAGATTCTCTTTCTCCAGCCCTCATGTCAGAACACAGAAGAGCTGGCAGAGGCAGCACCCATAGCTCAGCGGTTAGGGCGCTCGCCACATATACTAAGGTTGGCAGGTTCAAACCCAGTCTGGGCCAGCTAAAACAACAATGACAGCAACAACAAAAATAATAGCTGGGTATTGTGGCAGGCACCTGCAGTCCCCACTACTCAGGAAAGGCTGAGGCAAGAGAATTGCTTAAGCCCAAGAGTCTGAGGTTGCTGTGAGCTGTGACGCCATGGCTCTTTACCCAGGGCAACAGCTTGAGACTCTGTCTCAGAAAAAAAAAAAGAAAAAAACAAAAAAAGAAGATTGTCAGTAGACACATCTGACTCATAAAAAAGAGATGTCAAAGGAAATTAGGTCCAGCCCCACTATCTACTGATTTGATGGTAGCCACACAAAAGTCCCAAAAGGAGACGGGACAGACAGCTGTTGCTACAAGGAGGCATTACGGCCCCATGCAGAGCTAAGCCTTGCAGCACAAAGTGTGCTTTGCAGTAGGTGTAGTGGGTCCCCCCTAGACAGTAAGCAATTTGATATGTCCTTTGAAGTCCATATGCTACAGAGATAACGGTCCTCAGCTTCAAACTTGGAGAGGGCCTTAAGTGGTGGGAGAGTGTCCCTGGATCACAGACATGAAAGGAAGGCTTGTCCACCCACATAGGGTGGATTCACCTCTTGTCTCCATGCTTGCCTCTGCTGGGCTATGTTGAAGTCCAGGGTTTGGCTAGGCCTGACTTAGAAACTCAGTAGTGGGCTCGGCGCCTATAGCTCAACCGGCTAAGGCGCCAGCCACATACACCTAAGGTGGCGGGTTTGAATCCCCAGCCCGGACCCGCCAAACAACGATGATGGCTGCAACCAAAAAATAGCCGGGTGTTGTGGCTGGCACCTGTGGTCCCAGCTACTTGGGAGGCAGAGGCAGGAGACTCGCTTGAGCCCAGGAGTTGGAGGTTGTTGTGAGCTGTAATGCCATGGCACTCTACCCAGGGGGACAGCTTGAGGCTCTGTCTCAAAAAAAAAAAGAAAAGAAACTCAGTAGTGGATGCCAGGTTTACATCTTGGTCCTAGGCTATGTTGCTGCTTTTCATGAATGGCAGCATGGTCTTTACCCACCCTGAACTCTGAAGAGCTCCCCTTCCACCTGGGGCTTTGCCTGCCCCATGGTGACTGAATCACAGAACCGCCAGGCACCAGAGGTGAATCTCAGGGTTAGGTGAAACACTGGCCCAGCTCTAGCATACCTCTTGGTTATAATCTCTTCCATATGTTCCATTTCTCCTCTGTGACTAGGTGTCTCTCCCAACCTGAGGCCTTCTGGAGCTTCTCTAGCTAGTCAGAGCTTCTCAGAGAGCAGCAGCTTCTATAGAAAGTACCCCCAACTTCTCCATCAGCATTACTCATGTTCCCACTGTCCCCCCACATGTGGCTTCCAGCTCAGAAGCATCTCCACTGGGGCCATGGCCGTGGTCTTGGTGGCAGGTCCTGGCCCTGCCCCCTGAGGGCCCCAGACCCTTGGGCTGGATGTAGAGTGAGTGTCTTTCCTCTGGGCTCCTTGGTGTATGTGTGCATGTGTCAGGAGCCTGGGGCTCTGACTCTCTAGAAATGTCCTGCCTGGCCTGCCTGTGTCCTGCCAGGCCTACCAGGCACCTGATCTCAGACACAGCTCCATATCCCCCACCCATTGCTCACCCTCACCCCAGAGGCATCTCCGACCCCCTATACCTGCTGACAACCCCCAGTCCCTGCAGGCTTCTCCTCCCTCCCCTTATTCATTCTCTTTGCTGCATCCAGAAAGGTCTTAAAACTCTAATCTGGTTAGGTGCTATCCTTTTCTGCCCCTGACTAGATTATGGTCCAGGGATGACATGAGGGGGGACATTCTAACCCACAGCTGTAGATAATGACTCTTGCCACGTGAGTGGCACAGAGACACTTTGGGTCTTCCAGCCTCACCTCCCTAGACCTCTGTGCCTTTTTTATGGGCTCTTTGCCTGGAGTACCTCTTGCTCCCACTTCTCCAGGGAATCCACTCCTAACTTCCTTCCTTGCCTAGCCTTAGGTGCCCCCGTTCCATACTGTTCTCTCACAAAGCACGAGAACTTGAGGTCTCCAGATCGACCTCCCAGCAACCACCAAGGCTCTTGTCAGGCCTTATTTGCTCTGTGAATGACTGTGGTACACAGCAGGAACAGCATTAGGCATATGTGCTTGGGTCCTTGGGTGATCTAAGGATTGTAGTCAGGGTGGTGGATCAGCCTAGGAGCCTTTTAAAGTGTGGACTTTGGGGCACAGTGGTCCCTGAGTTGGATCCTGTTGTTTGAACTGTATTCTTGGCACATGGCTTCAGTATCACCCCAAGGCTTCTGCCTAGTCAGCACTACCCTACAGGTCCTTGCTGGAACACTTTTCCCTTGCCTCTGAGGCTCACTTCACTCATTTTCAAGCTGATTTTACTTGTCACTCTTTAGAAAGGACTGATGCCCTAAGACCCACTCTCTGATTGTGACTGATTCTTTGTCTAATGCTTTGCCTATCACTTGTCTCTACTTCAGTGTGGTATGTGGGGGCCTCAGTGGGGCCAGATCACCTCTGTGCTCCTAACTCTAAATTGCAGCCCATAGGCATGTAGTATCTGACTTTAGAACACCATCCTCTCCTCTGATGTCAAAGAGGGTATCTCTTCTTCCCCAAGCACCTGATAAGCACTATTCCCCTTGCCAGATTAGAAGGAAAGCAAGCCTACCCTCTCAGGCCAACCAGACCACCTTCCCACTTAACTGGACAACCTACGCAAACCCCAAAGCAAGCCAGTAACCAGGTGCCAAATGTCTGCCTGAGAATTAATTCTTTTTTCTTTCTCTTTCAGTGGTTAATATCACAGCAAGTATCCTTTTCTTGTTGGTACCGTTCCCTTTAAGGAATTCTGTGACTAAAAAGAATGTATTAGAAACCTGAACCCCATCTCATCTTGTAGTAATCAGGGAGTTTAGTTTTTGTCCCACAGGCCACCTAGAGAAATCCTCACTCAGCCTGTGGCTGCCCTTCAAGACCAGCAGCTTCTACTGGATGCTGCACTCCTCTGTCTTTCCTTTATACCTCAATGTCCAGCTCCATGTCCCACCCACCCTGCAACAAACTCAGGGTTCACTGTGGGGCAAGAGAACTTGGAATCTCTTTATTATTATTATTATTATTTGCATTGGCCAGGGCTGGGTTTGAACCTACTACCTCTGGCATATGGGGCTAGCGCTCTGCTCCTTTGAGCCACAGGCACCACCCCGAGAACTTGGAATCACTCCGAGAACTTGGAATCTCAAGGCAGTCAGGGACATGCTGCCCTGAATACCTCTTCAGTGTAGGAGCCTCTAACTGTGGCCTTTTAAACTGACCTTTGGCTCGGCGCCTGTGGCTCAAGCAGCTAAGGTGCCAGCCACATACACCTAAGGTGGCGGGTTCAAATCCCCAGCCCAGGCCCGCCAAACAACAATGATGGCTGCAACCAAAAAATGGCCAGGCGTTGTGGCGGGCGCCTGTGGTCCCAGCTACTTGGGAGGCTGAGGCAGGAGACTCGCTTGAGCCCAGGAGTTGGAGGTTGCTGTGAGCGTGATGCCATGGCACTCTACCCAGGGGGATAGCTTGAGGCTCCATCTCAAAAAAATATATATAAAATAAAATAATAAAAAATAAACTGACCTTTGTTTGCAGCATTTTGTACTCCTTAACTGGATGTCACTAGATCCCACAGTTTGAAGATGTTAAATTTGAAGCAGCAAGTTTGTTATCTGAATTATATTGTCAAGAGGTAAGAAAATACTGTTTCTGAAAGCAAAATGTCTCTCCCTGTCACTAGGACATGATGGCAAATTGGGGCTCTCAGGAGTTTAAATCCATTCTGGCTTTTAATACTTTGAATTACTTTCCTTCCTTTCTCTTAACACCCCAACATTGTGGCAATAAATCTTGAACAAGGGCCATCAGATTCTTTTTGTACTTTCTTAGCCGAACAAGTCTAGGCTTGTGGCTTCTATTTTCTTTTTCTTTTTTTTTTTTCGGAGACAGAGTCTTAACTCTTTTCCCATGACATCATAGCTCACAGTAACCTCAAACTCCTGAGCTCAAGTAATCCTCTTCAGTCTCCTGAGTAGCTGGAACTACAGGCACCTACCACCACACCCAGCTAATTTTTCTATTTTTAGTAGAGAGAAGGTGTAAGTCTTGCTCAAACTGGTCTCAAACTTATGAGCTCAAGCGATCTCCCTGCCTTGGCCTCCCAGAGTGCTGGGATTACAGGTATGAGCCGCTGTCCCTATCCAAGTCCTTAGCTTCTTAATCTGGTTTCTGATTTCAGTTGTAGCTGAAATTTGCTTATCTCCAGTTGGAACAATGATACCCTAAGGTAGCCAGGGTGACAAAGAGGTATACTTCACACCCCTGCTGCTACTCTCTGGTCTAAGAACACAATTTAGGAACTGGCATCCAATTTGACTGTTCAGGATTTTGAACTGAAGCTACTTTCAGTTTAGTTGAATGAAAAGTTGTTTTAAGAGCAGCACAAAGGCTCGGCGCCTGTAGCTCAAGTGGTTAAGGTGCCAGCCACATATACCTAAGGTGGCGGGTTCAAATCCAGCTCAGGCTACCAAATAAAAATGACGGCTGCAACCAAAAAATAGCTGGGCGTTGTGGCGCGCGCCTGTGGTCCCAGCTACTTGGGAGGCTGAGGCAGGAGACT
>NW_003852500.1:4504319-4510049 GCF_000181295.1 Otolemur garnettii
GCGCCTGTGGTCCCAGCTACTTGGGAGGCTGAGGCAGGAGACTCGCTTGAGCCTAGGAGTTGGAGGTTGCTGTGAGCTGTGATGCCACAGCACTCTGCCCAGGGTGACAGCTTGAGGCTCTGTGTCAAAAAAAATAAACAAATAAAAAATAAAATAAAATATCTTTCTTGCTTTTAATAAACTTAATTGACAACCCAAAAAAATTCTTTGGTAAGTATGAACAGGAACCTGCCTTCTGGTACCACAGCTGCTGCTAAGGAATCCAACTTGATTGCCAGCTTGAGTTTTTTATTTCTTTTCAAATGTGACTATTTCCTTTCAGAATTCTGTTGATGCAGCAAAGCCATTGCTGCGGAAAGCGATCCAGATCTCTCAGCAGACCCCATACTGGCACTGCCGTCTGCTCTTCCAGCTTGCAGTGAGTACTGCTGCCTGGACGGTCCCACAAGGGCTGGACAGGGGCCATGAATCTGGGGCACACATACCCCAGGTACAAATAACAGCAGAGTCTGGGACACATAGGCCCCCTTGCGCTGCCATATGGAGCAGATACAGATATAGGGTGTTTCTTTAACCTGCTTACAAGCCTCTTCTAGGGTCTGTCTTCAGCAGTACCTCCAGCTTGGGCCTGGCTCTTGATAGCACCCAGGGGTGATGGGTGGGAGTACTTGTCTCCCTGGGGACTGTCACAGGGCCTGATGCTCACCTCAGCCTCATGGCTATTCTGTTTGGCCTGTGCTGATTGAGCATTTCCTACTAGAGGCCTGCTGTGTTTTTGTTTTCACTCTATTGCCCAGGCTAGAGTGCTGTGGTATTATAGCTCACAGCAACCTAAAACTCCTGGGCTCAAGCAATCATCTTGCCTCAGCCTCTGGAATAGCTGAGACTACAGGGCATGTGCCATCACACCCAGCTAGTTTTTCTATTTTTAGTAAAGATAGACTCTAATTCTTATTCCTGCTGATCTTCAACTCCTGAGCTCAAACAATCCATCTACCTCAGCCTCCCAGAGTGCTAGGATTATAGGTGTGAGCCACCATGCCCAGCCCCTGCTGTGTTTCTTTAAGAGCTAAAATGCCCAGATTAAGCATTTTTTTCCAGAGCCCACTTTGTGCTCCTGGACACAGTTTCATTCTAGAATCCACACAGTGCTTCCCAGGTGGTGCCCCAGTCCCTCCTCACTTAGATGCTCAGTTGGTAGAGAGACTCTCTGGGCCTTCCTAACTGCAGTGGAAGGGCCAGCAAGTGCCACCATTGGAGCACCTCTTCTTTCCTGGGCTCTGCTATACCTCCCCCTCACTGGGTACCCCCTGCTGTCCAGGCCCTGCCCCGTGACATAGCACTGTCACCTGCTTAGGCATGTAGTGTATGGACCCTAGGTTGGGTATATCCCCCATGAAACCTTTTACCCCCAAGAGGGTCTGGTTGAGAAGGTGCCCTGATAGGAAGAACTCTCACCCAGCAGCTGGGGCTCCCAAGGTCCTTATCCCTGCAAGCCTGCTTAGGCCTCGCTAGTACACTCTGTCTCCTTTAATCATTATGTACAGACTTGTGCCCAGGAGGGAGCAAGCCAGGCAATGAGTCATCCTGCCCCAGGTCACAGAGTTGGTGGGGCCATGCATTTGTGCCACAGATACTCCTTTGAGTGTTCCAGGTGGTAGCCTCTAGTTTGGCCTGTTAGGGCTTCTAGATTTGAAACTGCCCTAGATACTTAACCTTGAAGAAGTCCCTTCATTTTTTTTTTTTTTTTGTTTGTTTTGGTTTGTTTTTTTTGGAGACAGTCTCACTTTGTCATCCTCAGTACAGTGCCATGGAGTCATAGCTCACGGCAACCTCAAACTCTTGGGCTCAGGTGATTCTCTTGCTTCAGCCTCCCAAGTAGCTGGGACTACAGGTGCCTGCCACAATGCCTGGCTATTTTTTAGAGACGAGGTCTTGCTCTGGCTCAGGCTGGTCTCAAACCTGTGTGGTCAGGCAATCCACCTGCCTTGGCCTCCCGGCATGCTAGGATTACGGGTGTGAGCCACCACACCTGGCCCTGGGAAGTCCCTTCTTGTGGGCCCTGGGATTGTCCCCCAGTGATTCAACCCTACAGGTCACCTGGGAAGCAGTTTAACAGCCCTGGGCACTCATGCAGCCCCAAGGGGAGGTGGAGGGGGAGTCTGTGCCCAATGAACATTAACTGCTGGTTCTACATACCATTAAGTTTAGACTATGTATATTGTAAGTACCCTTAAATTTAGATGATGTATATACTGTAGGCAATCTGGAGCTCTATATCCAAAACAGTTAATGAGATAATTTGGCTAATTTGCTCAGAACTGACACTGAGGCAATTTTGTCAACATGTGGGGAGTTTGAACTTGCCAACAAAGCAGTCAGGCCAGGCACTGTGAAACTGAAGGATTTGGCAGTGAAAGTTATTGCTTTCTCTCCTTTTTAGCAACTGCACACGCTTGAGAAAGACCTGGTGTCAGCCTGTGACCTCCTGGGCGTGGGGGCAGAGTATGCCCGGGTGGTGGGATCTGAGTACACACGGTAGGCACTCTCTCCCCTTCTCCCTTCCCACATTCTTACATAGAAAGGGCTCAGCCATCTTAATCCAGAACAGCAAATAGAAATGGCATTTCAGCATGGAAAGATGACCACGCTCATACATAATGCGAGACATGTGGATTAAAGTTCATCAAGATACCTTTTGCCCTGTTGGTTCATAAAGTAAAATGTTTACTTTATGAGAGTTGGGTTGCTGAGGGTGAGGGACAGCTGGCATGTACCACACCTTCAGCACTGCTCATTTCTGTTATCTCTTGAAATAAAAAGTGCTGGTCCTATTTGCAAGGCTGTTGTGCTTCATCACACAGATGTGTCCTCATTGATGTGGGGCGTGCATGACAATGATTGTAGGCCACATCAGTGTTACCAGCTCAGGGGAGCCAAAGAGCTTGTCCATGCAAAACAGGAGGCAGAGTAGGCTAGTGTTTGTGTAACAGAAAGGACATAGGTTTGTATCGTATGCATGAAGCTGCTTAAACTATCTGGAGACTGGTGCCTAAGGCTGGAGCTCAGGGGTCAGAGGTCTCTGGTGCTGCCTGTGCACCTTCTGGAAGGGTGAGAATCCTCTCTAGCAGGCAGGATCCATGCAGCAGTGCTTTTATTCTGTATGTTGGGATTCTGGAAACTTTCTGCAAAGGGTCTTCCTGGCCTGAGTAAAGGTGCTCTGGGACCCAGCACCCTGTCTGAGAGCTTGTCCTATGGAGTTGTCATGGCACAGCAGCCCCTGACTCTTCTCAAGTGCCCTCTGAGCTGTAGACTTATGCATGCCCATGGGGCACCAGGCAGCTCCCAACAGCTCCTCAAAGGATATCTTTATCCCTAGAATCCTACCTGGGAGGATGGCAGAGCCATTACTTGGCCACCCTGTCCATTCACGTGTATGTTTCCCAGACGGTCTGCCATGGGCAGGCAGCCTGGTATTGACATATAGTCTGTGCACAGTGGCCTAGGGACAGCGCCTGCAGGTCTCCTGGCTCAGGGCCTCTGAGCAAGTAAGTTTTGTTTTTTATTTGTTTTGTTTTGAGACAGAGTCTCACCATGTTGCCTTCCATAGAGTGCAGTGACATCACAGCTCACAGCAACCTCAAACTCTTGGGCTTAAGCAATTCTCTTGCCTCAGCCTCCTGAGTAGCTGGGACTGCCTGCCACAATGCTCAGCTATTTTTTGGTTGCAGTTGTCATTGTTGTTTAGCAGGCCCAGGCCAGGCGTGAACTTGCCTGCCTCAGTGTATGTGGCCGGCGCCCTACCCACTGAGCTACGGGCGCCACCAGCAAGTGATATTTTTTTGTGTGACAACATGGAAACCTTAATGTGATGGCTTCTCCCATAGATTTCAAGAATCAGAAGGGGTGGTCCCTGTGGCTCAAAGGAATAGGGCACCAGCCCCATATGCCAGAGATAGCGGGTTCAAACCCAGCCCAGGCCAAAAAAAGGAAAAAAAAAAAAGAATCAGAAGATGGGTAGGTAGATCCCTGAGTATTCATCCCATGAGGTAATAACAGGGAACAAACAGCCACTGTGGCCTGGAGCATAAGCAGGAGAGCCAGGCTATCTGGTACATGTCCCTGCTCTATCCCTTGCACACTGTGTAAACTTGACCTCTCTGCCTTGGTCTTCTCAACTATGAAATGGGGAGAGCGGCACCTAGTTGGTAGGGTGTCAGCCACAGTATACAGGTTTTCTGCAAAGGCAGGCAAAGCAGGATTCAATGTTGACAAAATGGAGCTCCCCAAAATTGGGCACTGCAATTACAGCTGCTCCTAAGGGTCCCCGTGGCCCACCGCCAGCATGCTGCACGTTTCCAGGACTGAGGTAGGACAGGGCCACCCACCTCCCTCCTCCATTATTTATACTGTTTTCTAAAATTCCCTTGATATGCTTATTTCATTATTCTTCTTGCCAAAGACAGCTGCACATGTTTCTTTAGAAGGTGCAGAAGGTTCATCCTATACTGTACACAGCTATGATTTAATTAAAAAAAAAGAAGATGCAGAAGGTTTGGGTGGTACTTATGGCTCAGTGAGTAGGGCGCCAGCCCCATATACTGAGGGTGGCGGGTTCAAACCCGGCCCCGGCCAAACTGCAACAAAAAATAGCCGGGCGTTGTGGTGGGCGCCTGTAGTCCCAGCTACTTGGGAGGCTGAGGCAAGAGAATCACCTAAGCCCAGGAGTTGGAGGTTGCTATGAGCTGTGTGATGCCATGGCACTCTACCGAGGGCAATAAAGTGAAACTCTGTCTCTACACAAAAAAAAAAAAGAGAGAGAGAAAGAAAGTGCAAAAGGTTTAAGAGAGGCTATAGAAGTCTGAGGGTGGAAGGGGTGGATGGAGATGAGGCTGCTAATGTACCCAGAGCTTCCCAAGTTCATCCCCTTAACCCTGAAAGAAACTGGTGAGGGCTTAGCCACGTTTACCAACTAGGCAGTGAAGGACAAACGGGCCTGCGCCTGCCTGCTTGCCCCCGCCCAGTGTAGCCACAGATCCTGAGCCCATGTCTTCTGTGTCAGCAAGACTGAGATTAGAGTGCTGTGCCATGTTCTACCTATCTGGAACATGGCATAGCACTCTAATCTTAGTCTCTGAGCACCTGTATGTGTCTTCTGAACTTTTTAACCACATTAGTATGTCTGAACCATGCAAGAAAAGTAAATACAGATGGAAAAGGACAAAATTTAGCAGTCTTGTAAATAAAACAAAATTCATTGAGGACTGTTCCATGTCATCCATTTAACCTTCCCCTGAGGAGGCACATTCGGTCCTGTGAGTGTTGGGGTAGCCCAAGTTATCTGGGAGGCTTCTGGGCCTTCTAGAGCCTGACTCCCTGTCTCTGTTTTCCAGGGCGCTGTTCCTCCTCAGCAAGGGGATGGTAAGTTAAGGCTGAGTCGAGATTTGTGCTGAGGCAGGAGCCTGGTTTGGAGCTGGTGGGTCTAGGATTTCAGGCTGGCTTTGTCACCCTAGGGCAGTTGTGGTATCCCAGGGCGGGTGAGTGGGTGGCCCTATGCTCCTGGGAGGGGCTCCCACAAGCCCCATGGCCCAGCTCTTTAATTTTTTGAGACAGAGTCTCACTGTGTTGCCATTGATAGTGTCATGGTGTCACAGCTCACAGCAACCTCAAACTCTTGGGCTTAAGTGATTCTCTTGCCTCAGCCTCCCAAGTAGCTGGGATGACAGGCGC
>NW_003852500.1:4510906-4518624 GCF_000181295.1 Otolemur garnettii
TTTTCTTTTCTTTTTTTTTTTTTTTTGAGATAAGAATCTCATTATGTCACCCTCAGTAGAGTACAGTGGTGTCACAGCTCACGGCAACCTCAAACTCTTAGGCTTAAGCAATTCTCTTGCCTCAGCCTCCTAGTAGCTAGGACTATAGGCGCCTGCCAGAATGCCTGGCTATTTTGTTGTTGTCATTGTTGCAGTTATCATTGTTGCTTTAGCAGGCCCGGGCCAGGTTCAAACCTGCCAGCCTCAAATGTATGTGGCCAGTACCCCTACCCAATGAGCTTCGTGCACTGCCGCACACATTCACTCTTAGAGAATCCAAGAGAGTAAGCAATACAGGTTCTAGGCTGATGCTAGGCACATAGCAGGTGCTGCAGTGTCTTTTTCCAGTCCCCCCTGCAACTATGAGGTTCAGTGGGTAGGGTCTGATTTGACCAGCCATGTCTTGAAACTGGACTCCATAACCCCTGTGTGGATGAGAAGCAGCTGTATTCAAACACCTTGTCCCTCTGCGTGATTGTCTCAGTCATCTCCTCTGTGGAGTGGGGCTGCCCCATCTCTCTCATCCCCACCAAGATGCTATAAGGTCACAGGTGGAGCCGGCAAGAACAAAGGCCCTGGAAAGCACTGAGTAGGCCTCTTGGTTAAAAGGGTGTCCTGGGTTCTCCCACCCATACCCACCTTTGCCCATCAGGCCATGAGCCAGCTCTTGGTGCAGGAATGCAGAGCAGACTGCAGTTACCCATTCTCATGAAGTGCTGGGGCTGCAGAAATGTCACTTGGGGCCTCAGGGCAAGACTTCCTAGTGCAAATAGAACGGTCTGTATGAGCCATGGCTTCTGCGGGACTCACGGGGGCCCCCAAAGCCACTTTCCACCCTTGAGGTGTCTCAGCCTACTCTTGACCTTTCTAGGTCTTGCTCCTAGAAGCCCAAGTGCAGCTCCAATTGGGGTCTGTAGACCGGCCTCTCCTGGGCCATGGTATTGCTCCCAACACTGGGCAGTAGACCAACCTCAGTCCCACAGACAACCATCTGGTCCTGTCCCATGTCCTGAGAGCCCATACGATCCACGGGTATGGGGTTAGGGTAGAGTCCTCTCCCAGGAAGGTGGGTACTCCCAGGACAAAAGGACAGAAGGGTGGCTGAGTTGGAGCTGGCCTATTCCTGAGGGGAGCCTATCTGCTGGTGGGAGCTTCAGGGTGGCCACCTGCCCCCTGCAGGTGAAGAGTGTGAAGCCCTGCCTGAAGCAGCTGCAGCAGTGCATCCAGACCATCTCCACGCTGCATGATGATGAGATCCTGCCCAGCAACCCTGCTGACCTCTTCCATTGGCTGCCCAAGGAGCACATGTGTGTGCTTGTCTACCTGGTGCGTCCCTCCTAGGGCCTGAGGTCAGGGTGGGCAGGTGGAAAAAGGGCCCCAGTAACCATTGCTGTCTGGTCTTGTCACCAGGTGACTGTGATGCACTCCATGCAGGCTGGCTACCTGGAAAAGGCACAGAAGTACACTGACAAGGCCCTCATGCAGCTGGAGAAGCTCAAGAGTAAGTCAAATGTTTGGCCATCTGTGTCATCACAGTGCCCCCTGGTGGACAGCCCAGCCAGACACTGCCTATGCTGGGGCTGAATGACTGACTGCATGCATTACCTGAATGGTCCCTGCCTCGGGGGAGTGTTATCCCCAGTAGGTAGATGCTAGTGGCTGGGCAGGATTGGAGTAGTATAGGTCAGGCCTGAGGTTTGGGGTATACCCCTAACTGGCCAGGGCCCAGGTGATCAGGTGAATCAAGCAGCTGCTTTTGCCAGTTATTATCAGTATTGTGAAGGGGATATACTCAAGGTGAGGCTGTGATTGGAACTCGCCCCTCATTTACAAAAGGTCCTTTGGAGGTCATGGGTTCTTTTCAACCACTTGCCTATTTAATCCATCCTGTGGGACCAAGCTACCTGGGCACAAACCCAGAGCCCCGCGCATTCTGGCTGATTCAGTGTCACTATTAATGTGTCCATGTGCTCCCTCATGAGGGCTACTGGGGAGAAGTCATCAATCAGAACCAGTAAACCAAAGACTGAGGGGCCAGTCTTCTCTTTCTCTGTGGTAAAGATCCATGCTGTGTGGTTCTGACATGAGGATAGCTGTTCAGGGCTTCCAAGAACTGGGGCCCCACCCAGGGTCCCCCAGCCATTCTTCTTAAGGCCCTGTGATCCAGGACAACTTCCACATTTCTAGAACTTACCATGCCTAAGTGCTCTTGAGCATTTAGTGGGGTGAAGATCAAAGATAAATCCCTGGGTTCCTTACTTTTAGAACACTTTGGGAATCAATCCCTGATTTCAGCTCTGTTCACCTGGACCCAGAGATGAGCTCCCTCGCACCGAGGGTGCAATAGGGTAGGTGCCAGGTCAGTCTGGCAGGAGACAAGGACAGAGGTGGGGGATAAGGTGGGGCTGGGGTCAGTACCTCCTTTGGTTTCTCCTGCATGCTCACCCACAAATCTCTTCCACAGTGCTCGACTGCAGCCCCATTCTGTCCTCCTTCCAAGTGATCCTTCTAGAGCACATCATCATGTGCCGGCTCGTCACAGGGCACAAGGCCACAGCACTGCAAGAGGTAGGGCTAGCAGGAGCTGCATAGACATCACATGTTGGCAAGATATCCTGTCATACCATCTCGCAGTCACTCAGCAGTTCACAACCCTACACAGGCATAACTGATTAGAGAATCTGTTATAAAAACCAATAAGCCCTTTTCCAAAAGCTGGCATGCCCAGGGAATGCTGCATGTGATGTTGTGGGATTTGGGATCCTCTGATGATGATCCTCTTACCTCTTATTCTGTCCTGCCCTAGGGTTTGTAAGCTCAGGTGTCTACCCTGCTAAGAGGGCATGGGAGCTGTGAGTAGGCCAGTAGCTCCTTATAGCAAAGACATACATTGGAAAGGGCAGAGAAGGCAGGTACTGGACAAGGGCCCCCATCCATAATAGGATTAGGACCCTATTTTACCAATAAGGCCAGGACTTTGTACTTCAGTTTGGGAAGGCAGGACATGAGCACACCTGCCAGCTGTGGGATCTCCCCAGTGCTGCTTAACATCAGGTCCCTAGCTACCGGCTGTGTGACATCAGGCATGCTCTCTTCCTGCAGATCTCCCAGGTCTGCCAACTGTGCCAGCAGTCTCCCCGGCTCTTCTCCAACCACGCAGCACAGCTGCACACACTGCTGGTGAGTAACCCCATGACAATACCATAGGCAGAATCTGGAGCATTCCTAGTAAAATACCCTATGACAGCACCTTAGGATTCAGAATGTTTCCAGTGAAGAACCTCCATTAAATTATCAAACAACCACTCACCAGGCAGGATCCTGAGTGTTCCCACTGAGCTTTCCTATGACAAGTATTCCATTGAGTTCTGAGCTTAGGTCTGGGGAGGTGGGAATTATCAGGCACTTTATCTTTTTTAGTAGCTATCTCAGGAGAGTCACTTGCCATGATCAACCAGGTGCAGCCATGTCACCCTGGCCATGCTATGTGTGGCATGGATTTGAGCCCTCAGTGGAAGGGCCCCCAGGGCCCACCATGAGTGACAGCCCCTTCTTCCAGGGCCTGTATTGTGTCTCTGTCAACTGTATGGACAACGCAGAAGCCCAGTTCACCACAGCCCTGCGGGTAAGGTGCCGGCCCCCTTCACTCCTGGGGCGGGCGACACTCCCGAGTAAGGATTCGGGGACAGTCTGTGATGAGGACAGCAGCCACATTAGGTCAGCTACTCAAAGCTGTGGTCCAAGAGAGCAGCTCCACAACAGTTAGACTAATTCCGGCATAACAGTGATGTGCTGTTGATCCAGATAAAGGACAGCTGTGGGGCAAGGGGGGGCTCCTGGCCAGTGAGCACCCTTTGACCGTTGAATGGGGCAGTCTCCCATCTGCTTCTCTGGGGTGTTCCACATGTCTGTGGGCGCTGCCTCCTCTGTTGCTGACCTCAGAGATGCACATGCCTTGTAAATAGCATGCCCAGCATGCTACCTCAGTGTCTGCTCCTCTGCCCCCACCCCTTATTCCCTGGGTCCTGGTTGGGTCCTTCCATAGCAGTACCAGGACCCCTCCAAGTCTTGCCACGTCCTCCCCATCTACTTCCCATAAATGGTTGCTGCTGCTGCTGCTGCTGCTGATTTTTTCAACAGTAAAATTTCCAAAGCCACATACCCCAAGGAATCCTCCCCAGCAGGCAGAAGGGAGCTTCACTTCTATAACCCACCCAGGAAGCAATGAAGCCAGAGTACAAATCTGAACTCACCTGACTCAAAATGTGTAGTACTCCTGTGGTCCCACAACAAATGTCCTCACCATTGCTACATCTCTGAGCATCTTTGCTTGGTTCAGAGGAGCCTTTGGGCTTCCTCGGCCCATGCCAGGTTCTCAGGTAGCGTCTGTACCTCCTGGACTCCCTCAGCCTCTTGCCCAGCCTTACTGAGAACCAGGATTGAGGCTGTGCTTGAACAGCTTAGATTGGTGCCTCTCTTGACTGTTATTATTCATGACCACAGTCCATATATCACTGGTCATTGACAGCATTTCTGGGCTCTGATACAGGGTAACCTACCTTGAGGGCAGGACCTGTGCCCACTAGAGTGACAGTTCCCCACTTTGCACCCCCAGCCCAGGAAGAATGATCCTCACAGGACTGGCCTCCATCTCTTTTGTACATGTGTATCTGAGTCCCAGAGGTTACTGGCTATGGCATAGAGGAAGGGCTATCAGGTCTCAGTCTTGAGAGACTGCAGAAAATAGACCCCAAAATAGCACATTCTGAGGGTGGGCTGAGGAGGGGCTGGTTACCCTTTTCTCTGTTTTGTGGTTTGTTTTGTTTTTTTGAGACAGAGTCTCATTTTGTTGCCCTCGGTAGAGTGCTGTGGTGTCACAGCTCATAGTAACCTCAAACTCTTGGGCTTAAGCCATTCTCTTGCCTCAGCCTCCCAAGTAACTGGGACTATAGGCGCCCACCACAACACCTGCCTATTTTTTGTTGCAGTTATCATTGTTGTTTAGCTGGCCTGGGCCGGGTTTGAACCCACCAGCCTTGGTGTATGTGGCTGGCTACAGATGCCAAGCCCTTTTCTATTTTCTAACTGTTCTATAAAGTGGATGATGGTTTTGTGATGGAAAGAATTAACAGTTGTGGCTCAGCGCCTGTGGCTCAAGTGGCTAAGGCGCCAGCCACATACACCTAAGGTGGCAGGTTTGAATCCAGCCCAGGCCTGCCAAACAACGACAGCTGCAACCCAAAAAAAATAGCCGGGCACTGTGGCGGGCACCTGTGGTCCCAGCTACTTGGGAGGCTGAGGCAGGAGACTCGCTAGAGCCCAGGAGTTGGAGGTTGCTGTGAGCTGTGATGCCATGGCACTCTACCCAGGGCGACAGCTTGAGGCTCTGTCTCAAAAAACAAACAAGAAAAAGAATTAACAGTTGTGTTACCCTTGGGTTTAGGAGGTAAGTAGGATATGTCTGAAATAAAAAGAACAAATCATTTCCAAAGTAGCTTCCATGGAGCTTTTAGGTGGCTCTGACACCACCAAGGCAACCCAGTGTGATGTGGCTTCCTAATGTTCCTGTCTCCCTTCCAGCTCACCAACCACCAGGAACTATGGGCCTTCATCGTGACCAACCTGGCGAGTGTGTATATACGGGAAGGAAATAGACACCAAGAGGTAGTAGGTGACATGCTTCATGTTTGGTATCTTTTCTCTCCATTTTCCTTTTATTTGGGGTTAGGTGGGGGCTGTCTTGGGCACAAGGATATCTTAGCAAACCCTAGCACATTCACCCTTTGACAAGGGGGTTGGTACCCCACACAGAAGCACACGTAACGAAGGCCTGGAGGTGTATCAGCAGGCAAGGCTAGGAAGAGGCTAGATCTGGGGCAAAAACATTCCCACAGCCATAGACTACTCCTCCCTATTGAACAGGAGCCAAACTTTACTGAATCCCACTGAAGAAAATCCATTATCTTGTAGCCTGAGTTCTCTGTTCTAGACCATTGGCCAGCCCTTGGGTTTAGTCTTGAGGGGCAGTCAAATGTACTTTGCCCCTGGGTTGTCCTTATGCCACTCTCGGGGCTGAGGATGACCAGGGCTGTTCTCACAGGCCATATGTCCTGAACTTGGCTCTTGAGTTGACATTTGCAGAACAGTCAAGATCCTCCTGCATTCCTCCTCAGCCCTGGGATCCTCTCCCCAGACCTGGGAGTCAGCCTCCACCTACACAGCCTATATTCTAGTTTAGTCGCCCTTTGGCTCTTGTTTAACCCCCAGACTCCTCCTGGGAGGTGACTTGGATACACAGAGAAATCCATGCTCCCAGGGCCTACGTGGACCAGCCTGCCATCCTTCCTACCTACTTGCCAGTGCCCCATCACCTGCTGTAGGGCCGAGTATCACAAGGCAGGGTAGGCTAAGGATGTGAGGACCCCACCCTAGGCTCTTCACACCACAGGGTGCTCTTGCTGGCCAGTCACTGGGCCTTAGTGTCCATGGAGGCCCCATGGGGGTAAAGAAAGCCCTATACTGAGATCCATCCCCCAGGCAACCCACTCCCTCTCCCAGCAGGGGTGGGCTGAGCCCAGGGAGTGGGATTTGGGTCCTCAGACTAAGTCTCGGAGTTGCAGGCAGCCTTAGGTACCTCAGCTGTAGCACGTTACAGCCAACCTTTCATCTATATGAAGCAGCATGGTCCTAACTAACATTTTCTCCCCACAGCTGTATAGTTTGTTGGAGAGGATAAACCCAGACCACAGCTTCCCTGTCAGGTGAGCAACCGTAGGTGCCATTCATGGACCATCTCAAGCTCCCTCTGCTCTGTGGGTGACATGAACTCCTGTGGGGCCCAAGACCCCCCTCTTTCCTCCTCTCCTCCCAGATATTCTACAGTGGGGGCTTTCAGAGATTTGTCCACATACGGTCTTTTTGTAAACTTTCTTCTTTCTCAAAAACCCAACCCTGACATGAGCCTCCACTGTCTACCCCAGCTCACACTGCCTCCGAGCAGCAGCTTTCTACGTTCGAGGGCTCTTCTCCTTCTTCCAGGGACGCTACAATGAAGCCAAGTGAGTGTTGGGCAGAGGGCAGCAGATGGGCAGATCGTCCTCAGGGTTGCTCTGTCTATCCCACAGCCAGGACATCAGTGTCTATGTTCATGTGTAGACGATTTCTACGAGAAACTCTGAAGATGTCCAATGCGGAGGACCTGAACCGGCTCACAGCTTGCTCCCTCGTTCTCCTGGGCCACATCTTCTATGTGCTAGGGAACCACAGGGTAAGTGCCTGGACCTGGGCTTCCTCCCTTGGCGGCTGCTTGGCTTGACCTGGGAGGCCATGGGCAGAGAGCTTGGCACCCATGGGGGTGCAAGTATAGGGCAGATGATAGGCCCAAGGGATGCTTGCCCCAACATTGGTCTGGCATGGCCAGGGCTCAGTGGAGCCTGAGCCAGTGGGTCTGCCCTAACCTGGTGGGGATAACAGCAGATCATCCCCTTCCCACATGTTCCATCTCTGCCTGGCACACACAGGCAGCTGGTCCTGTGAGGGCTAGTCCTCTCCAGGCCAGCCGGTTTCTCCTGGTATTGGCAATAAATAAAAGAACATATCTTCCCATATTATGATATATGACATGTTCACAATAAAAAGGCTGAGAGGGGCTCGGCGCCTGTGGCTCAAGCGGCTAAGGC
>NW_003852500.1:4519183-4527524 GCF_000181295.1 Otolemur garnettii
TTTTTTTTTTTTTTTTTTTTTTTGAGCCAGAGTCTCACTTTGTAGCCCCTGCTAGAGTGCCTTGGTGTCATAGCTCACAGCAACCTCATACTCTTGGGCTCAAGCAAATTCTCTTGCCTCAGCCTCCTGAGTAGCTGGGACTACAGGCGCCTGCCACGGTGCCCAGCGATTTTTAGAGATGGGGTCTCGGTCTAGCTCAGGCTGGTTTCGAACCTGTGAGCTGAAGCAATCTGCGCACCTCGGCCTCCCAAAGTGCTGGAATTACAGGCGTCAGCCACCATGTCCAGCCTACATATCCTTTGTCATGGAGCCCTTCCCACTGCCTGCTCCCTTCCATACAAAGGTTTTTTCCTGCTAATTTCGTATCTTGCCTTTTCTCCATAACCCTGTACCAGGATTCTTTTTTTTTAAATGGCAGCAAGTGGTTTTTGTTTGTTTGTTTTTAGTTTTTTGAGACAGTCTCACTTTGTTGCCCTTGGTAGATTACTGTGGCATCATCACTAACAGCAACCTCAAACTCTTGGGCTCAAGCAATCCTCTTGCCTCAGTTTTTCATTTTATATGTACATACATATATACATATATACATATGTACATATATATATATTTGTTTTGTTTTGTTTTGTTTTGCAGTTTTGGGCCCAGGCTGGGTTTGAACCCAGCGCATGGGGCCAGTGCCCTACTCCTTTGAGTCACAGGCACCGCCTAGTTTTTCATTTTTAGTAGAGATAAGGTCTCACTCTTATTCAGTCTGGTCTCGAACTTGTGAGCTCAAGCGATCCATCCACCTCTTCCTCCCAGAGTACTAGGATTATAGGTGTGAGCCACTGCACCTGGCCATGGCGAGTCTTTTGAAGCAGTATCTATTCCGTAGTTTAGCCCTCACTTGAGCTATTTCGACAGGACAGATAATGCAGGGCTCATGTCTAGGCCTATAAAGACTCCCTCCCTCCCATCTGATCAGGCCCTAAAGACTCCCTCTCATTAGGCCCTCCTAACAGGCTTCGCACACCCCTGTCGCTATGACTGCTAAGAGATACCACCACTCTGAAAGAAGAGGACAAGGTCTAGATTGTTAAACTTGTCCTTCTAAGTGTGACTACACTCCTAGAACATCCTGTCACTCTGCCCCTCAGCTTCTAAACATATTGAAGGCAGTGTGTCCCTACTGGGCAGTACAAGTAGCCTGGGTGTGTGTCAAAAAGCTTATCAGCTGTGGCCTTGCCAAGTTTGAGCTGCCACCTCCTGTCCCCATATTTAGGTCACATAGCCCCAGATTGTACACACAGGACTAGAACCCAGAACTCATTGGTTCTTATTTGTCTAGAAGCCCCTGAAAGCCACCTTGAGGCAGGGAGGGTGGAGCAGCTCTACAGGTGATTTGGGGGCATCTTACACACTTTATTTGGGAGCCCCCCCCACTGCCTTCTGTGTGGCTGGACCCATGTGAGTGACATGGGGTTCCCAAGAGTCCTCTGACTCAGGTCCTGGCCTTAAAGGACTTTAGGTGCGGGGGAGACACAGCTGGACATAGCCAAGCCAGGCCTTTTTTTTTAAGAGGATATTTTTCTTTCTTTCTTTCTTTTTTTTTTTTTTTTTTGGGAGAGACAGAGTCTCACTTTATTGCCCTTGATAGAGTGCCATGGCGTCACACAGCTCACAGCAACCTCCATTTCTTGGGCTTAAGTTATTCTCTTGCCTCAGCCTTCTGAGTAGCTAGAACTACAGGTGCCCGCTGCAACACCTGGCTATTTTTTGGTTGCAGTTTGGCCAGGGCCAGGTTTGAACCTGCCACCCTTGGTATATGGGGCCAGCACCCTACTCACTGAGCCACAGGTGCCGCCCTGTTTTCCCATTTTTAAAGGCTGAGGGCCTTAGCGCCTGTGGCTCAAGCCCCCAAGTCGCCAGCCACTACACCTGAGCTGGCAGGTTCAAATCTAGCCCCGGCCCACCAAAACAACGATGGCTGCAACCAAAAAATAGCCAGGTGTTGTGACAGGCGCCTGTAGTAGTTCCAGCTACTTGGGAGGAGGAGGCAGGAGAATCACTTGAGCCCAGGAGTTGGAGGTTGTTCTGAGCTATGATGCCATGGCACTCTACCCAAGGCAATAGCTTGAGGCTCTGTAAATATGAAAAAAAAAAAAAAAAAAAAAAGGCTGAGGGGTGTCCAGTGAGGCAGTAGCCTTGAGGATCTGTTTGGTAGAGGTGCACCCAGAGTGAGATCAGCCAGGAGTGTCCTGACACAGAGACAGCCGCCACCATGGCCAGAGCATAAGTGCCTGAGCAGAGGGCCAGGTGGCTAAGACAGAATCAGAGGAAGCTCAGGAGGCCAGCAGAACCTGCAATGCCCTGCCCTAGGCCTAGTAAGCTAGAGAATGCATGGGCATGGAACACCTCTCAGGATTCCCCACATCTTCAAAACCAGATTCTGGCTGGGTGTAGTGGCTCACACTTGTAATCCCAGCATTTAGGAGGCTGAGCTGGGAGGATCACTTGAGGTCAGGAGTTTGAGAACCAGTCTGAGCAAGAGCATGACCCTATCTGTACTAAAAATAGAAAAATTAGCTGGGCATAGTGATGTGTACCTGTAGTATCAGCTCTAGAGGCTGAGGCAGGAGGATTGCTTGAGCCCAGAAGTTTGAGGCTGCAGTTGGCTATGATGGTGCCACTGTACTATAGCCTGGTTGACTGAGCAAGACCCTGGTCAAAAATAAGATTCTATGGGTCACTGCTAGATGATACTGAGGGAACCTGTCTAGGAAAGCAGACAGAGGACAACTCCTCCCCTGAGCTTTCAGGCAGAAGTCCTCAAGTCTGGGTTTCAGAAAGGAGAGCTCTGAGACCTCCCTAGTGCTCACCTTCGAGGTACAGCCATGAGGCAGTATGAAGTTGTTATGTTTTTTTACATGTCTAAGGTAGACTGTCTGCAGGATGTGGTGGCACATGCCTGTGATCCCAGCATTTTGAGAGCCCAAGGTAGGAGGATTGCTTGAAGCCAGGAGTTTGAGGCTGCAGTGAGCTATGATGGCACCACTGCACTTGAGCCTAGGTGACAACATTAGACCCTGTCTATAAAAATAAATGGTTGTGGCTTGGCGCCTATGGCTCAAGTGGCTAAGGTGCCAGCCATGTACACCCAAGGTGACTGTACAAATCCAGCCCAGGCCCGCCAAACAACAATGATGGCTGCAACCAAAAAACAGGTGTATCAGGCACCTGTGGTCCCAGCTACTCCGGAGGCTGAGGCAGGAGACTCGCTTGAGCCCAGGAGTTGGAGGTTGCTGTGAGCTGTGATACAACGGCACTCTACCCAGGGGGGACAACTGGAGGCTTCTGTCTCAAAAAAAAATAAATAAATAAAAATAAATGGTTGTGCTGAAGCTAGCTTTTAGGAGTTGATTGTGAGAATTTTTATGTCAGCAATATGACAAGTGTTCCCCAGTTGAGAGCCACCACAAAGGGAATTCTCCTAGCCTCACCCTGAACCTGACATCCAGTCTGGTGGGGCACTCAGTCTTTGGCACATGCAGGGTCAGAACAGCACTGACAGTCACCTTATAGGCTATACAGCACAAACTCCTGTCCACTGCCTCTAAGCCCTCACTGTGGAGACAGGGACAAGTGTTTTTACAACCCCTGATGGCTATGCACTACGCTCCTCCAGCCATACACATGCTGAAGACACTGGGATTTCGGGGCGAGGGGGAAGGAGTGGTGATGGCAGCACTATGCAGTCATGTCGTGGAGAATCAGGAATGGAAGATTCATGTGTCCTGACACCGCCAGTTCCCCATGTGTCTGCAGTAGCCTCCCACAAGAGCCAACTGGTGTGGCTCAGCGCCTGTAGCACAGTGGTTACAGTGCCAGCCACATGCACTGGGGTTGGCGGGTTTGAACGCAGCTCAGGCCAGCTAAGCAACAATGATAACTACGTGAGAAAATAGCTGGTCATTGTGGAAGGCACCTGTAGTCCTAGCTACTTGGGAAGCTAGGGCAAGAGAATCACATAAGCCCCAAAGTTGGGGGTTGCTGTGAGCTGTGATGCCACAGCACTCTACTGAGGGTGACATAGTAAGACTCTGTCTCTAAAAAAAAGAGCCAACTAACTGGTGTGTAGAAAACACCAGACCTTCTGTCTCCTTGGTTGACAGGAGAGTAACAACATGGTGGTGCCTGCCATGCAACTGGCCAGCAAGATTCCAGACATGTCAGTGCAGCTGTGGTCATCAGCTCTGCTGAGAGGTGAGTGTTACAGCTCCCGTTCCTCCTTGACCCTGGAGGTCAACCTGCTTAACCTCAGCTAAGACTAGGCCTCAGTGGACCATAGCCCTGGTTCTAGTATGGATAGAGGGTACTCCTCCAGGAGGCCCTGTTTGAGTGGGCACTGGACCCATTCATGCCATCTACAAGGTCTGGTTCAGTCCGTACAGGACCCAGAGGCTGGTTTAACATTTGGGTAGCCTTAAGCTGTGAGCCTTCATTCTCTCAGTCTTGATTTCTTCCCACAAAGGCAGACAGTGGTCATCCTATGGGATAAGACCAGTCAGGGTGCTCTGGGTATAGGGCAGGCATCAGTCAGTGTAGATATCATAGCTCTTATTTTCAGACTAGGAAACAGGTCCAGAGACTTCCCCAGCACTCTGGGAAGAGAGAGGTGGGGGAGTGGGTTGGCTCCTTCCTCAGGAATGGGCATTGGGAACCCTGCCCCCAACAAACTCCTGTGCACCCAGGGGCTGGCTGGGGGCTCCCTGGGTGAGGGCTGGTGAGGAGCCCAGCATTGGGCCTTCTGATGCTGCCCTGTGAGAGTGGCTGGCACATGAGCTTTACCACCCCAGCACAGAGCTCAGAGCAGATGATGTGCCAGGCACCCAGAGATACACTGGTGGAGCCGGAGGTTGACCTTAGGGCTCCATCTGCACCCAATTAGTGGGTGTAGGCAGTGGCAGGGCAAGACATGTCCCTGGGATACTGTCTTGCTCTCAGACCTGAATAAGGCCTGTGGAAACGCCATGGATGCCCACGAAGCTGCCCAGATGCACCAGAACTTCTCGCAGCAGCTGCTCCAAGACCACATCGAGGCCTGCAGCCTTCCCGAACACAACCTCATCACGGTATGGGCAGGGGACATGATGGGGGAGCCTGTGGGTGTAGCCTCCCCCACCTGGAGGGGAAGGGTACACGTGGCTTTATTTCTCTGTCCAACAAACCCTAATCCAGCCTCAGGAACTCCCTCTTTTGTGGGAAACAGCCACTGATACCCTCATCCAAGCAGGTGATGCAGGGTACCTTCTGGGAGCCTGTCGGACTCAGGTGTGCAGGACACAGGGGCCCTGTGGGCAACTACCCCAAGGAGAACAGCATTCCAGGCTCGCTCTCCTTGAGCATAACTGGTGGCACCTCATTGTGTGTATCCTCTCCTTCCTGCAGTGGACAGACGGCCCACCCCCAGTGCAGTTTCAAGCTCAGAATGGACCAAACACCAGCCTTGCCAGTCTCCTATAAGGCTCAAGGGCTACCCAGCACCTCAAGGCCCTACGTGTCTCCAACTTCTACCCAGATGACACCTGAGCCTTGAGCTTTCCCCAGAAGTGTGCTTCCTTCCCACCTGTCTCTAGAACTTCCGAGTCCTAGGGAGTGTGTGAACCGAGTTCCTGCCCTCCAAAGAGGGTACAGCTGGCCATTCCCACCTTGTGCCAAGACCCCTGGTGCAGAGACCTACAGGTGGAACATTGGAGCTGACTCTCCAGAGCCATCCTTTGAAGTGGACTTCACCTGTCAGTCCACTTCCATGTCTGAGTCACACCTGCCAGGGCGCTTGTCCAGGGTATAGGCCCTGATCCTGTGTGCCAGGTGGGCCATACCTCAAGTCCATCATTCCCTGACCCTCCATCACCTGGGCCTTGATGCAAGGCAAGGGCCAGCATGTTTCCTCTGCTCAAAGCAGTTTCCAGAGTATAAAGAAACACCAGTTTCTGGCCCAAATTAGAAAAAAGAAGTGATGGCCCACATGTGGGACAAAGCTGACATCCCAACACTTTTCCCAGCTTGCCTTTCTCTCCAGTACCAGAACTTCTGGTCAGGGGCCCTTGGGGATAGATACCGGTATGGGGGGATGTGGGTTTCATAGAGCTGGGAGCTGAGACCAATTGTTTCTGCCAGCCACCTTCCCCCATCATGTGGCTGCTGAGGGCAGGCAGCAGTAAGAGAAGGACATCTTACCCAAGTTTAAGATCATCTCCTCACTTGGGTATAGGGCATCAGGCTTCCCTCAGACCTAGAGCAAAGGGGCCTTTTTCCTGGTAGCTCTGGGCAGCATCTCATGCACCTGGTCTCCGACTTTCCTCTCAGAAGAGAGGAAGACACCTCCCTACCTCTCCTGCCAGGACTCTGGGTGGACAGTGTTGAAACCTATTTCCTTAAGCCAGGCCCCGGGGAGCCTCTGCTGGGCCCATACAGCAGTGCTTGGTTTTATGCTCTTGGATAATCAGAGGTGACAGTGATGTTGGGAATGGTGGCAGCTAGTATCAGCGATCAAGACATCACCTTCTCCAGCTTCTGGAGCCTGGGAATATCTCCATACTGCAGGGGGGTGATGGGGGGTCTCTTTAGGCAAGGTAGATGGTTGTCTCATGCCTTGTTACCCTGGCACTGTAAAGGCTACTTCTCAGAGTGTTGGTGCCTGTCACTGAAGGATGTTAGGTTTGCTCAGGGCTCTGAAGCCTGGGCATGCTTTTGCCACAAGCAGGCCACCAACAGGCCCCATTCTCACTGAGCCACTGCCTGTCATGTAGGTCACCAAGGAGAGCCAGCCCCCACCCTATGCTGCCCTGAGGCCCTGTCCCCTCAGCCAACGCTCCCAGACCCTTGAGGGCAATAGAAGAGTGTGTGGCCCTGAATGACAAGCTGTCCCCATAAGGTCTTCCTCCTGAGCCATGTCCTTTGCTTGCTCCACTTCAAAGGAGCCCCCAGGTCCTCCCCTCCACCACTGAGATGGCACCCCTGTATCTCTACAATCTACTCCTGCCAGCTTGCACCCCACAGTGTCCAACCTCTCCAGACCCATATTCACTCAATCACATTGTACATCATGTTTGTCTCTGCCTATTTATTGAAGCTTTTCTTTGCTTTATCTAAGGCATTTTATATGTAGAGCAATTGGAAAAAGAACCTCAGAACTTAACATTTGTCTCGATATTGAAGTGGTTATTTTGACCACCTTGTTATCTATGTATATGTAAAGTTAAGGATGAGATCTTCAAGTTTACAATTAAAAACTCAGTACTCAACGTTTAATATTCTGCTCGAAATTTGTGGAAGCGAAATGGTGTGTGTGAACATGTATGTGTCTGTGTGCACACAAGTTTTAAACCTCTCTATTATAGCAGATGTGATTACACAAAGTATCTTCCTATGAGTCTGTAGTCAGTGTCTCACAACATCTCATTGAATCCCAAGAATGGAAGGCAGGCAGCAAGCTCCCAAGGTGATAGCTAGCACACACAGTTCCCTATAGCTAAGGGTTCAGGAAAAATGAAAACTCCAGAACCTTCGGTGCACAGGGGCAAAGGGGTAGCAGAAAGAGGTTCTGCTGGGGCTCCGCACCCATAGCTTCAGTGAGTAGGGCACCAGCCCTGCCCAGGCCTGCTAAATAGCAATGATGACTGCAACCGAAAAAATAGCTGGACATTGTGGCAGGCACCTGTAGACCTAGCTACTTGGGAGGCTGAGGCAAGACAATTACTTAAGCCCAAGAGTTTGAGGTTGCTGTGATGCCACGGCACTCTGCCAAGGGTGACATAGTGAGACTGTCTCAAAAAAAAAAAAGAGATTCTCTTGGCAGATAAATTGCTGAAAGCTGGTCAGACACCCAAGCGCACATCCTACTTGGTCCTGTGGCAAGCAAGTTGGAGGTCTGGCCTAGGAGGCCAGGCATGGCAGGGAGCAAGGTTGCTGAGTCCCTTGTGAACACAGCTGCCTCCTACTTTCTGCAGTCACCCGCCAGTGAGGGGAAGGTCCTTTCCCTGCAGTCACCCACCAATGAGGTCCTCTTGCTGGGGTAAGCATTCCCAGCCCCAATTAATGTGAACACGGAATTTAGAACCACAACAGCTAAATAAGTTGGTTGTGTTGTCTCTGTTATTAACAAGTACATTTGGTGGTTTGGCGCCTGTAGCTCAAGCAGCTAGGGCACCAGCCACATGCACTGGAGCTGGCAGTGAACAATCCAGCCCACCAAACAACATCAACTATAACCAAAAATAGCCAGGCATTGTGGCAGGTGTCTGTGGTCCCAGCTACTTGGGAGGCTGAGGCAAGAGGATCACTTAAGCGAGTACATTTG
>NW_003852500.1:4527776-4528972 GCF_000181295.1 Otolemur garnettii
TTTTTTTTTGAGACAGAGTCTCACTGTGTCACCCTTGATAGAGTGTCATGGCGTCACAGCTCACAGCAAGCTCAAATTCTTGGGCTCAAGTGATTCTCTTGCCTCAGCCTCCCAAGTAGCTGGGACTACAGGCACCCACCATAACGCCCAGCTATTTTTGTTACAGTAGTCATTGTTGGTTAGCTGGCCCAGGCCAGGTTTGAACCCGCCACCTTCAGTATATGTGGCTGATGCCATAACCACTGTGCTACAGGCACTGAGCCCAGCTGGTGCTTTTAATTAGGAAAAAAACTTTTTTGTAAATACAAAACATTGTTTAAAAGACATAACCAAAAGCTTGGTCCCCTTAGCTCAGTGGTTAGGGTGCCAGCCACATGCACCAGGGCTGGTGGGTTTAAACCTGGCCAGGGCCTGCTAAACAACAATGACAACAATAACAAAAAAGTAGCCGGGTGTTCTGGCAGGCACCTGTAGTCCCAGCTCTTGGGAGGCTGAGGCAAGAGAATTGCTTAAGCCCAAGAATTTGAGGTTGCTGTGAGCTGTGACGCTACAGCAGTCCACCAGGGGGGACAGTGAGACTCTGTCCAAAAAAAAAAAGATAACCATAGAACGCAGCTTCCTTTTTGTAGATTTCTATATGTTTAAAGTAAAATAACTTGTAGGAGCCACTTGCTGTGTCTTTGTTGTTTCATCTGCCTTTCCCCCCATGAGTCATCCCAGAGATGATTGCCACCCTCTCTGCTCAGCCAGTGGGGCCTCCTCTTTTTTGGCAGACTGTAAGGTCTTCATCTGACAGAGCATGAGGATGCAGTGCTGCATATCCTGAACTGGGTGACCTGATGTAAGCATGAGTCTTTGTGTCCCTTTACAGAAAATGGACTAGCCCCACCAAGAGGGAGGAACCTCTTGCTATAACCTCTTGGTGCTGCTGGCCTCCCCATAGGCAGAGTTGCTATCACACCTGGGACTCCTTGTGGTCTCTGTATTCTTTTTTTTTTTGGTGGGGGGGGGAACAGAGTCTCACTATATTGCCCAGGTTAGAATGCTGTGTGTCAGCCTAGCTCACACCAACTTCAAACTCCTATTTTTGGGGGTTTTTTTGAGACAGAGCCTCAAGTTGTCCCCCTGGGTAGAGTGCCATGGCATCACAGCTCACAGCAACCTCCAACTCCTGGGCTCAAGAGAGTCTCCTGCCT
>NW_003852500.1:4530319-4534280 GCF_000181295.1 Otolemur garnettii
AAAAAGTGAACAGTGACATTCAGTACAACCTTTACTTTTAGTTCCAGAACATTTTGATTCCCCCAAAAGGAAAACCAATACCCATTAGGAGTCGCTCCCCAGTCCCCCTCTCTCACCCCTTGACAGCCACTAATCTGCTTCCTGTCTCTATGGATTTGCTGTTATGGACATTTCATATCAGTGGAATCTCACACATTCTAAGACTATTTTTTTTTTTGAGACGGAGTTTCACTGTTACCCTGGGTAGAGTGTGATAGCATGCCTCACAGCAACCTCAATCTTTTGGACTTACCAGGGGTCCTCAAACTTTTTAAACAGGGGGCCAGTTCACTGTCCTTCAGACCGTTGGAGGGCCAAACCGCAGGCCCTGGGACAAGTTGGCTGCTAAGCAGGACAGGCAGCAGCGGCAGCAAAAACACCGTGCGGGCCAGATAAATGTCCTAGATGGGCTGCATGTGGCTCGCGGGCCGTAGTTTGAGGACGCCTGATTAGGCAATCTTCTTGCCTCACTGGTGAGGTGCCCAACATGTCATCAGGCTAGTTTTTCTATTTTTAGTAGAGATGCGGGCTTGCTGTTTCTCAGGATGGTCTTGAACTCCTGAGCTGAGCTCAGGCGATCTACCCTTCTCAGCCAAGGCTAAGATTATAGGCTTGAGCCACCACACCTGGTCATTTTGTGACCTTTTTATGTCTGGCTCCCACTCCACACCATTTTTTAAGGTTTATTCATATTGTAGTGTGGATCAGATCTTCATTCATTTTTCTTTTTTTTTTTTTTGAGACAGAGTCTTATCTCAAAGAGTCCATGTTGCCCTCAGTAGAGTGCTATGGCATCACAGTTCACAGCAACCTCCAACTCTTGAGCTTAAGCAATTCTCTTGCCTCAGCCTACCAAGTAGCTGGGACTACAGATGCCCCCCACAATGCCCAGCTATTTTTTTTTTCTTAGAGACAGAGTCTCACTTTATTGCCCTCGGTAGAGTGCCATAGCGTCACAGCTCACAACAACCTCCAGCTCTTGGGCTTAGGCGATTCTCTCGCTTCAGCCTCCTGAGTATTTGGGACTATAGGCGCCCGCCACAATGTTGTTGCAGTTTGGCCGGGGCCAGGTTTGAACGCACCACCCTCACCCTGGCACCCTACCCGCTGAGCCACAGGCACCGCCCCCCAGCTATTTGTTTGTTTGTATATTTGTTGTTGTTGTTGTTGTTGTTATAGTTGTAATTGTTGTTTAGCTGGCCCAGGCAGGGTTGGAACCCACCAGTCTCAGCACATGTGGCTGGCACTGTAACCACTGTGCTATGGGTGCTAAGCCCATTTTTATTTTTTCTTTCTTTTTCTTTTTCTTGTTTACAATACTTTTGAGTTGCTGTTTTAAGTGCTATGGCTAAATAGGCTGAGTAATATCCCATTGCATGCGTGGACCACATTTTGTTTATCCATTCATCCATTGATAGACATTTGAGTTGTAGCCCCCTTGTGGTAGCTGTAAACACTGTGGCTCTGAACTTGCCTGTGCTGGTTTTTTTTTTTTTTTTTTTTTTGGTTATTGTTGTTTGAACACGTGTTTTCTTTTCTTTTCTCTCTTTTTTTTTTTTTTGCAGTTTTTGGCTAGGGTTGGGTTTGAACCTGCCACCTCCGGCATATGGGGCCAGCGCCCTACTCCTTTGAGCCACAGGTGCTGCCCTTCTTTCTTTTCTTTTTTTTGAGACAGAGTCTCACTTTGTCACCCTTGGTAGAGTGCTATGGCATTACAGCTCACAGCAACCTCAAACTCTTGGGCTTAAGCAATTCTTTTGCCTCAGCCTCCCAAGTAGCTGGGACTACAGGCCCCATGACAACACCCGTCTATTTTTTTGTTTTCAGTAGGCCAGGGCTGGGTGAACCCACCAGCCCTGCTGCATGTGGCCAGAGCCCTACTGACTGAGCTACAGGCACTGCCTGAACACGTGTTTTCAATTCCCTTGGGTTTGCCAGTATCTTTAATATGTGTAAATGGGTCTAGGCAGCTACTCCCCCTCTAAGCACACAGCCTGAGTTAGGGCCCTTGTGTTCCTTTCATGAATGTGCCATGCACCAAGGGGACATATCCACCACCCTCTGTCCCTGGTGCCACATCATGGACCCACTGCCCACCTCTAGGCCTGGCCCCAGGGAGCTCCTGTGGGCCAAGGTCCTTGGGCAAACCTCTGGCCACTGGATGTATGACTGATTCCCAGCATGGTAACTCCACCACTTCCATCAGTGCCTGGCTGGTCTCCCTCCAACATCAAGTGTCCTTTTCACTCAATAGCAGATTTTGCTCATCCCTAGTGGTCAGTTTGGATGTCATTTCCTCCAGACAGGTGGGAGGGGCCATCATTTGCCTGTCCTATGTCACCCGCCTCTGCATGGGAATTGCATCATGAGTTCTTACTTGACCAGAGCACAGTGTGAAAACCTCACCACGGGACAAGGAACACTGTCAACAGACAAGTTGCCCCCAGTTGGGATGTTGCCCCCAGACAAGTTGCCCCCAGCTGGGATGTGGCCAGCAGCCCCATCCTGAGTTGGCTGGTATTTTACACAAAGTAAGCCTAGACATAAGCAGTCACCTCAGCCTGGACTCCCAGCAGGCCAGGGCCACCTGGTGCCTCCTGACAAGTCATGTCTGGGTAGGCTATGCCCTATGCTGCCTCTGTGGAAATGACCTTCCCCTATCAGCAGCATCCATGTCCATCTTGCCTGTGTTGTCCAGCAAAAACAGCTTCCGAAAGTCAGCACACAAGGGAATATTCTGATGGAAATCCTCCTAGCAGCTACCTCATATTCTGTCTTCATCTGTCTGGGCTGCTATAACAATGTACCACAGACTGTGTGGCTTATAAACAACAAATATTTATTTCTTAAGGCTGGGCATGGTGGCTCACGCCTGTAATCCCAGCACTCTGAAAGACCGAGGCTGGTGGATTGCCTCAGCTCAGGAGTTTGAGACCAGCCTGAGCAAGAGTGAAACTTCCGTCTCTAAAAAATACCCTGGCGTTGTGGAGGAGACCTGTAGTCCCAGCTACTTGAGAGGCTAAGGCAAGAGGATTGCTTGAGCCCAAGGGTTTGAGGTTGCTGTAAGTATGACACCACAACACTACTGAGGGCAACAAAGTGAGACTCTGTTTCAAAAATTAAAAATAAAAATTATTTCTCACAGTTCTGAAAGTTGGGAAAAAGTCCAAGATCAAGGTACTAGTAGATTTGGGGTCTGGTTAGGGCTAGCCTCCTGCTTCACAGATGGCTATCCTCTCTTTGTGTCTTCACAAGGTGGAAGGAAGGGTCTAGGAAGCTCTCTGGCTCTGCTCTGATGACCTAGTCACCTCCCAAATGCCTTACTTCCAAATATCACATTTCGATATGTGAATTTAGGGGGGTGGCCAGGCATGGTGGCTCATGCCTATAATCCTAGCACTCTGGGAAGCCCAGGCAGGTGAATTGCCTGAGCTCAGGAGTTCAAGACCAGCCTGAGCAAGAGTGAGACCCCTAAAATATAGCTGTGTGTTGTGGTGGACACCTAGAGTCCAAGCTACTTGGGAGGCTGAGGCAGAAGAATCTCTCTTGAGCCCAAGAGCTTGAGGTTGCTGTGAGCTATGACACCATGGCACTTTACCAAGGGTGATAAAGTGAGATTCTATCTAAAAAAAAAAAAAAAAAATAGAAAAGGGTCCCCCTCAAACGGGGAACACCTCTAAAAAAGATTCTGACAAAAGCAGGAACACTTCAGATTAGTTGTGAGACACTTGGAAGAAAAGGAAAATATAAAGAAGTGGAGACAGATAAGCAAAGGGAGCATCGCAAAGGGAGCATCTCAAAGGGAACAGGGGTGAAAGGGGACATGTCAAAAAAGTGGGATAGTGTGGGGCCTGTGGCTCAAGGAGTAGGGTGCCAACCCCATATACCTGAGGTGGTGGGTTCAAACCTAGCCAAGGAAAAA
>NW_003852500.1:4536999-4539462 GCF_000181295.1 Otolemur garnettii
CTCCTGCCTCAGCCTCCCAAGTAGCTGGGACCACAGGCACCCGCCACAATGCCCGGCTATTTTTTGGTTGCAGCCATCATTGTTGATTGGCGGGCCTGGGCTGGATTCGAACCTGCCACCTTAGGTGTATGTGGCTGGAGCCTTAGCCACTTCAGCCACAGGCGCTGAGCTGAGCCTGTTTATTTTTGAGACAGAGTCTCACTATGTCAACCTTGTGCCGTTGTGTCACAGCTCACAGCAACCTCAAATTCTTGGGCTTAAGTGATTCTCTTGCCAGCACCAAAACCATTGTGCTACGGGCACCAAACCTGTTTGTTTTGTTGTGAATGCCATCTCTAACACAATTCCTTACTCTTAAGGTTCAGGCTCTGTCTGCAGTGAGGCATGTTCTGTCCAGTGGGAGCTTCTGTGTAGCCCGATACTATCCTGATATTACCGAATTCTGAGCATAAATCCTCCTCTAAAGGGTTAAACACAAATTGCTCAGAAGTTGCTGTGAACCGGAAGTGTATCTCCCACTCAGTCTTCATCTGCCATGTATTACCAGTCACTACTGGCGGCCCCAGCCTACTCTGTCCTTGGCCACCAGGGGGCACAGCAGACCCAAGCGCTGTAAGGGCAGCCCGGGCAGTGTATCCACTAGGTAGGGTGGGCAGGTAGCTGGGAAGGCTAAGCTAAATGTCACCAGACCCCAGTCTGGTTGCACTATGTCATTATCAGCAGGGACATAAGGTGACCTTCCCCTCTCAGTTCCCCTCCTGTGACATGTAGGGCAGAGAAGAAGATACCCAAGGTTCTCCAGGTATTAGGGCTGCACCATTCCCTCATTTACTTGCCAAACATTTGTTGAGCACCTATTGTGGAAACACAGCAGGGACCACATCAGACAAAGTTCTTGTCCTTGGAGGATGGACATTCCATCCCTGACAACAGGTGTAGAAGTGAGGGTTGACCATCTGTGAGAAGGGGCACACAGTAGGTTGGGAACAACCAGAGGACAGGAGGTGGGGGATGCTGTGACAGGAAAGAGAGGCCTCCGTTGGCCAAACCAGTCAGAACTAGACATTTCAGTCTCTGCTACACTGCCATCAAGACCCAGGCATCTGAAAAATTCTGTGTCCACTACTGGCACAGCCAAGCATCTGAGGCTGGGTTTGTCAGGCTTTGGGCCTAGTCCCCTTTGGTGTGGTCACTCCAGAAAGGACACTGGGAGGGCATTGAGGCTGCCACCCCTGCCTGTGACATTTACAGAGGGTGGCACTGCCACACAGGTCCTCTGTCACCTTGCACACAGCTGATGTCTCAAGTGGGATCCAGTAGGACACTTAAAGTGGGGGAGAGTCACTGAGTTCCCATGTCCAGAGAAATGATCGTATCTCCAAGTTTCCATAAGCCAGAGCAATGGTACTTTTGACCCCACCACCCCACCGCACTCAGGCCCACATACTGAGAAACAAACTTGGAGGTGGGGATAGAGGTGGATCATCCAGGGCTGAGTGTGTGGCAGAGTCAGGTAGTGTCAGGTGATAACAGTGCCAATAAGGGTCAGTCCCTGACTCACTTGTATGTATAATCCAACAGCAGCCCACAAGTCCTGACTAGGCCATATTTAGGTCCCTCTTTCATAGGATTTATTTCTCTCTTGGCATCTAGTTCTCAGACCCAAAACTTGAGTGACAAAGGAATTCTTTTTCAGAGAACTGTTTGTCTTGTCAAACCCTTCCCTGGGTATATCCTGGAATAGCCACTGGCCACACCCCTAGGTTTGACCTTGCTCTGGGGAGACCCACATCCATTATTTGCAGAGTGTAGGGTCAGGGTGGGCTTTACATATAGACAGATCCCATGATGGTGTCAACTCAACCCTATGATGGGAATTGTTGCCCACAGCCACATAATCTCTTTCTAGAATCTTTCAGACTTGATGCCTTATCTCAGCACTCACAGCTGGTGGGACAGCAAGTACTAAATGCACTGCCATCCTCTCCCTCAGAAAAGGACAACTTTTGTTTCTCTCTTTCTTATTTTTAGAGACAGGGTCTTTGTCCCCCATGCTGGAGTGAAGTGGTATAATCATAGCTCACTGCAGCCTCAAACTCCTGGACTTAAGTGATCCTCGGACTTAAGCCTCCAAGTCATTAGAATTACAGATGTGAACTACCACTCCGGGCAGGACACCTTCTCTTAACTCTTGCCTAAAGGGCTCGAACTTATGTCTTGCCACCCAAGAAACCAAGCATCCAGCTTATTGTCCCCACAAGACATGATTTATTTTTGTGATTCAAAGGACAGTAAAGGTATTTTGATCGATATAATGTGGACATCTACCTAGAGCTGGTGTCACCCAAAGAAATCATCAGTTGAAGGGCAAAATTTTGGCTTAAAGCAAATTTTAGAAGCCTGTTCACCTCCGTCTTCCAAGCAACGAAGGACTCTGAACTTTATGTTTGACCAATTCCTCTG
>NW_003852500.1:4539545-4543022 GCF_000181295.1 Otolemur garnettii
ATACTCTGACACTCTGGGATGTACTTATACTAAAATAGTATTCACAATTGATGTGAAATTCAAATCTAACTGGAAGCCCTGAATTTTCATTTACTAAATCTGGCCACTCTACCTACTCAGTGATAAGTTTGCCTTGAATAAAGGAATGTAGGAATGAAATCACAGAGCAGGTCCAAACAATGAATTTTCCCAGTGAGAAATGGAACTCACAGCACTTTGCAACACACCTCTTCTTCCAGTCAGAATTAATTTCTAACACTTCCCAGGGCCAGCCAACCCCTCCTACCACTCTCAGCCAACCTCTCCTACCAGCTGGCAGGGCAGTCTCTGACCCATGAGGAAGGACTATGGCACTGGCTGGTCCCCTCTGCATGGAATGCGGGAATGCTCATCCTAAGGTGAGGCCTTTTTTTTTTTTTTGAGCCAGAGTTTCACTTTGTAGCCCTCGGTAGAGTGCTGTGGTGTCACAGGTCACAGCAACTTTAGACTCCTGAGCTCAAGCAATTCTCTTGCCTCAGTCTCCCAAGTAGCTAAGATTACAGGCATCCTCTGCAACACCCAGATATTTTTAGACAGGGTCTCAATCTAGCTCAGGCTGGTCTTGAATTCGTAAGCTTAGGCAATCTACCCGCCTCAGCCTCCCAGAGTGCTGGGATTACAGGTGTGAGCCACTAAATCTGGCCCTTATTAAATTAAATTAAATTATTTATTTATTTTGAGACAGAAATCTCACTTTATTGTCCTCAGTAGAGTGCTGTAGCATCATAGCTCATAGCCACCTCAAACTCCTGGGCTCAAGTGATTCTCTTGCCTCAGTTTCTGGAGTAACTGCACTCACCACAACTGCCAGCTATTTTTTTTTTTCTTTTTTTGAGACAGAGCCTCAAGCTTTCCCCCTGGGTAGAGTGCCATGACATCACTGCTCACAGCAATCTCCAATTCCTGGGCTCAAGCGAGTCTCCTGCCTCAGCCTCCCAAGTAGCTGGGACCACAGGCGCCCACCACAACACCCGGCTATTTTTTAGTTGCAGCCATCATTGTTGTTTGGTGGGTCCAGGCTGGATTCGAACCCGCCACCTTAGGTGTATGTGGCTGGCGCCTTAGCCACTTGAGCCACAGGCGCCGAGCCGACACCCAGCTATTTTTATTGATGGGGTCTCGCTCTTGCTCAGGCTGGTCTCCAACTCCTGAGCTCAGGCAGTCCACCTGCCTCAGCCTCCCAGAGTGCTAGGATTACAGGTGTGAAACTCTGTGCCTGGCCTAATTTTTCTAATTTTTTTTTTTTTTTTTGGTAGTTTTGGCCGGGGCAGAGTTTGAACCTGCCACCTCCAGCATATGGGGCTGGTGCCCTACTCCTTTGAGCCACACGTGCCGCCCAATTTTTCTAATTTTAGTAGAGATGGGATCTCACTCTTGCACAGGCTGGTCTTAAACTCCTGAGCTCAATCAATCCACCCACTTTGGCCTCCCAGAGTGCTAGGATTATAGGCTTGAGCCACTGCGCCCAGCTGGGTGCTCAGTTCTTAGGAACATTCTCAGTTCTTAGGAACCAAATCCCAAAGAACACTCCTGAGTTTACTGATGTAGGTTGGCAGCTCATATTTGCAGTCATATCTTGTGGTTCTGTCTAATAGACACTCGCTTCTGGTTTAAACAATCTAAATAGAACTGTATGTGCACCAGGCTTCTGTTTGTGTACAAAATCAAACTGGGCTGCCTACAAATGTCTCTTTGAGGAATAAAACCTTTCTGGAGGGACATGAGAGAGACTGGAGGCCAACTTGGGTCTATGGGTATAAGGATAGGCAACCTGAGGGTTAGGGTAAAAGGGAGACATCTCCTCCCTGGCTTCCTTGCCCATAGCTCTGTCTTGTGATGCCCAGTGCCATTAAAGAGCTCATTAAATGTTTGTGGAGTATAGCCAGGCTCAGTGGCATGTGCTTGTAGTCTCAGGTACTCAGGCTGAGCAAAAGCATCTCTTGAGCTCAGGACTCTAGACCTTAGTGCACTATGCTAATCAGGTGTCCATGTGTTCAGCATCAGTGTAGGAGACCATGAGCTTATCTAAGGAGGGGTCAACTCAGAAGTCAGAAACAGAGCAGGTCAAAACTCCTGTGCTGGGCGGTGCCCATAGCTCAGTGGGTAGGGTGCCGGCCACATAAACTGGGCTATTTTTACAGATGATGTCTCACTCTGGTCTCGAACCTGTGAGCTCAGGCAATCCACCCACCTCAGCCTCCCAGAGTGCTGGGATTATAGGCGTAAAACACTGCACTCAGCCAGAAATGTCTCTATATGTTAGGGGAAAGTCATTTCCTAGCTCTCTTGTCTATGCATTGGCAACAATCAAGGAGGAAATTCTCTTTAAGAGGACCACAGTCTTGGTGAGCAGAAGGTATGTCAGAGGCTGTGTAGCATGAAGGATAAGACTGGTCCCCTCTGGGTCAAAGCCAAAGGCAAGGATCCCTGACAGCTACTTCCTGTAGCCTGGCCAGGAAGCCTCAAAATGGAAGCCCAGAAGCAGTGTAGCAGTGACAAGGAAACCTCCCTCTCTAAAGCACACACATGCTCCTTGCTTGGACATGGCCCATGAGTAACCAAAGCTCTTTGGGGACCTGAATTCTACTCAAGAGATATCATGTTTCCCTGAAAATAAGACACTATCTTATATTCATTTTTTCTCAAGTAGACACACTAGGGCTTATTTTCAGGGGATGTTGTTTTTTCTCTTTTTCTTTTTCTTTTGCAGTTTTTGGTCAGGGCTGGGTTTGAACCCCACCACCTCCGGCATATGGGGCTAGCACCCTACTCCTTTGAGCCACAGGTGCCACCCAGGATGTCTTATTTTTATTAAGTATAATACAACAATCTACATTTATTCAAATACAGTTAAGTCATCTTCTTCTGGAATCTGACAGGGGGAGCCGACCTTGTTGGTGGGGCTGGTGCTAGTGATGCTTGAACTCCTTTCTCCTACCTGTTCTCACGTGCACAACAGGATGCCTGCTACCGCAGTTACTGCAGGCGCACCAGTGCAAGTGCGAACAGCTCAGCTCGAAAAAGGAGCTGTAGAAGATAAAAGGTATTCCAGTCTTCCTTACCGCTCAGCTCCAAAATGCACGGTATGGCTATGTAGATCCACTGCATGGCCACGCCCATCACTAGGTCTTATTATCGGAGTAGGGCTTATATTTAACAAATGCATAGAAATCCTGCTAGGGCTTATTTTGGGGGTAGGTCTTATTTTCAGGGAAACACAGTAGGAACACAAATGCTAGATACACCATGCCATCTGTTCTGCCACTTGACTTTTAGCAACTGCAAAGGGTCAACGAATCTGTGTGGCCTTTGAGATTCAGACAGGTCAGCTTAGCCCTGTTTTGACTGTGAAATACGTTTCAGTGAATGTGAGTTCCTTATGATGTGAATTGGTGTTCTTAGAAAAAAGAAAACAGGGCTCGGCTCCTGTGGCTCAAG
>NW_003852500.1:4545046-4546843 GCF_000181295.1 Otolemur garnettii
AAAAAAAAAAAAAAAAAAAATAGAATACTCAGGAAACAATCCAGGTATGGATGGTGGCAATGGAAATCAAAGAAATAACAGAAAACAAGAGACGGGGCTGGGCACTAAGGCTCATGCCTGCAATCCCAGCACTCTGGGAAACTAAAGTGGGAGGACTGCTTGAGACTAGGAGTTCAAGACCAGCCTGGGCAATGGAGTGATTCCACCTCTACTCAAAAACCAAAAACTAAAAACTAAACCAAATCCCCAAATAATGAGCTGAGCATGGTGGTGTGTGCCTATGATCCTATTTGTGAGGTTGAGGCAGAGGGATTGCTTGAACCCAGGAATTTGAGGTTGCAATGAACTATGATGACCACTGCACTGCACTTCAGTCTTTTTTTTTTTTTTGAGACAGAGCCTCAAGCTATCCCCCTGGGTAGAGTGCCGTGGCATTACAGCTCACAGCAACCTCCAAATCCTGGGCTCAAGCGAGTCTCCTGCTTCAGCCTCCCAAGTAGCTAGGACCACAGGTGTCCGCCCCAATGCCTGGCTATTTTTTGGTTGCAGCCATCATTGTTGTTTTGGTGGGCCTGGGCTGGATTCGAACCTGCCTCCTTAGGTGTATGTGGCTGGTGCCTTAGCCACCTGAGCCACAGGTGCCGAGCCTGCACTTCACTCTTGATGTCAGATTCAGACTGTCTCAACAAAGCAGGGGAGGGGAGTATTCCTAACATTTAGGAACTAACTTCGATCTTAAAGATGGCAAAGAAAACACCCAAAGGTTTAAAAACTTTAAGCCTAGAACACTGGAAAGTGATGCTGGTGCAGATTTGTTGGGGTTTAGAGTCATAGCTGGGTGGAATTGTCTAAAGGTGAATGAGACCCTCAATGGGAACTGGAGGAGACTAGAAATACAGGTCTGGGAGTTCCAGTTCACTAAGGGATTCATTCTCTGAAAAAAATGTAGCAACAAAGAGCCGCAAGAGTTGAGTAGCCTTGTGATGTAGATGCACCTGTAGGCCCAGCTTCTCTGGAGAAGAGGAGCACTTGCACCCAGGGGTTTGAGACACGCCTGGGCAACATAGTGAGACCTGGTCTCAAAACCATTAAAATTTAAAAAAATTTTTAAAAAGCCTAAGCAAGAAGGAGATTCCATCTCTATAAAAAAAGAGAAAAATTATCCAAGCATGGTGGCACACACCTATAGTCCTAGCTACTCGGGAAGTTGAGGCAGGAGGATTGTTTGAGTTCAGGAGTTGGAGGTTGCAGTGAGCTATAATGATTCTACAACACTTTAGTTGGGGCAACAGAGTGAGACAGAGTTTCAAGCTGTCACCTTGGATAGTGTGCTGTGGCATCATAGCTCAGAGCAACCTCCAACTCTTGGGCTGAAGAGGTCCTCTCGCCTCATTTTTTCTATTTTTAGTAGAGATGGGGGTCTCTATTTTTGCTCAGGCTGATCTTGAACCTGTAAGCTCAAACTATTCACCTGCTACCTCGGCCTCCCAGAGTGCTAGGATTTGAGGTGTGAGCCACCACATCCGGCCAAAAAATATATATTTTTTAAGAAAATAAATTAGGGGTGACACCTGTAGCTCAAGCAGCTAAGGTGCCGGCCTCATACACCAGAGCTGGTGGGTTCAAATCTGGCAGGGGCCTGCCAAACAATGACAACTACAACCAAAAAATAGCCAGGCATTGTGGCGGGGGCCTGTAATCCCAGTACTTGGAAGTCTGAGGCAAGAGAATTGCTTAAACCCAGGAGTTAGAGGTTGCTGTGAGGTGTGACACCATGGCACTCTACCCAGGGCAATA
>NW_003852500.1:4548011-4551215 GCF_000181295.1 Otolemur garnettii
TAACAGGAAAGTGTAATTCCAAAAAACACAATGAGAATAGGGGTGTTTTCTTTAGACTCTGGAGGTCACAGAAATTACAGACCAGAGAGTTCCTGGAGATGATAATCATTGAGTTTTTGGTGACTTCAGGGAGAGATTTTAGTGTCAGGATAAAATGCTAGACTGATATGGAAGAAGGGTGGTGGGAGAATGAAAGCAGTGGGTTAGAATCACAGGTGTGTCACTCAATGCCTCCTAAAGGAACCAGAGAGGCAGTCACTGCAGCTGTCCTGTGTCAATGTCGAGACAGGACAAAGGAAGTTTAGAGAAGGGTTTGAAATTCATCAGGATGAAAGCCTGACCTTTATTGTAGACTCAGATACAAGTTCATGTCTGGAAAGCTAAAGGCCTCAATATCCAACAGAATCTCAAGGTGAATTCTCCCTGGATAGCAGTAAGGTGTCTCTTTCCCATCTAGCTCTGGATTTGGCTCCTTCTTCCTAGATGTAAAGTGGCCACACATATCTAAGATGAACTCTCTCCAGTTTGGAAATGCTTTCCTACCTGGTTGGGTAAATCACTGTTTTGACTTAGACATTTTCTACACAGTAGGTATATGAGTGTACTTAACACTTTTTGCTCAGAAAAGGGCCTAATCCTACTTATTTTTGTCAATAAGAACTAGGTAAGGGGCTGTGGCTCAGTGAGTAGGACCCTGGACCTATATACCAAGTGTGACAGGTTTGAACCCGGCCCCAGCCAAACTGCAACAAAAAATAGCCAGGTCTTGGGTGGGCACTTGTAGTCCCAGCTACTCGGGAGGCTAAGGCAAGAGAATTGCCTAAGCCCAAGAGCTGGAAGTTGCTGTGAGCTGTGATGCCATACTACTCTACTGAGGGCGACAAAGCAAGACTCTGTCTCTGGGGAAAAAAAAAAGAACAGGTAAGATTTGTTACTGGGTTTTTGATCAAGAGATCTAAAGAAGAGCTGCACCTGTGCCTCAGTGGGCAGGGTGCCAACCCCATATACTGAGGGTGGCGGGTTCAAACCCAGCCCCTGCCAAACTGCAGCAAAAAATAGCCAGGCATTGTGGTGGGCTCCTGTAGTCCCAGCTACTCGGGAGGCTAAGGCAAGGGAATTGCCTAAGCCCAGGAGTTGGAGGTTGCTGTGAGCTGTGTGATGCCATAGCACTCTACCGTGGACGATAAAATGAAACTCTATCTCTAAAAAAAAAAAAAAATCTAAAGAAGCTTAGTTGAAAGGATTCCTGAGCTTCCTCTGGACTTAATCCAGGTTTTCTAGCTACACAGGGAAAATAAAACTACACTTTGCTCCTCACTCATGGATAATCCCTACTTCCTCTGGAAAAGCAACAGGACTGCCAACCTGTTGATTTGGTTCTATCTATTTTTCTCTGGAAATACATAGACTTTTCATCATCTTTTCCCTAGAAGAACTGAAGCCAATTTCTTTCTTTTTTTTTTTTTTAGGGAGATAGAATCTCACTTTATTGCCCTCAGTAGACTGCTGTGGCGTCACAGCTCACCACAACCTCCACCTCCTGGGCTTAGGCGACTCTCTTGTCTCAGCCTCCCGAGTAGCTGGGACTACAAGTGCCTGCCACAATGCCTGGCTATTTTTCTTTTGTTGTTGCAGTTTGGCCAGGACCAGGCTTAAAGCCGCCACTCTTGGTATATGGGGCCAGTGCCCTACTCAGTGACCCACAGGCGCTGCCCAACTTAAGCCAATTTCAGTGGACCTGCCAAAGGATGCAGGTTGCAGCAGATTCTCAGTTCACATATGTGAACCTCAAAGTGCTTGGCAATTCCAAGTGAACAGGCAGATCAATAATCTTAGGGGGCAAGGGTGGAGGAAGTGTACCTTACTGTGCACACTTGAATTACCACTGTTATTGCCAGGGGAGAGCTTTAACCTTTCTCCTCAGTACCCTTCCTACTGGTACTATCCAGCTATGGTTCTTTATTGCTAGTGAGTGCTGCTTCTTTGGTCCAAGGCCATAGCACCAACAGGAGGTCTCATAAGCTGGCACCACTGGGCCCTCATCTTCTGAGGCCCCACCTCCCTTGCTGCCTGTGGACTGGCCTGGCTTAGTTCCCATTTCCCTATTTGGATGTGAATGTCACTTAGCCAGTTTGCCCACATGATTTCCCATACCTAGGAAGGGACACACCTTGGTGCAAAGATGCAATCACTGTTACCACCATCAAAAGGAGAGCACATCCTTGGTAATGTCACGTGCATCTTTTTTCCTTTTTTTAATGTCAGAAGCTTGTGGTTATGTCATTCATTTTGGTGGGGTATTTCATTCCCTTTGCTGAATGTCCATTTGCTTTTGGATTTTTTTTTTTTAGACAGAGCCTCAAGCTGTCGCCCTGAGTAGAGTGCTATGGCATCACACAGCTCATAGCAACCTCCAACTCCTGGGCTCAAGTGATTCTCCTGCTACTGCCTCCCAAGTAGCTGGGACTACAGGTGCTTGTCACAATGCCTGGCTACTATTTGGTTGCAGCTGTCATTGTTGTTTGGCGGGCCTGGGCTGGATTTGAACCTGCCAGCGCCTTAGCCGCTTGAGCCACAGGCGCCGAGCCTGCTTTGGATATTTTGAGATTAAAAATTTCCAGCCAAATGGGATTCTCGTTTATGCTTAGGATTCTAGATTTCATGGTTATCCCTTAAGTCTAACTAACATCTCTGCCTCTAGGCAATGGCTTTTCTTCAGAAAATTAAAGAAATTCTGTGCATTTTTTAAATAAAAAGGTGAGTTATAACTATAGGTCCTGACATTTCTAGGGGTCATCCTGGAAATTGCACAAGGTAGTCCTGAAATAACCTCCCTTCATTTGTAACCTTTCACTGACAAAGTTATTTTGATGGTGGTTTGACCCTGATCAGAGCCCCCACTTGCCCTCTGCTCTTGGGTGTGGGGACTTTATTGGACCTGTATCCAGAATCCTTGTATTTTGGGAAATACTTCCCACATTTTGGCTAAGAGAAAGATAAAGTTCAGGAAGTATTCATTTAGATCTTTTTTTTTTTTGAGACAGAGTCTTACTGTGTTGCCCTCTGTAGAGTGCTATCCTATCACAGCTCACAGCAACCTCAAACTCTTGGGCTTAAGCAATTCTTTTGCCTCAGCCTTCCAAGAAGCCCAACACAATGCCTGGCTATTTTTTTTTTTTTTTGCTGTTGTCACTGTTGTTTAGC
>NW_003852500.1:4554647-4559532 GCF_000181295.1 Otolemur garnettii
AGTGCCGAGGCATCACACAGCTCACAGCAACCTCCAACTCCTGGGCTTAGGTGATTCTCTTGCCTCAGCCTCCCGAGTAGCTGGGACTATAGGACTATAGGTGCTGCCACAATGCCTAGCTATTTTTTTGTTGCAGTTTGGCTGGGGCCAGGTTTGAACCTGCCACCCTCATTATATGGGGCTGGCGCCCTACCCACTGAGACACAGGCACTGCCTGTATTCTGATTTCTTATAGGGTGAGGAAAGTAACTGGCCTCTTTAGGGAGTGGCGGGCATAGGTTTGACCCCCAGCTGTTCCAGCCACCAATGTTCAAGTCTTTATTGCTCACCTTGATACCTGAGACACTTGGAGAATGCAGTAAGAGCTACGACAGAGGTACAGACAAAATGCTATGGAAACACATTGTCTTTGTTTGCAGTGGCTTCCTTCCTTAGCCAAGGACTCTTGTCAACCTTGCCACTGACCAGGCTGACTTCACTCAGGGAGTCAGGCCCTACAGGACTTCCTGCCAACCTCCCATCACTGTGAATCTGAATTTATTCTTTACTTTTCTTCCAGAAACATCAGTCCACTTGTAACAACAATCATCCTTTCCACCTGGGTAAGCTGCTTCATGGTTTATAAGCACTTTCACATCCATTATCTCATTTCATCACTTCCTCCTCTACATTCTTACTACATTTTCTTCGTATCTCTTTAGTATAACATTCTGCCCCATATAACAGGCCTGTTTCCCTTTATTGCATTCATCTAGGCTAACAGGTTCCAGCTTATAATTTAGGTTTCTCAGCACCTGCACCCTTCTGTGCACAAAGTGGGGCAATAAGTTTGCCATGTCAGGCATACTGGTGCACACTTTCCTACTTGGCAGACTTGGACAGGAAGATTGTTTGAGCTCAAGAGCTTGTGTCCAGGGCTGCATCTGTGGCTCAGTGGGTAGGGCGCTGGCCACATACACTGTGGCTGATGGGTTCAAACCTGGCTTGGGCCAGCTAAAACAATGACAACTGCAACAACAACAACAAAAAATAGCCGGGTGTTGTGGCAGGTGCCTGTCATCCCAGCTACTTAGGAGGCTGAACCAAGAGAATTGCTTAAGCCTGAGAGTTTGAGGTTGCTGTGAACTGTGACGCCATGATATTTTACCCAGGGCAACAGCTTGAGACTCTGTCTTAAACAACAAACTAACAAACAAAACAAACAAACAAAAAGTTTGAGTCCACCCTGGGCAATATAGAGAGATCCTATCTTTTAAAAAATGTTTGTCAGCCAGGTGGGGTGGCTTAGTCTGTAATCCTAGCACTCTGGGAGGTTGAGGCAGGTGGATCACCTGAACTTAGGGGTTCGACACCAGGCTGAGCAAGAGCAAGACCCTATCTTTACTAAAAATATAAAAAATAGCTGGGCATTGTGGTGGGCACCTGCAGTCCCAGCTACTCAGGAGGCTGAGGCAAGAGGACTGTTGAGCTAAAGAGTTTGAGGCTGCTATGAGCTATGCCACCGCACTATACCCAGGGTGACTGAGTGAGACTCTATCTCAAAAAAAAGAAAAAAATTTTTTTTGTTACATCAACTCCTTAGTATCATGTGCCTTCTTCACTACTCTGATTTAATGTATGTTTGGTTCCTTACTAAAGGCAAAGCTGTATTCTTCAGGGGCATGGAATCTGGCACAGAGTTCAGAACTAAAGGGATTAAGGGGATAGCAGGGAAGCCCTTGACCTTTGGTAGGCCATAGTTCATGTTTCAGCAGAGGTACAAACGCCATTCTTTTGCAGAGTTTAGGGTGACTGATATATCTGAGAGTGTGTGGGAAGCAGGAATTCTTCCTGGAAGGGCCCTATCCAGCAGAAAATGAAACTCTGGGTGAAAAATTGGCAGATTTGTCCCTTGGGAAAGAGTGGATAAAGGCACAGAAAAATTCTCCCCAGTAAAAGAGGAAAAGGAAGGCTAAATGGGTAGTTTTTCAAAAAGGTGTAACTCACCATGTCTTAGGGGAGAGGAATCAGATGGTTGAAATTTCAGAAAAAAGGGGACCCTTTCTCTAACAGTCAGATGCTGCTTAGAAAAGTGCAAGGCACAACTCATTGGCATTTCTTTAGTAAAGGGGTGTAGGAACTCCTGCCATCCTTTTTTGGAGAGGTGGGGTGCTTGAAGTCCCAAATTTCTCCTGGAGTGAGGAGACATGCAAGATTGAAACTTCCCAAATTATCTTCAGAAATGAAGGTGGAAGTCACGGTCATGTAGCCTCCACTTCCCTCAGTCAAGGGAGGCACAGTGGCCCCTAATAGTGCTCAGAAAAGAGGCAGGGGTGCTCCCGGTGGCCCTGGATTCCCAAGATTCTCTACAGAAAGAGGGCAGGGACTTTGAACCCCCATGTTTTCTTAGTTAAAAAAGGGCTGGGTTGGCTCAGCGCCTGTGGCTCAAGTGGCTAAGGCGCCAGCCACATACACCTAAGGTGGCGGGTTCGAATCCAGCCCGGACCCGCCAAACAACAATAATGGTTGCAACCAAAAAATAGCCGGGCATTGTGGCGTGCGCCTGTGGTCCCAGCTACTTGGGAGGCTGAGGCAGGAGACTCGCTTGAGCCCAGGAGTTGGAAGTTGCTGTGAGCAGTGAAGCCATAGCACTCTACCCGGGGGGACAGCTTGAGGCTCTGTCTCAAAAAAAAAAAAAAAAAAAAAAAAAAAAAGAGTTGGGATCCCAAATCTGCCACATGATCCTGATCCTGGCAATTCTCAGAAACGCGAGGAAAGCAAGAAGCCCCAAAACTCTTCCAGAAAAAGAGACCAGATTCCTTAAGATTCTCCTTGGAACGAAGGCCAGGAAAAGGAATCTTGAAGAGTCTTCTTAGAATCCGTGTCAGGATAAGAATCTTCAAGATTCTCTGCTGAAGGGCGGCGCCTGTAGCTCAGTGAGTAGAGCGCTGGCCCCATATACCGAAGGTGGCGGGTTCAAACCCGGCACCGGCCAAACTGCAACAAAAAAATAGCCGGGCCTTGTGGCAGGCACCTGTAGTCCCAGCTACTCGGGAGGCTGAGGCAAGAGAATCGCTAAGCCCAGGAGCTGTAGGTTGTTGTGAAGTGAGACAATGTCTCTAAAAAATAAAAAAAATTCTCCTCTGAAGAGCATTGAAGTCACAAATCTAGACATAAAAAGCACAGGGGCTAAGAAGACCCTCCGAAACAAGGCCTGGCTACAACTTGTCCAGTCTCCTTAGAGACGCCAGCCGCCGCCTGGCGTATCCGCCCCAAGTCCGTCCGGCCCAGGAGGCCACTGGTGCATTGTGGGTGGGGCGCCCCTGCTGAGCACTGCGGGGAACCCCCTGCCCAGCCAGTTGCGGGCCGCCGGGCGGGCCAGGCGAACCGCCCTCTAGGGTCTGTGCGAGCCGGACACGAATTGACGCGTCCCTCTAGGCCCCGCCCTTCTCAGCGTTCCCTCCCCGAAGCCTAAGTCCCGCCTCCAGAGTACCCTGACTAGCCCTTTGGCCCGCTACCCTCTTCCATTGGTAGAGTGCCTGTCAGTTACCCAGTTCTGCCCCATCGGACCCGCCCCAGCTCCCGGCGCGATCCCGAGAACCAGCCGGCCCGCACGTTCATTGGCCGGCGGGCACTGTCCGTCACGAGGCTGGCTACACCCTCTGTGGGGTGCGGATCCTGATAGCCTCGGCCGGACCTCATTGGCCTGCGGCGCCGCCACTCGGCTAGACGCGGCTCAACCCGGAAGTGTGCGAGGCGAAATCTGCCTAGCAACCGGGGAAGCCGGGCTGTGAAGCGGGCAATTTCAGTGTGAGACGGAGCGGCTAGACCCAGCTGCAGCTCCGAGCGCGGCGCGGCGGCTCCTCCCGCCCGGGGTCAGCGCCCCGGCGCGCGCACGCGCACCCCCGCCGCCCGAGCGCGCCCCGCGCCGCCAGCCCAGTCGGTCGGTCGGTCGTCCGTCGTCCTGTTGCCCCTGCCGCCGCCGCTGCGGACGCCACCTGAGATAGCCGCCGCTGCGGGACGCGACTAGACCTGACCGGACTGCGCCACCCGAAGCCATCCCGGGACCCAGCCGCCGCCAGGGGGGTGCCGAGCAACTTCGGTGAGTGAGGGGCCGGAGCCACTGGCGGGTCTTCGGCTTCCGGTGCCCCAGGCTTTTCTGGGGCTTCCGCTTCTCCCGGGCACCACCTTCGCTGAGTGGACTTTCTTCTTGGAGGGACCTCCGGCTCTGAGAGGGAGCTCTGCCTCTGAGGGGAGCCCTCTTCCGTGGGGAACCCCAAGTCTTGGGGAGCCCTTCTCTGGGGACCCCCGCGTCTTCGAGGTTGCTCACTTCCCTGAGGGGGCCCTCCATTTTTCTGAGGCACTCATCTCTTTGAGGGACCTTTACCTTTCTGGGGACCCCTGTTCTGCGAACCCCTGCCTTTGAGGGGAGTCCCCTTGTCCGAAGGGTCCTTGCCTCTCTAAGAAGAGCCCATGTTCTCTGGGGGCCTCCACCTCTCTGAGGACCCCCGCCTCTCTGAGGGGAGCCCACATTCTTTGGGCCTTCCACCTTGCCGAGGACCCCTGCTTCTTTGAGGGGAAGCCCCATCTCTGCTGTTCTGAGGTGACCGTTTCTCTCTGAGGGACACCCCCCCCATCTTTCAGGAACCTACTGCCTCGCTGGGGATCCTCTGTTTTCCTGAAGGGGTCTCACTTCTCTCAGAAGACACGCGTGCTTCTCTGAGGGGACCTCCTGCTTCTCGGGGAATCCTCACCTTTCTGAAGACACCACCCTGCCTCTTCAGGGGAGCCACCCATGTTCTCTGAGGAGACCCCATTCTCAGAGCCATTATCCCACTTTTTTTTTTTTTAAATTGCAGATTTTGGCCGAGGCTGGGTTTGAACCCGCCACCTCTGGCATATGGGG
>NW_003852500.1:4560270-4567969 GCF_000181295.1 Otolemur garnettii
CTTTTTTTTTTTTTTTTTTTTTTTTAGAGACAGAATCTTTATTGCTTTTGGTAGGGTGTCATGGCGTCACACAGCTCCACAGCAGCCTCCAACTCCTGGGCTTAGGTGATTCTCTTGCGTCAGCCTCTGGAGTAGCTGGGACTACAGGCACTTGCCACGATGTCCAGCTATTTTTTGTTGCAGTTTGGTTGGGATTGAGTTTGAACCCACTACCCTTGGTATATGGGGCTGGCGCCCCACTCACTGAGCACAGGCGCCACCCTGTCCCTGACTTCTTTGGAAGTTCTTCCTTTAATTTGAAATGCCCTTATGGGATCTTCATATATCTGAAGTGTGCCTCTGCTTTTCCAAGGTATCCTTCTCTTAATGGGAGACACTGGATCTCTTCACTTCTTTTATTTTATTTTATTATTATTTTTTTGAGAGGAGTCTTACTTTGTTGTCCTGAGTAGAATGCCATGGTGTCACAGCTCACAGCAACCTCAAACTCTTGGGACTCAATCTGTTCTCTTGCCTCAGCCTCCCAAGCATCTGGGACTATAGGCCCCTACCACAACACCCGGCTATTTTTAGAGTCAAGGTTTCACTCTGGCTCAGGCTGGTCTTGAACCTGTGAGCTCAGGTAGTCCACCTGCCTTGGCCTCCCAGATTACAGGTGTGAGTCACCTTCTAGTGGAGAAACTCTTTCTTTATTTATTCTTGGAACCCATTGTCAAGTTTCCCTTATTCTGTCATGGCATCCACTTCCCTCCATTGTGGAGGAAGAGACCTGAAATGTGCCCCCCACCCCTTTAGTTTTATTATTATTATTATTTTTTAGAGACAGAGTCTTACTTTATCACCCTCCATAGAGTGCTATCATGTCACAGCTCACAGCAACCTCCAGCTCTTGGGCTTAGGTGCCTTCAGAGTAGCTAGGACTACAGGCACCTGCCACAACGCCTGGCTATTTTTTGTTGTTGTTGCAGTTCGGCCGGGGCTGGGTTTGAACCCACCATCCTTGGTATATGGGGCTGGTGCCCTACTTGCTGAGCCACAGGCGCTGCCCTATTATTATTATTTTTTGAGACAGAGTTTCACTATGTTGCTCTTGGTAGAGTGCCATGGAGTCACAGCTCATAGCAACCTCAAACTCTTGGGCTCAAGGGATTCTCTTGCCTCAACCTTCCAAGTAGCTAGGACTACAGGTACCCACCACAATACCCAGCTATTTTTTTGTTGTTGTTGCAGTTGTTTAGCTGGCCCGGGCAGGGTTCGAACCCACCACTCTTGGTGTATGTGGCTGGTGCCATAACCACTGTGCTATGGGAGCCAAGCCTCTTCAGTTTTATTTCTTGCCAAACTGGAATCTTCTCTGAACTTTCACCTTCTAGGGGCCTGGAGGATTTTATGGCTGGGGAATTGGGGATCAGAGAGGCAAAAAACACTATTTCCTCATGTCCTTCTAAGACCTGTTAGATTTGGGTGAGCAGAACTACTGTGAGATGACTACTTTGGTTACTCCATTTTCCAGCTGGGGCCATCACAGACTATGTGGAGGCCAGAGGTACAGAACAGAAACATTGTCTCCCCATTATCACACTATCAAGCTGTGGGAGTGACCCACTTCCTGTCCCATCCCATAGTCTTCCCTCCCTCTGAATAGTACAGTATAATTTAACTTTCTCTCCCTCCTCTCTGACCCTGAAAAAGGAGAAGAAAACTTTCCTTCATCTTCTTACCCCATTTTCTCTCCTTAGACCCCTCAGATTCACCCCTTGATTAATAGAGGATCCCCAGTTTGTGGGCCATTCTGGTTTGAAAGGCAGGGCAAGAAGCAGGAAATGGGTCATCTTAGATCCAGAAAGGGTGGAAAGGAGGCAAGGGGCAGAGAATTTGCCTACATTTCTATAAGTTTAAGTGACTTCAGTCTGGCCCAAAAGGAAGTTTTTAACATCGCTTTTACAAATCCCATGTGTACTTTTTTTAATGGCCCACCCTGGATTCCAGGTTCACTCTAGTAGCTAATTTTATCTGCTTTGCCAAACGCAGAGCTCTCTGGAGCCCAAGTACATGAATGCTGGCATTGAGAGATGGTCCGAAGGATAGGAATGAACTCAGTTTGAAACCTGAGTAACTTGTAACCGCTTCATGTCCACATGCTTAAGTTAAAAAGGTGGAGAGAACATGCCTAGAGTTCTGAAATATAGGGTGAACTGTATGGTTTAGCATTTCAACAAGTTCTTCCCTCTGACTCCACTAGAACTATAGTTCACTTTAACTGTTTGACTTAGGGCTGTCTCTCTCCTGTTCATTTCCATCTGGGTCTTGCTTAATTTGAGTGCTTTGTGAAGACTCCTGCTGAGGCTATAATTTGAGTTCTAAATCTGTCGATGGACCATGTGGACACAAGTTTCAACTCGAGCTATTTTCTTCTGTGGAGAAGCGCTTGGAGCATTTCCTGGGCCCTTTGCTCCTGAGCTAGTCAAGTCCAGGCAAGAGGCTGCTGCAGACCTGATTGCTCTTCTGCTGCATCTTCCTGGTCAGCTATACGCACTGCCCAAGGAGAAGGGGAAAGATGGTGGGGAGGCTGAGGCTTAGGGTGTCCTGAGATAAGATTAGAGAAGTGCCTGAACACATTTTAAATGAAACCCATAGCACCAGCAGGTGGGGTGTTAAAAAGAAAATAGACAACTTTGAATTCAGAAGGGCCCAGTTCCCATTCTGATTCTGCCTTTCCTAGTTGTGTGGCCTTGGACAAATTATGCCATAAAATTGGCTAAGAGGAAAAACATGGATGTGAATGTGTGTGAAGGTAAGCTTACTTATAGGGGGTGCTTTTTAGCTGGATAAATGAATGAATCTGAGTTAATGAACTAGAGGCAGCCAGCACAGCTCCTGGCATGTGGTTGGTGTGCAGTAAAGCTTGGTTGTTGTGCTCATTAGAGTAGGGTCCTGGCCTAGACTTCCAGACCAGGAAGTGCTTGACATTCTGCCAAGGCTAAATATTCCTGAAGAGAAAGAAACTTGGTATGTCTCTTGGAAAACTTACTGTCCCCCTGAGTCTCTTAGCAAGAGTTTTTCTGTGTTCTGATACCAGTTGTAAGATGGATTTGCTGTGTGGTGGAGCATTAGTATTTCCCTTGTCTTTGGCATCTCCTCCTGTGAAATAATGGGGGTAATTTGTGAGTTAAGGGCAAGTAGGGAGATGTATTACTCTAATTAGACCATAGGCAAAATAGAAGATTATTATGAACTTGAAAAATTGTGGGAAGAAAAAGTAAGTGAACTATAAACTATGGAGCATGTCCATATTTTTGAGAATGCTTGAGTGAGTGATACCAACAGTTACCTGGTAAGTGATCTGTTCTTTAGAATTTTGAAAGAAGAACAGTTCTTTCATGGTAATGGATCAGATTTGGGGACAAAAAGACTGTGAAAGTGATGTACAAAGGCATTTGATGCCGTGCAGTAATAGTACTTTGAGAAGGCCAGTGTGTGGCTTGGTGCCCATGAGGAGATCACAATTCACCTCGAGCTCCCAGGATCCAGGATCTAGAGAGATGTAGAGATGCTAACTCAACTTGGGGGCAGGATGGGGAGACGGAAGGTGGAGGGGGGCAGGCAGAACTTTTTCTTTTTCTTTTTTTTGCAGTTTTTGGCCGGGGCTGGACTTGAACCCGCCACCTCTGGCATATAAGGCCAGCGCCCTACTCCTTTAAGCCACCAGGCGCCGCCCATCTTTTTTTTTTTTTGAGAGGATTTGTTCTTAGCAATTAGTGAAAGCCATCATGGCTAATGAATTAAGCCCAGCCTTCTTCACTTGGCTAGTGTGGGGACAGATGGCACTCTGCTTCTCATGGCTAAAACCCAGGCGGAAATAATGGATGAGAATCTGAGGTGGGCCCCTAGTGGGCTGCTCTTAAGTTTGAAGAAAAGGTCCCCCTTCTTAAAATATAGTCCCCCCCCCAACAAAGTTTCTTTCTTTTCTTTTCTTTTTTTTTTGAGACAGTCTTACTACGTCACCCTCGGTAGAGTGCTGTGGCATCACAGCTCACAGCAACCTCAAACTCTAGGGCTTAAGTGATTCTCTTGCCTCAGCCTCTCAAGTAGCTGGGACCACAGGCATCCATTACAATGCCTGGCAGTTTTCTTGTTGAGTTGTCATTGTTGTTTAGCTGGTAGGCTAAACCCACCAGTCTCGGTGCATGTGGCTGGTACCATAACCACTGTGCTACAGGAGCTGAGCCATTGCTTTGGTATTGAACCAAAGAGATGATCACCAATCTTAAATTTCTCTTGGTTCTTTTAAGGACAGTTATTCCATTATATGAGAAAGGAGCAAAGTTTGTTCTTTTTAAAATATAAGATAAACAACTTTAAAGAGTTTGGTCTTTCCTTTGAAATTATGCTATGTCTTTTGTATGCCACAGACTTCACTCTGGTGGATGGTGGCGCCACCACCAAGTCTCTTTATCTAACAGGAAGTTTTTTAAACTTTTTTTTTTTTTAATTGAAGGATCCTTATAGCAATAACAAACCTTGGATAGTCAGAAATGATATTGATCTAGGTACATTTATTAGTTGTAATGTAACGTGGTTATCTGTTGGTGGGCAGCTCTAAAAGGTATGTGGGTCCTAACTCTGCCCAGCTTCTAGCTCTGGATGATAAACTGTTGATTTATATAACTGAAATAGCTAGGGAAGTCAGAGTTTCCTTCCTGTTGGAGACAGCACTGGGGGCATTATATCCCTGTGGGATCTTGGTGATAAGAAATAAGCCGACCTCTTTTGGAATTGGGAAATAACTACTATATTTGAGTGGCTCCATCCTAATGAATGAATGGTGTTATTTTTAATTTCTAGTGTTAAGTTTGGCTTTATCTTCTCTGTAGTGTGACTGCCTTTGTTTCTACTGGTATATTTGAATACCAGTTAAGATATGGTGCTTGTATTTTTTTGTAATGCTACACATTGGATTAAAACTTAGCCTTTTTGTTTTTTGAGACAGAGTCTCACTATGTTGCCCTTGGTAGACTGTCATGGCATCACAACTCACAGCAACTTCAAACTCTTAGGCTTAAGCAATCCTCTTGCCTCAAACTCTCAGGTAGCTGGGACTACAGGCACCTGCCACAGTGCCCAGCCCTTTTTTTTTTTTTTTTTTTTTTTTTGTAGCAGTTATCATTGTTGTTTAGCAGGCCCAGGCTGGGCTTGAACCTACCAACCTCAGGGTAAGTGGCTGGCGTCCTACTCAACTGAGCTACAGCACCAAGTGAAAACTTAGAAAATCTTAAATCTTCTGACTCTTATAACTTCCGATGTCAGCAACCATTTCAGAAACAACTGATTGTGTGCCTATGAAGTGTGTGCTGAGAATTTAGCAGTGAACAGGATTGATGCAGTTGGCCCTTAGGGAGCTTATGTCCCAGTTGTGAACAAGTAAACAAATAAATGAAAGAATATTCATTCTTTGAGGATACCCCCAGATGTTGCAGCTATCCTCATAGGGAGCTTGGGTGGAGTTTCTGGGAGGTTTAGAAGTGAAACCTCAGTATCTCTCTGATTTTCTCATTGGGCTTCTGTAAAATGTGGCAGAAATTATGGCATTTTCCCAGTTGATTGTTGGCTTTTGGCAATAGTTGATCCATGATGACTTGTGGCCCTGATCTTGGAGAAATAATAGAGTCTGGGATGGTCACTGTGAGAAGTGCTTTTGCTTTTGCTTTTCTTGAAGTCAGTAGTGGTGTGTGTTTTTGGAATCCTGTGACATTTCTTCATGGAAGTGCATATTAAAAAAGAAATAAACTTCTATAAAAGCCTTTTCTGTCAAGCAGGGGTTGCTTGGTTATTGTTGATGGCATAAGAAAAGTGAAATTTTCTTTTTTCTTTCTTTCTTTCTTTTTTTTTTTTGAGACAGAGCCTTACGCTATGGCCCTGGGTAGAGTACTGTGGCGTCACAGCTCACAGCAACCCCCAACTCCTGAGCTTAAGCGATTCTCTTGCCTCAGGCTCCCAAGTAGCTGGGACTACAGAGGCCTGCCACAACCCCAGCTATTTTTTGGTTGCAGTTGTCGTTGCTTGGCAGGCCCCGGGCGGGATTCGAACCTGCCAGCTCTGGTGTATGTCGCTGGTGCCTTAGCTGATTGAGCTACGGGCGCCCCACCCCAAAAAGTGAGATTTTCTTTTCTTTTCTTTTTTTGTAGAGACAGGGTCTCACTTTATTGCCCTTGGTAAGAGTGCGGTGGCATCACAGCTCACAGCCACCTCCAGCTCCTGGGCTAAGGCGATTCTCTGGCCTTAGCCTTCTGAGTAGCTGGAACAATAGGTGCCTACCATAACGCCCGGCTATTTTTTTGTTGCAGTTTGGCCAAGGCTGGGTTTGAACCCACCACCCTTGGTATATGGGGCCAGCGCCCTACTCACTGAGCCACAGGCACTGCCCCGAAAAGTGAGATTTTCAATAGATGACTACTCTGTGATGTATTGGTAGGTGCTTGGTATACACGTTGTTCCCTATTCCCTGGGGTTCCCTCTTACACTGGGACTGGGAAGGTACTATTTTGATTTTCCTATTTGGGGGCAAGGCTGGAAGTCATTTTTTTTGAGACAGAGTCTCACTTTGTTGCCCTTAGTAGAGTGCTGTGGCGTCACTTCAGCTCACCTTCAGCTCTTGGGCTTAGGTGATTCTCTTGCCTCAGTGTCCCTAGTAGATGGGACTACAGGCACCTGCCACAACGCCCGGCTACTTTTTGTTGTTGTTGTTGTAGTTTGGCTGGGGCCTGGTTCGAACCTGCCATCCTTGGTATATGAGGCCGGCGCCCTACTCACTGAGCCACAGGTGCCACTCAAGGGTGGAAGTCTTAAATTGATCTTAGTCCATAGTTCTGTTATTAGACAGGTGCTTTTCTTAAGTAAGTGTATTTGCTCTCTCTCCACATAGAGCAGTGCTGGACAATGCTTTGAGAGAAGAGGGAAGGTGTTAGAAGGAGAGTTTCTGGTAATCTGTCTTTTTTTTTTTTCCTTGTACCCAAGTTGACTCCGGAGGTGGAGAGGCAGGCCCAGACCGGAAGTGGGTGTGGACAAGTAATGCAACTGTGCATGTGACTAGCCTCCCACCTCTGGGTTCTGCTGCCCTTGGGAAGTGTATGCTTGCTCCCTCCTGACTTCCTGCTCTCTCTCCCTACAGGCTGAGTTTTTGGACTCCAATTTGACCATAGAAAACACATTCAAGTTCCTCCTTTTTCCTTATGTGATGTTACTAGATCTGAGAGCCATCAGTGGTCCTGTAGTCCACGGAGCAGCTCAGGGGGTTCAGCTAATGTACCTACAAATTCAGGGTGGCCAAATGGATGGTTTCCTGTTGTGTTACCACAGTGTTCCCCTCAGAAGTCTGTCTACACTAATTGCTGTCCTGAAAGTGTATATAGAACTTAAAGAAGTAGAGAGTAGATAGGTCCTTCAGCAAGAATGTGCACTTAAAGAATGGTGTATAGGGCAGTGCCTGTGACTCAAAGGAGTAGGGCTCCGACCCCATATGCTGGAGGTGGTGGGTTCAAACCCAGTCCCAGCCAAAAAAAAGAATGGTGTGTAGTTATTTATGTCTTAGTGTCTTGTAAAAGTACTGTGGGAGGCTCTATGTGTAGTAGAAACTTTAGAGCTGGCTTGGTGCCTGTGGCTCAAGTGGCTAAGGCGCCAGCCACATATACCTAAGGTGGCG
>NW_003852500.1:4570543-4574709 GCF_000181295.1 Otolemur garnettii
GCCAAGCCTGGTCTAAAATTCTTAATACATCAGAACAATTTTTAAACTTTCATTTTGTTTTCAACTTTTAGTCTTAACTCCTCACATTGTCTCTATTGAAGGCTGACTTTTGATGTAAACTTGAAATAAATATCTTAGCACTGGTGCTCAGTGGCTAGGGTGCCAGCCACATACACCAGGGCTGGTGGGTTGAATCCTGGCCTGGGCCTGCAAAACAACAATGACAACTACAACAAAAACATAGCTGGGCTTTGTGGCGGGTACCTGTAGTCCCAGCTACTTGAGGCTGAGGCAAGAGGATTGCACAGGCCCAAGAGTTTGAGGTTGCTATGAGCTGTAATGCTATGGTGTTCTACCCAAGTCAACAGAGTGAGACTGTGTCTCCAAAAAAAAAAAAAAAAAAAAAGATATGTATATATAGACCTGATTACATGGGCATTCGAGGTGTGATTGTTTATTATCAAGTTGTGAAGAAGAAAATAAACTAGAAAGACCCTCCACCTGTACTTTTTAAAATTTTTATTTTATTTTCTTTAAACTTTATTTATTTAGAGACAGAGTCTCACTTTATTGTCCTTGGTAGAGTGCCGTGGCATCACACAGCTAACAGCAACCTCCACCTCCTGGATTTAGGCGATTCTCCTGCCTCCAGCTTCCTTAGTAGCTGGGACTACAGGTGTCCGCCACAGTGTCCGGCTATTTTTTTGTTATAGTTTTGCCAGGGCCAGATTTGAACCCGCCATTCTCGGTATATGGGGCTGGCTCCCTACCCACTGAGCCACAGGTGCCACCCCCTTTCTTTTTAGAGACAAAGTGTCACTTTGTTGCCCTCAGTACAGTGATATGGTGTCATAGCTCACAACAAACTCCAGCTCTTGGGCTTAGATGATTCTCTTGCCTCAGCCTCCCAAATAGCTGAGACTATAGATGCCTGCCACAATGCTCTGCCATTTTTAGAGACGGGGTCTTGCTCTTGCTCAGGCTGGTCTGGAACATGTGAGTTCAGGAAATCCACCCACCTCGGTTTCCCAGAATGCTAGGATTGTAGGTGTGAGCCACCACACATGGCCAACCTGTACTTTTTTTTAATACTGAAGAATCTATCATTTCACTGTAAATGGGGTAAGTTAGGGCATATACATCTTAATTAGGAAAACATTTGGGAGGAATGTTTTTCTAAGTTGAAAGATCTGCCATTTAACAACTGGAGAGTCGGGCGTGAACTGGATGTCAAGTTTTTATTTTTTAATTTATTTTTACTTATTTTATTTATTTTTTGAGACAGAGTTTGCCCTGGGTAGTGCCGTGCCGTGTCATCACAGCTCACAGCAACCTCAAACTCTTGGGCTTAAGCAATCCTCTTGCCTCAGCCCCCCAAGTAAGTGGCTGATTTAGCCACAACACCTGGCTAATTTTTGGTTGTAGTTGTCATTGTTATTTGGCAGGCCCTGGCTGGATTTGAACCCATCAGCCTCAGTTTATGTGGTTGGCGCCCTAGGCGCTCAGCCTATTTTTATTTTTGAGACAGTCTTACTTTTGTTACCCTCGGTAGAGCGCTGTAACATCATAGCTCACAGCAACCTCAAACTGCTAGGTTCAAGTGATTCTCTTGCCTTATCGTCTCAAGCATCTGGGACTGTAGGTGCCCACCATAATGCCTGGCTATTTTTAGAGACGAGGTCTTTCTCTGGCTCAGGCTGGTCTCGAAACTGTGAGCTCAGGCAGTCCACATTCCTTGGCCTTCCAGCCACCGCACCTGGCCAAAACATATTTTTCCTTTTTTTTTTTTTTAAGACAGAGTCTCACTATGTCACCCTCAGTAGAGTGCAGTGGCATCACAGCTCATAGCAACCTCCAACTCTTGATCTCTTCCCTCACCCTCCCAAGTAGCTGGAACTAAAGGTGCCTACCACAACGTTTGGCTATTTTTTTGTTGTAGTTGTTTAGCTGGCCGGGGCTGGGTTCGAACCCGCCACCCTCAGTGTATGTGACTGGCGCCATAACCACTGTGCTATGGGCGCCAAGCCACATATTTTTCTTTATGTCTAAACCAAGGATGTTAATTAGACTGTTCATGAGAGAAACAGCTTTCTTTGCTAAATAGGTCTGAATAGGCTGATCTCTAGACTCAAGACTGTCAAAAATTGTGTGTGTGTGTACTTGAGACAGAGTCTCACTTTTTTGCCCCCAGTCACAGCAACCTCAAATTCGTGGGCTCAAGCGATGCTCTTGCCTCAGCTTCCCAAGTAGCTGGGACTATAGGCTCCTGCTACAACGCCTAGAATTTTTTTTAGAGACGGGCTTCTCACTCTTGCTCAGGCTGGTCTCGAGCTCGTGAGCTGTAGTGATCCACCTGCCTTAGCCTCCCAGAGGGTAGAGTGCTATGGCATCATAGCTCACAGCAACCTCCAACTCCTGGGCTCAAGCGAGTCTCCTGCGTCTGCCTACCAAGTAACTGGGACCACAGGCGCCTGCCACAATGCCTGGCTGTTTTTTGTTTGCAGTCATTATTGTTGTTTGGCGGGCCCGGGCTGGATTCGAACCCGCCAGCTCAGGTGTATGTGGCTGGTGCCTTAGCTGCTTGAGCCACAGGCTCTGAGGCCAGGCCTATTTCTTTAATTCATAGAAAACGTAGTTTACTTACTAACTTTTCAAGATTTAGAATTGATCTAAATCAGGTGGAAATTGTTTTGTAAACCATATGTAGACACAAAAGAGATACTCCTTGCCAAATAGTGACACATGGCAGATGAAGACAGAGTGGGAGATATACTTCCGGTTCACAGCAATACTTCTGAGCAGTTTGTGTTTAACCCTTTAGGGAAGCATTTATGCTCAGAACCGTGTAATAGCAGGACGTTGTGAGGACCACACAGAGACTTGGTCTGGACAGAACATGCCTCACTGCAGATGGAGCCTGAAGTCCATGTTGCATAAACACAAAGTGTGAGGAATTGTGGTTAGACATGACATTCAAAATAAAACAAACCCACATTGACAAAGTAGACCTTCTCTAGAGAGCTGTGTTTCAGGGAGCTTTTCAGCATAAGTGACATGGATGGGGACAAGGGATTCTGATCTGTCTCTTGCTGACTCCTGATTTAGTGCAAGAATGTCTTGATTTGAAAAATGATACTTTGTAGCAGTAAAGTATCTTGGAATACTAGAAGTATTATGCTAGTATAATGCTTTGGAAGTATGATATTTTTCATAAAGAACTACTGTAAGAGTCCCTTCAGCTATATTTTTTGATCCTTGAAAAAAGTATCAAAATGATCAATTTACTAAGGAAATCAAATACTTGTAGAAATTAATCTTTTCCTTTCCTTTCCCAGCCAGTTGCATTGTAATCTGACAATGTTAACTTGAATTTGGGGTGAAATAAGAAACTTTAAGATAATTCTCCTTTAGGGATTGTTATATTGTCTGTAAACTCAATGAAAACAGTTTTAGACTTTAGAGTACTAAAAATGGGCTGTATGCAGTGGCTCACACCTGTACTTCTAGCACTCAGAGAGGTCAAGGTGGGAAGATCACTTAAGCTTAGAAGTTTGAGACCATCCCTGAGCAAGAGCAGGATTCTGTACTAAAAATAGAAAAATTAGCCAAGTGTTGTGCTGGGTGCCTGTAGTCCCAGCTACTTGGTAGGCTGAAGCAGGAGGATCACTTGAACCTAGAAGTTTGAGGTTCCTGTGAGATAAGCTGATGCCATTGCACTGTAACCTAGGTAATGAAATGAGAGTGTGTCTCAAAAAAAAAGTGCTGGCTCAGCGCCTGTGGCTCAGGTGGCTAAGGCGCCAGCCACATACACCAAAGGTGGTGGGTTCGAATACAGACTGGGCCCGCCAAACAACAATGATGACTGCAACCCCCCCAAAAAAAAGCCAGGCATTGTGACAGGCGCCTGTGGTCCCAGCTACTTGGGAGGTAGAGGCAGGAGACTCGCTTGAGCCCAGGAGTTGGAGGTTGCTGTGAGCTGTGATGCCACGGCACCCTACCCAGGGTGACAGCTTGAGGCTCTGTCTCAAACAACAACCAAAAAAAAGTGCTAAAATGCAAAGTATGGAAAACTGTCAGGGCTCTTTTTTCTTAAGGGGAATTAAAAAGAAAACTTGGGGCTCGGCACCTGTGGCTCAAGCGGCTGAGGCGCCAGCCACATACACTCA
>NW_003852500.1:4575251-4583835 GCF_000181295.1 Otolemur garnettii
CAACCTTCAACTGCTGGGCTCAAGTGAGTCTCCTGTCTCTGCCTCCCAAGTAGCTGGGACTATAGGTGCCCGCCACAACACCTGGCTATTTTTTAGTTGCAGCCATCATTGTTGTTTGGTGGGCCTTGGCTGGATTCGAACCTGCCACCTTAGGTGTATGTGGCTGGTGCCTTAGCTGCTTAAGCCACAGGCACCGAGACTTTTTTTTTTCTTTTTGAGACAGAGTCTTACTTTATCCCCCTCGGTAGAGGGCTGTGGAGTCATAGCTCACAATCTCCAGCTCTTGGGCTTAGGCGATTCTCTTGCCTCAGCCTCCCGAGTAGCTGGGACTACAGGCACCTGCCACAATACCCAGCTATTTTTTTGTTGCAGTTTGGCCAGGGTTGAACTCGCCACCCTTGGTATGTGGGGCCAGTGCCCTACTCACTGAGCCACAGGCACGGTCCCTATTTATTCTTTCTTAGACAGCTTTTCAGAAAACAAGTGGGAGCCTAGTATCACTGTTTGATTGTGGTAATCTCAAAATTGGTTAAAGCCTACATAAGTAGATCTGCTTTGGTTATGAATATAAATGAGTAGTTTACTTGGTTCTGTGTTTTGAGAGGGAAGAGCATCTAGAATATTTAAAGTATAATGAATCCATCTTTTTTCAGCTTTTTCTTTCCCAAAGCCCCTATGTGCCAGGTATTTTGGTGTAGTTGGCTCTGGCCTTTGTTCTGAATGCCTGGGACACTCACTGTAACTTATGATCTGGCACAAATGTCACCTCCACAAAGATTTTCCGAACTCCTTTTCATGGAGGGGAGCAAGTCCTTTTTTTTGTGATTCCTTAGTTTTTATTATGAATACATTTTCTGCATTGTACTCATTCTATGTCTTTCTGTGCTACCAGCTTGTCAATTTCTGGAGTATGTGCCTGCAGGCTCCTTGGATTGTGTGTTCTCTGAGACAGTCAATCAATGTTTATCACATAAGTCATCTAACTTTCTGTTCACTAGAAACTTTAAAGAAATTATCTGTGCTTTGAACATTCAGTAGGTGATGCTACTTCTTTTCAACCACTTGTTTTTTTTTTTTTTTTTTGAGACAGTCTGATTTTTTGCCCTTGGTAAAGTGCCATGGTGTCTCAGCTCACAGCAACCTCAAACTCCTGGGCTCAAGTGATTATCTTGCCTCAGCCTCCTAGTAGCTGAAACTACAGGCACGACCACAACACCTGGCTGTTTCTTTTTTTTTGAGACAGAGTCTCACTTTATTGCTCTCAGTAGAGTGCTATTGGTATCACAGCTCACAGCAACCTCCAACTTCTGGCCTTAAGGTATTGCCTCAGCCTCCCGAGTAGCTGGAACTACAAGCGCCTGCCATAACACCTGGCTATTTTTTGTTGCAGTTTGGCCAGGACTGGGTTTGAACCTGCCATCCTTGGTATATGGGGCCAGTGCCCTACCCACTGAACCACATGTGCCACCCTTTTTGTTGTTGTTGCAGTTTTTGGCAGGGGCTGGGTTTGAACCTTCCACTTCCGGTATATGGGACCCTTATCCTTGAGCCACAGGCACCGCCCACACCTGGCAATTTTTAGAGAGGAGGTCTCCCTGTGGTTCAGGCTGGTCATGAACCTGTGAGCCCAGGTAATCCACCCACCTCTGCCTCCCAGAGGGAACCACAACACCTGACCTCAACCACTTTCATACTACTATGGAGCTTTGGCCAATTTCTGTCATAAAAGCAGACATGAATACAGAAGTTTTTATTTTTTATTTTTGCTTAAACAAATTTATTTGCTCATAGTTCAAGATCAAGGTGTCAGTAGGTTCAGTTTTTTCTGATACCCTCCTTTGGCTTCCAGATAACCATCTCTTCCCTGTGTCCTTATGTGGTCACTTCTCAGTCTGTGTATGAACACTGAATTTGAGCCAAATTTCTTTTCTTCTGTCCTGAACAGGCTCAGATGGTATTTAGAAGTTTATCTACAGGTGGCTCACACCTGTAATCCTAACACTCTGGGAGGCTGAGACTGGTAGATTGCCTGAGCTCACCAGTAGCAGACCAGACTGAGCAAGAGTGAGACATCATCTCTAAAAATAGCTGAGCACTGTGGTGGGCACCTGTAGTCCCAGCTATTTGGAGGCTGAGGCAAGAGAATCGCTTGAGCCCATGAGTTTGAGGTTGCTGTGAGCTGTGATGCCACGGCACTCTACCAAGAATGACAAAGTGAGACTCTGTCTCCAAAAAAAAAAAAAAAAAAACTTTATCTAATAGTACATTTGATAGATAATTAGGCTATTTTTGTAGTGGTTAAGGTGGAAGGCCTAGCAGGGATTTGGTCTGTGAAAGAAAATTTGAAATGAAATTTTGTTTAACCAAGTAAAAGAAGTGTTTTTAAAGTACAGTATTACATTTTTTTCCCTTTTACTTTTATTTTTTGTTGGGATTGCTTATCTGTCTGATAAAGTACAATATTGACAACTGGTATCCCTATGTGTTAATTGACTGTCTTGTTCTCATAGCAAAGAGAAAACTTTGAGAAAAACATGGTTCTAGTTCTAGTTGTCTCTTAGTTTCTTCAGCTTTAGAATGACATCTGAAGGTGATTGCATCATATTTCATAATCACCCAGCTGCACTATTTGTTTTTAGTCCTGCATTGGGCACTAAGGCAGCCAGGTCTTTATCACAGGCAGCCTCAGCTTTCACCCAACCTGAGTATTGGAGAAACTGAAGAACAGGTGTGATTCACTGTTACTTTACCTATCTACACACTTGAACTTTTCTTCCTATCACAGAAATATACACTGTAGGCCTCAGCAAAAAGTGAGACCCCCATCTCTACTAAAAATGGAAATACTGAGGCAAGAGGATTGCTTGAACCTAAGTTTAAGGTTGCTGTGAGCTATGACGATGTGGCACTCTACCTAGGATGGCACTCTATCCAAGGCGACAGCTTGAGACTGTCTTAAAAAAAAAAAAAAAGAAATGTACCCCACAGCTGATTTCTCAACCACTCTACTTCCCCCTTCACTTTTGCAGCTGGAGAAGTTGGCATTGCCCGTTGGAGTAGCCCACCTGTCACTAGTGCACACCTCAGTTTACCGAGGTTGCAGCTGATTCCTCCCTCTTTAAAACAGGGTGATTGTCACCTTGGTGACTCACGCAGGGATTGCCTAACTCAGACTCTGGATTCCCTATGTCTGTCTCAAGTCTCAGGTTTCTCACTTGACCAGAGTTTGCTGTTTTTAGTTAATTAAGTTGGCATTAATCAAGACCCAAGTGAGGAGCAGTGAGATAATATTTTGCTTGTATTACTTTAATATAGTTCATTTCATTTATCATGGTAGCATAAAGCAGTTCTAAAAATACATAGCTGCCACATTAGAGTGAAAAACCTGAATTTTCCCCTAACATGTCCTTGCACACGGGATCTGGGAGCTTTCTGAATTCCTATACCAAGTCACTTGTTTGAAAATTGTTTTTGTTTGTTTGGTTTTTGAATTTGAACATTTGAATTTCTTTGTAGCAAGGCAAAACAAATTGCTGACAAAACTGGGTCAGGGAAGGTGTTTGGGGGTCAGCAATTTGTATTTTGTTTCATTTTTAGGTTGAGGAATGCTTTTTTTTTTTTGGCCCAAGGGAGGTTGTGGCAGATGTTGCATTAGCAGTTGGGAGACTTGGGGGGAACTGACAACAAAATGTTGCCAGTTGTATGTGAAACTCTAAAAGGGAGGCTTTGGGAAACTTTGACTAGGGGGGACATGTAGCAGAAAAACAATTTTGTAAAACATTTTCTACCTGAAGTGTTTTTCAAGTTTGGGGTCGAGATTGGGATCCCAGTCTTGAGTGGGAATTCTCTTTTTTCAAATGAAATAGAATGGAAAATACCAGAGTACCAGAGTACACTGCAAGTGGTAAAGTTATGTGGTGCAACTTTTGTTTCAGTTGTATATAGTATATATGTATTGGGTGTGTAATGAAAATGGTAAGTCACTATTTAGGTGTCTAGGTGTCTCATCATGAATTATTTATTTAAAAAAAAACAAAAAACGGCGCCTGTGGCTCAGTGAGTAGGGCACCGGCCCCATATACCAAGGGTGGTGGGTTCAAACCCAGCCCCTGCTAAACTGCAACAAAAAAATAGCTGGGCATTGTAGCGGCGCCTGTAGTCCCAGCTACTCGGGAGGCTGAGGCAAGAGAATCGCCTAAGCCCAAGGAGTTGGAGGTTGCCGTGAGCTGTGAAACGCTGAGTAGAATGAAACTGTCTCAAAAAAAAAGAAAAGAGGCTGTTTTGGTGATTTTTCAGAACCTGACCTTGATATTGAGAGCCTTCTTGTGATACTAGATTTTCCATGAATGTTATAGTATTTTCCCTATTGAAACTGTATTTTGCTTTTGTAGGTTAACTTCTCCAGAGTCCATCCTCTTTCAAGTATTCACAGTGTTTCCTGTGTTTCCTCCATGTCACTGGAGAGGGAAGGTGCAGGTTTGCTTTCCTGGGGGGTTTCACCTTCTTTCTCCCAGAGGTACTAGGAGAGATTGGGAGGTAACTGGAGAGGGAGAGCAGTCAGCCCCAAGTGTCTAAAGGTGTGTGGATTTGGAGCTTGTTTTGTATAACTCGGTTCACTGCGCTGAAGAAGTGATCAATCAAGCTGATCTACACTCCAACCTTGCCACAAAGACACCAGGGCCAAAGTTCCCGAGAGGGGAGCTTCCGCGTGACGACCCCGCAGGAGTGCGGTTCTAACCACCGGTTTCAAAGGCAGGTCAGAGTTGCTTGAGGTCGCCCAACTCAGGCGGAGCGAGGTCAGCAGTGAGAGTGTCGCCTGAGTCAGTCATGGGCGCGGCCCGCCCAGCTCTGTCGCCGGTGAGCTGGCAACGACCCTCGGCCAGTGGAGAGCGACGGGACTCAGCGGGGAGGGCCGCTGGAACACACCCCAGCAACCCCAGCCCGCGTGGGAAACCAACGCGCGGAGCTGGGTGTCGTGTGGGAGCGCGCGGGGTGGGTCTGTGTTTCCGGGGCAGGACCGTTCGCCCCGCCCCTCAGTCCCGCCCCCGTATACCGGGGCCCGCCCACGAGCTCCTCCTTTCCTCATGAGGCCCCGCCCTTCAGCTACCGGCCCCGCCCAGCCGGGCGCGGGCGGGCGGCGTCGCCTTTAAGAGCTCCCCGGTGTTTTGGGGGCCGCGGGCCGGGCGCGCTGACCTGGTGCGCATGTCCCGGGCGGTGACGCCGGCGCCGGGCTCCATGTGTGCGGCCGAGGGGCGCATTATCTGGCCGGCGGCGCGAGCGGGCGGGCGGACCGGCGGAGCGAGCGCCGCGGGCCCGGGCGGCCCCACAGGCGGAGCTAGCACGCGCGGCCCGGCGCCCCCGGCTTTTCCGCCGCCCAGCCCCGCGGGCGACCCTGGCCCGGCAGCCCTGCGAACCCGTGCGCTGCCCTAGGGCCCGGCCGATCCGCGGCCCGGTAAGTTCCGGACCAAACTTAGCAGGGGGCAGGGGCCAGGGACGCGCGGTAGAGACTGGAGCGGCGGGGGCGACGCGGGCTGAATAAGGTCGGGGCAACAGGGGGCTGTGCGGGACCCCCGCATGAGCGTGGAAAAGTGAGGGCAAGCGAGTTCTACTCCCTGTATTCTGAGAGCGTCTTCTTGCGCTGCCCTAGAAAGTTCGTGGCTCCGACGTCCCCCGGGCACGTGTGGGCCGGGCGGGACGGGGGTCCCGGAAAGTCGCGGCGTCGCTCCGCTTCCTCCTGGGCTTCCTGCGGGGCCGAGGGAGGGGCCGGGCCGCGAGGCGCCTCTTCTCAGCGCTCGGGACGGTGGGGGCGATGGACGGCACGTGGGCGCTCTGGGCTTCGGTCCTGTGCAGGGGGCGGGGGTCCCGCGCGGGCCGGGTTGCTGCGCTGAACCCCGAGGCGGCGGTGGCGACGGATCCCGTGTCAGAATAAGAGTCCCCGCGCGCCCACGCCTGCAGGGCTGGCCCTCTCCTCGCCCTCCTCCCTCTCGCGCCCTTCCTGCCTGACCCCCGGGATCCGCGGGACCCTTCCCCCAGTCTGGGCTACAGCTCTTCCCAGGCCCTGCACTTTAAATTTGCCTCCCAGTCTAGGCGGTGGCTCCACTGATTTCTATTTTCCCACCTGGAACGGGTCTGTATCAATGACTAGACAGCAGCAGCTGGCCTTGTAAAGGGATTATTGCCAAGAATCGGAATTGATCACTTCAACAAGGAAAGGCTTATGGGGCAGGGCCCGAGCTGAGAGCCTGCCTGACAAGACGCTTGGAGAGTGTGCACACTGGGACCCAAAAACAAATGGAGACCCCCTCCCTTAAGAACTGAAGGACAGCTCTTGGGTGCCTTGTCCTGAGAATTTTGTAGAGACTGTTTAATTTTGTGTATTTAAGGTGTTTAGGTGTGTAGTTCATCCTTATCTGAGAGCTTTGGATTCTTTAGATCAAAGTCTCAGTGAGTCATTTGAGCCTTTAATTTCCTCTTTCTTACCAATTTACTTCTTTCAGTTTTCTTGGAGTACAGTGCTGGTTACATCTCTAGTTCTGTGTGCCCATTCATACAGTGACACCTCCTGGCTGTGGCAGCACAGAGTAATGGAGAGAGAGACAGCCCTCTATGCAGTTTCCTCAGTCTTGAACTTAACTTATACTACTGACTGACTTTTTCTTCTGGTAATAGTAGTTTGTTTTTTTTTTTAAGCTCGGTTACACCAAAGAATTTGCTGGTACTCATTTGTTAATATATGCTAAAGTCAGTAGCTTGTCAGAGGTGACAGCAAGCTGTGGAGGAGGGCTAATAGCTCATGTTAGCCCCTAGATTTGAGTGCCTACTGTGTGCCAGTCTTTGCATGGGTATATTCAATGCCCATAAAAATCCCACCAGGAGTGCAGGAATATAATCCCCACTTCACAGGTGAGAAAATTGGGCCTCCTGGAGGCCAGTCAGCTTGCACAAGGCTGCTTAGTGTAGAAGCAGAGCTGGTCCCCCTGGCACTTGGTGCTCCAGAGCTCACAATGTTGCTGTTTGCAAGGGAAAAGAGTAAATATTTCCCTGGAGCTTCTAAAACACAAAGATTGGTTTTCCTGTCCAGGTTTGAATACACTTCTGCTTGGGCATGGGGGATAATCTGGTGACTTGGGGACATATTCTAGCGCTGCTTTGTCCTGGGAGAGCAGAGTCACCAGCTGGCTGCTGCTATAAGGAGCTAAGCTGCAGAGTTGCCTCTTTGGGTTTGCTTTGGACTCAAAAAAGTTTTTGGTTTTCCTTTTTTTTTTTTTTTTTTTAAAGTTTTTGGTTTTCTAGAAGCAGTTTAGTGTGTGTGAATTCTGAGAGGGATTTTCTAGACCTTTTTTCTTTTCTGAGACAGAGCCTCAAGCTGTCAACCTCACAGCTCACAGCAACCTCCAACCCCTGGGCTCAAGTGATTCTCCTGCCTCTGCCTCCAAGTAGCTGGGACCACAGGCGTGCCTCACAACTCTCGCTGTTTTTTGGTTGCAGCCGTCGTTGTTTGGTGGTCCGGGCTGGATTCAAACCCGCCAGCTCAGGTGTATGTGGCTGGCGCCTTAGCTGCTTGAGCCACAGGCACTGAGCCTAGACCCTTTTCATCACTTACTTCCTTACTCCCTTCATCTTTCTTCTGTCTCCTAAAATTTTTTTTTTTTTTTTTTAAGAGACAGAGTCTCACTTTTTCACCTTCAGTAGTGTGCTGTGGCATCACAGCTCATAGCAACCTCCAACTTCCTGGGCTTAGGTGATTCTTCTGCCTTTGCCTCCAGAGTAGCTGGGACTACAGGCACCTGCCTCCATGCCTGGCTATTTTTTGTTGCAGTTTGGCTGGGGCTGGGTTTGAACCCACCACCCTTGGTATATGGGGCTGGCGCCCTTGTCTCCTAAAATTCTAAAGCTGGCTTTTGTAAGGATTGTCTCTGTCTTGGAAGTGGTATAGAGAATGGGAGGGCTTCTATTTTAGTAATTTGGATGCATTGTTATTTCCACTCAGATGACATAATTTTTTTTAAATGTCAAGCCATCTCTGTGAATGCATTATCATTTGGTAGATCTTCTTATATTTTGGTAGTGAGGAAAAAATAATGCTACTGTCAGGGAAAAAATCCTGGAAAGATTTGTACCAAAATGCCAGTGAACTCTCCAGGATTGGCAGTAGTAGTTGTAAAATTTTAAACTTCAGTTATTTCTGCATTTTATGGGTTTTCTTTAAATAAGGAAGTTTTTGTGAGTGATGACACATTTTATTTTTTTTGAGACAGAGCCTCAAGCTGTCGCCCTGGGTAGAGTGCTGTGACCTCACAGCTCACAGCAACCTCTGTCTCCTGGGCTCAAGTGATTCTCCTGCCTCTGCCTCCCAAGTAGCTGGGACTACAGGTGTCTGCCAGTACCTGGCTATTTTTTTGGTTGCAGCCGTCACTGTTGTTTGGTGGACCCGGGCTGGATTTGAACCTGCTAGCTCAGTTGTATGTGGCTGGCGCCTTAGCTGCTTGAGACATAGGCGCTGAGCCTGATGACACTTTTTAATTAATTAGTTAATTAATTTTTTTAGACAGAGCCTCAAGCTGTCACCCTGGGTAGAGTGCCA
>NW_003852500.1:4584336-4586337 GCF_000181295.1 Otolemur garnettii
AAAAAAAAAAAAAAAAAGACTCTAATTTTCAACTTTTCAGTAGCTCCTCTGACTTGTTCTGCATCATTTATTTTGTGAATTTCTGGCATTGCATGTAGTGATTTCTGGATTGATTTATTCAATAAATATAAGAGTGCATAATGTGCCTCCGGCACTGCACTAGGAATTCTGCCTGGTGGAGTGTATAGTGACATTAGTGGGCCAGGAATCATAATTAATCTCATAAGCATGTGGAAACTTACAGGGGCCAACCAGAGAAGGACATTGATCTGATGAGGCAAGGGGAGCCTTTCTTCTACTGGGGTCAGAGGATGAAGTAAGGGGAGTTAAGTAGGTAAAGGAAAAAAGGGAGAGTGTTTCTGGAAGGGAGTGCTTGGACTGAAGGAAGATTGTTGTGGTTGGAGCAGAGATAGTCACTGGGCACTGGAGGCTAAATGGACAGGCAGGTGGCTACCAAAGGACTAAGGTGGGGTCTGGGTTTGGAATTTTGCCCAAACAGCAGTGGGACTCCATAGAAAGGGATAAGGCAGCGGGCAGTGCAGTGAGGCTCACGGCCAGGACCGCTTTAGGTCTTAATTCTAAAAGATGCTTCTGAAGGATGTGGCTGGTAAAGTAGTTAAGTCATTCTTGAAATGTTGTCATTTTCTGGTATTATTTCTCTTGGGAGAAAATAATGACCTGCAGAATCTTAGGTATGTCAGTTCCCAATAGAAACAAAAATGTAACTACTCTTTCCAGTGAGTTTATATATTTAAGGACCCTCAGTAAATGTGCTAACATCTAACAGCCTGGGCCACTCATACTTGTCTGGAGAACTGCTTGCTTTGACTCAGGATTCTTCTGTGCCATCAAGTAGAACAGGCAGGGCTATTTTCTCCAGACCTTTTTCTCCTCTGATAATTGAGTTAACAATGCTTGTTGATAACTAAAAGATTATGAAATAGATGAGTGGGTGAACATGAGCAGCTGGCCTAGGGTAATAGAGCATCCTTGGGATCTCCTCCCCACACTTGTCTGGTTGGGAATTGTGGCAGAACCAGAAGAACGAGTCAGCAGTGTCATAGTTTGAAGCTTACCGAACTATGCTGCCTGCTAAGTGTGGTCACTTGTTAGAATGGATGTTCATAAATTATCAGCACTGTTTCAGGAGGTGATTTAGTCTGGCCTCAGATTGCTAGTCTCTCAGGTAACCAGGCTTATTTTATGTACTGTGCAAAGATATGTCTTTGAATTGGATTAGGAAGGCAGTGTGTTAAGAAGGTTGATGAAGAAGACAGGGATCTCCAACTGGTTGCAGCGAGGTATAGTGAGACATGTCACAGATCCTATCAGAGCTTGGGTTCACTTTGATTTTCACAAATATGATGTAGGACTTTTTTGTAAGGAGAATGTCTGACTATGGCAGTGGTTCTCAACCTGTGGGTTGCGACCCCTTTGGGCTGTATTAAAGGTTCGTGGCATTAGGAAGGTTGAGAACCCCTGAACTCTGGGCTTCTTGCTCCTCCCCCGCTATGTGCTTTCCAGGCTCTATTTGTGACCTCTTTTTGTCTGATGGAAATGTAGGTTATAGTCTTTTAGAAGACAAGGAAATTTACTCTAATAGAATGCCTGCAGGTAGCATCAGGAGGTGACTGGGAATCCACTAAATCCTCCAGGTTGTGGGGGAAAGGTTCTGTGTGAATATCTTACATTTCCACATCTGATGATGCCCTTTACAGCTTCTCTGTATCCCACACTCAGTTTCACTCTCTTGATCCGCCCAAAGGCACCCCATTTCACAGGTGAGTTTGTCAGGGGACTTGCCTTTCTTTTTTTGATTCTAGGGCTAACGACAGGCTATCTTGGCTTGGCACCTGTGGCTCAAGTGGCTAAGGCGCCAGCCACATACACCTAAGGTGGCGGGTTCGAATCCAGCCCGGGCCCACCAAACAACAATGATGGCTGCAACCAAAAAATAGCCGGGCATTGTGGCGGGTGCCTGTGGTCCCAGCAACTTGGGAG
>NW_003852500.1:4586473-4592541 GCF_000181295.1 Otolemur garnettii
AAAAAAAAAAAAAAAAAGACAGGCTATCTTGGAGAAGCACGAAGACCAGAGTTGGAGACTGTGTGCTGGCCGGAGATAGGTAGTGCCTAAAAGGTCAAATCAGACTAGGGTCTTTTTTTTGAAACAGAGTCTCACTTTGTTGCTCTTGGGAGAGTGCTGTGGTGTCATAGGTCACAGCAACTTCAAACTCTTGGGCTCAAGGGATTCTCTTGCCTCAGCTTTCCAAGGTGTTGGGATTACAGGCACCCACCATGATGCCCGGCTATTTTTTTTAGAGACAGGATCTCACTGTGGCTCAGGTTGGTCTTGAACCTATGAACTTAGGCAGTTCAGCTGCCTTGGCCTCCCAAGTGCTAGGATTATAGGCATGAGCCACCTTGCCCGGACAGTTTTTTGTTTTGTTTTGTTTTTTTTTTTAGATAGAGTCTTACTTTGTCTCCCTTGAGTACTGTTGCATCATAGCTTACATAGTAACCTCAAACTCTAGTGCTCAAGCGATTCTCTTGCCTCAGCTTCCTAAGTAGTTGAGACTGTACACACCCACCACAATGTACAATGCTGGCTATTTTTAGAGATGGGGGGGGGTCTCACTTTTGATCAGGCTGGTCTCACTCGTGAGCTCAGGCAGTCCACCTCCATTGGCCTCCCATAGTGCTAATATTACAGGTGTGAGCCACCTTGCTTGGTCTCAAATCAGAGTCGTTTTGAGGGGAGGTTTGAGACTGTAGAACTTTGAGGCTGCTTGGCTTCAAAGATAGCTAGGTGTAACTAATTGCAGGTGCAGGAGTAGGGCATGTGGTAGTGTGGGATTGGAGAGAAGGTTCATTTGTTTGAAGGATGATTTGAAGAATCCTTCAGCTGTTCCTCCTGCAGTTCCATCTCAGGACCCAGAGCTGTCTGGCCTTCCTTGCTGGTCAGGTATTTTGGTTTGAACCTTGAACCTTACCTAAATAAGGTGGTGCATTTGAGCACACTTAAAATACTGCTGCAGCCATGCACAGTGGCTCACGCCTGTGATCCTAGCACTCTGGGTGGCTGAGGCAGGCGGATTACCTAAGATCACAAGTTTGAGACCAGACTGAGCAAGAGTGAGACCCTATATTTAAAAAAAAAAAATAGCCTGACGTTGTGGCGGGTGCCTGTAGTCTTAGCTCCTTGGGAGGCTGAGGCAAGAGATTGGCTTAGAATTGCTTGAGCCCAAGAGTCTGAGGTTGCTTTGAGTTACTACACCATGGTACTCTACCAAGGGTGATAACATAAGACTCTGGCTCAAAAAAAGGGGCGACGCTCGTAGCTCAGTGGGTAGGGCTTGGTCACATATACCGAGGCTGGTGGGTTTGAACCTGACCTGGGCCAGCTAAACAACAATGACAACTGCAACAACAACAACAAAAATAGCCAGGCATTGTGGCGGGCTCTTGTAGTCCCAGATATTTGGGAGGCTGAGGCAAGAGAATTGCTTAAGCCCAAGAGGTTGAGGTTGCTGTAAGCCGTGACACCATGGTACTCTACTGTTACTAAGTTGACATAGTGAGCCTCTGTCTCAAATCACAAAAAAAGGGCTTGGTGCCCATAGCACAGTGGTTACGGCACCAACCACATACACCAAGGCTGGCAGGTTCAAACCCAGGCCAGGCCAGCTAAACAATGACAACTGCAACAAAAAAAAGACAGGTGTTGTGGGCAGGCACCTGTAGTCCCAGCTACTTGGGAGGCTGAGGCAAGAGAATCGCTTAAGCCCAATAGTTTGAGGTTGCTGTGAGCTGTGACACCATGACACTCTATGGAGGGTGACATATTGAGACTTTCAAAAGAAAAAACCCCCAAAACTGCTGCATTATAGTGGCAGATGGCTTCTGTGCCAGGGAGGCCAATGCAAGTCCAGGACTTCGTGCTGTTTGCTGAGTGAGGCAACAGGCTCAAGTCTTTGTAGCGGCATCACGGATAACCCTGGCTTTGCCTCACCCCTGGCAGGGTGTGAGCCCTGCCTGTCTACTTCCTAGTGATGAAATCTTGCTGAAGCTCACTCTGTGTTTCTCATTTCTATAAATGAGAGGGGCAGGTTTACTAACTACTTGGGAAAGATGGAGTTCAGGGAGTGTGCTCTAGTGACTATAATGGAGGAGCTAGAGCAGGAAAGTATTAACAATCGCCCTACCTATTCTGTGGGGAACATCTCCACCCTTGTGGCCAAACTGTTACTGTTTGTGTGTACCCCTTAGCGGTTCAGCTTTGTGCCATAGCCTGTTCCCATTCTGTGAATGGAAGGAAGCAAAGTGTTAATACTTGCCATGTTGCCTTTCTGATTTCAGACTTTGTATGTTTTTTTCCCAGTAGCCTTGGGGAAAGGTTTTCCAGTTATGAGGAATGGCTAGGTTCTTGAGTACCAATCCAGAAAGCAGTCTTTTACCTGGCCCAGGGCTTGCTGAATCCAACATCCTGACACAAACCCTCCACCTGTGAGATTGCTATTTGCCAGCAAGATCTATCTTGTAGGATCCTGCCTTTGGGAATCAAGATGGGCCCCTGCTCCATCACTGATGGACTCTGGCCAGGGATGGAAGTTGGTTGTTTGATGGTACACACAATGGCAGCTGGGAGAGGGAGGGTGAATCTCATTCTCCTCTGGCCTTCTCTTCCAGACTTAAAGTAGGTCTGTGGTCAACTTGGGACTTGGACAGATCTGGCTATTTTTACTGACTATAGGCAGTTTACCTCTTTTCACCCTGGGTGGCCATGTGGCCTTAGCTTTCTCATTGGTTGACCGGAACAGTATCTTTGACCTCATAGGATGGCTGTGAGAACCAGTGGGAAGTTTTCACAGGTAGTTAGGGGGTAATCCAGCCTCTGCTTCCCCATTCACCTAGGAGCCAAAATTCTTCTTTCTCTAGATGACAAGTACACAGCAGTTTCCTCAGCATCTTACATTTGAGTTATGCACAGTGAAACAGGAGTGAGATTTTCTTTATAACAAAATCCAACTGGTAGCAAACAGTGTGGGGGTATCAGAGCTCATCATAAGGAGATTCACTTAAAAAGTTCAGTGAGTAAAAACTCTGGCTCTAAATCTGCACAGAATGCTGATGTAACATTTCCTCCAATCATAGCTATTCTGTGCAGCTAGCCTTTGAGTCCGTGGCTGTTAAACTTTACTCAATACATTCTTTTTCTATTTTAAGAGACAGAGTCTCAGTTTATCACCCTGGGTAGAGTGCTGTGGGGTCACAGCTCACAGCAATTTCAACTCCTGGGCTCAAGCGAGTCTTCTGCCTTCGCCTCCCGAGTAGCTGGGACTACAGGCGTCCACCACAACGGCCAGCTATTTTTTTTGTTGTTGTTGTAGTTTGGCCAGGTTGGGTTTGAACCTGTCACCCTCAGTATATGGGGTTGGCACCCTACCCACTGAGCCACAGGAGAGCCCAACTCAACACATTCTTACCTCAGAGGTAACTACTCACTCTGGTTTTGGAGGTAAGTGGGTTTTAGGCTAGTATAGTAGGTGCCAAGTTACAGTGGTTTGACTTAAGATTGTTTATTGGGATGTAACTCTATTGTAAATGGAAGAGCATCTTTTGATTTTTTTTTTTTTGAGACAGTATCTCACTATGTCACTCTCTATAGAGTGCTGTGGCTATCTTTTGATTTATGATGGGGTTATAATTTCTCCTGAATGTGGATCATTATTGTACACATCAAGTTGAAAAACTTCAGTTGAACCATTATAAATCAGAGACTGGTTGCTGTGTTGCCAATATTAAATGCATTTGACTTGTTGGGCTATATTGTGATCAAAACCATTGAAAGTTGAGGAGCATTCTGTCATAGGAGTTTGGTGTTGTCAGATTTTTGTGGTTGTGATACAGGTTTTAGTTTTCTTGACTGTTTTGGGCATGCTCACTCTGCCAGCAAGTTCTAAAAACTGCTGCTCCACCTTCCTTTATATCCACAGGAACATTTTCCCTAGTTGCTCAGTGTGACTAGAGAACTTAATTTTTTTTTTTTTTTTTTTTTGAGACAGTCTCACTCTGTCACCCTGGGTCAAGTGCCCTAGAGTCATTATAGCTCACAGCAACCTCAAACTCTTGGGCTTAAGTGATCCTCTTGCCTCAGTCTCCTGAGTAGTCGGGAATATAGGCACATGCCTCAATGCCCTGCTAGTTTTTCTAATTTTTTTTGTAGAAATGGGGTTGGGTGCACCACCTCTTCCTCAGGGTGGTCTTGAACTCTACCTGAGCTCAAGCAGTCCATCTGCCTTGGCCTCCCAGAGTGCTAGGATTACACGTGTGAGCCACTGCACCCAGACTTTTTCTTTCTTTCTTTCTTTTTTTTTTTTTGAGACAGTCTCAGTCTGTTGCCAGGGCTAGAGTGCAGTGGCATCAGCCTAGCTTTCAGCAACCCAGACTCCTGGGTCACACTATCCTCCTGCCTGGCATCACATGTGGCTAATTTTTCTACTTATTTAGTAGTAAAAATAGTAGAGGTGGGGTCTTGCCCTTGGTCAGGCTGTTCTCTAACTCCCAAGCTTGAGAGATTCTCCCACCTCTTCCTCCTATTGTACTAAGATTGCAGGTGTGAGCCACTTTGCCTGACCAGTAACTGAATTCTTGGTCTGAAGGCATTGATTGAATTGTTTGAGTCACTGAAGATCTGTGCTGGCCTCAGGACTTGCTTATCACTGACTGAATATCTGAATTTCATTTTCTGTTGTTTAACATAGTGTCCTTGGGCTTGCAAAGGACTAATGTCTGCCTCCCTCCAAAGGTGTGATTCTCTTAGGGTTCTCTAGTCAGTTCTCTCCCCGGGATTTTCATATACTAAATGTAACTCAGGAAGAGTCTGCTGGTGTGTTTGGCACTTTCCTTAACTTACTTATTTGATGAACTGACCTTGCCAGTAGTTTGTGTGGGAGTCATCTATGTCCTGCCTCACCTCCCTAAATCCTTGGTCAGTTCTTTAGTGTTGAGTTTTTTTCTTTTTCTTGTCTCTTTTTCAGCTGTACCAGCTATATATATATATATATATGTGTGTATTTTTTTTTTTTTTTTTTTTTTAGACAGAGCCTCAAGCTGTCGCCCTGGGCAGAGTGCTATGGCATCACAGCTCACAGCAACCTCCAACTCCTGGGCTCAAGCGAGTCTCCTGCCTCTGCCTCCCAAGTTGCTGGGACCACAGGCGCCTGCCACAACGCCTGGCTATTTTTTTTCAGTTGCAGCCATCATTGTTGTTTGGTGGGCCTGGGCTGGATTTGATCCCACCACCTTAGGTATATGTGGCTGGCGCCTTAGCCACTTGAGCCACAGGCGCCGAGCCACCAGCTATATTTTTTGATGCCAAAGTTAGAGGAAAGGGGTGAAAGCCTCAGGTGTCAGTGGTAGGAGTTGCCTGGTTTGCTTTTGAAGTTTTTTTGGGCAAAGATACTAACTTACTGAGTGTGGATTGAAGTGTAATTGCAGCCTTACTGTCAATTTGTATTTGTCAGGCCATAGCATTAGAAATGTAACTATTTTTGGTAGTTGGGCTACAGATAAGTTTAGGATTTTACCTGGGACTTACTCTCTTCTCTCTGCTTTGTTCCGCTGAACACAACACTGGGCTCATGGACTTCAGGATGAACTGGGCAACACTTGTCGTTACAACTAGAGGCCCAGGCAGAGGAATGGCTTTTCCAAGCTTGACTTGCAGAAGGAATAAGTAGAGTACATAGCTCCCTGTTCCCTCTTGGAACTTGCTTGGTCTTTCTGATCTCTGTTCTGATTTCTTTATGGCTTTGTTAGTTTTATTTTGTTGTAGTTTTTTCTTCACTTTACTGATGTAGATCTATTGATCAGTTTCCTTCCTCAGAGTTCTGTATTTTTTTGAATTCTGAGGTCATTTTGACTGTTTGTAGGATGAGGATGGCACAGGACGTGGAGAAGAAGAATCCAGGGCTGCCATATTAAAAAACAAAATAAATGAATGGTATTTCTTGCTCTGAAATTTGAGTGGGTGATTTCAAAGCACAAAACTATTGTTCCCTCATCCGCTATAAAGTAATTGCACTTGATTTGTAGACATCCTTCAGATGGTAA
>NW_003852500.1:4592666-4595413 GCF_000181295.1 Otolemur garnettii
GGGCATAAGTGATTTTCTTGCCTCTGCCTCCCAAGTAGCTGGAACTACAGGTGTTCGCCACAACATCTGGCTGTTTTTTTGTTGGCAGTTGTCGTTGTTTAGCTGGCTCGGGCCGGGTTCGAACCCACCAGCCTCGGTGCATGTGGCTGGTGCTGTAACCACTGTGCTAAGGGCGCCAAGCCAAGGGTGACCATTTCAATATGCAAAAGATTATGGAAATGGAGAGAGGCAGACTAAATGTCATGTCCTACATCAGCTCTGATGGTCACCTATGCTAATCTTTTGTTTTTGAGACAGAGCCTTAAGCTATCCTTTGGGTAGAGTGCTGTGACATCGCAGCTCACAGCAACCTCCAACTCCTGGCTCAAGTGAATCTCCTTCCTCCGCCTCCCAAGTAGCTGGGACCACAGGCGCCCGCCACAACGCCTGGCTGTTTTTTGGTTGCAGATGTCGTAGTTTTGGCAGGCCGGGGCTGGATTCAAACCTGCCACCTTAGGTGTATGTGGCTGGTGCCTTAGCCACTTGAGCCATAGGCGCCTAGCCCACCTATGCTAATCTAAGGTGAGAGGGAGGGCCTTAACATTCTGCTCAGGAGGCTGGATGATTTTAGAATAGCACAAACTGGCTGCTTAAAAACCTTAAGGGGAAGAGTGGCGCCTGTGGCTCAGTGAGTAGGGCGCTGGCCCCATATACTGAGGGTGGCAGGTTCAAAGCCAGCCCTGGCCGAACTCCAAAAAAATAGTGGGGCGTTGTGGCAGGCGCCTGTAGTCCCAGCTACTCGGGAGGCTGAGGCAAGAGAATCACCTAAGCCCGAGAGTTGGAGGTTGCTGTGAGCTGTGTGACGCCATGGCACTCTACCGAGGGTGATAAAATGAGACTCTGTCTTTACAAAAAAAAAGAAAAAAACCTTAAGGGAGGTTATTTCTTGCTTCTGTGTTAGGAGTCAGTTCTGGCGGCTGGAGTGGTCTTCAAAGTGTATCACAGGAGACCTGGTTAAGAGAATTGAACATGTTTTGTTCAGAGGAGAGAAGACAAGGGGTGAGGGAGTACGGGTAGGTTCCGGAGACCCTTTGGTGAGCCAGGATCTCAGCTCATGATTGTTGGACTGATGGCTTCTGCTGCTGGCACTGTTGGGCAGGCTTGCTCATCTCCTAGAGAAGTATAGCGATTCTCTCTTACTTTCTAGATATCACATGACCCTGCCATAAAAGGCAGCTAAAGTGGACAGGTTACCTAGGTGAGGAGCTCAGCATTGAGTGAGCAGGTCAGAGACTTGTACACACCTTCTGCAAAGATGCTGGGAGCTCATCCACCTTGTTGCCTTGGTTTATTGCAGTAGAGAAAAAGACACATTGCTTGGAAAAATTAGAGTAACTTTGATTTGTTTAACTAGTCTTCTGAGTCTACAAACTACTTTTGGCTTTTTGTGTGTGTGTGTGTTTGGCTGGGGCTGGGTTTGAACCCATGAGTCTCACTTTGTTGCCCTTGGTAGAGTGCTGTGGCGTCATAGCTCATAGCAACCTCCAGCTTTTTAGCTTAGGCGATTCTCTTGCCTTAGCCTCCCAAGTAGCTGGGGCCACAGGTGCCCACCACAGTGCCCAGCTATTTTTTTGTTGCAGTTTGGCCGGGGCTGGGTATGAGCTTGCCACCCTTGGTGTATGGGGCTGGCACCCTACTCACTGAGCCACAGGCGCGGCCCAGCTTTTTTTTAAACGTATTTTTCAGTTTGGTGCCTGTAGCTCAGCAGCTAGAGTGCCAGCCACATACACTGGAGCTGGTGAGTTTGAATCTAGCCCAGGCCTGCCAAACAACAACTACAACCCAAAAGAAAAAAAGCAAAAAAACAATAAACTTATTTTTAAAAGTTAATTCATTGATATTTAAGAGTCTAGGCTACTCTGGTAGGTGCCCCATGGAATGAAATGCAACCTGTGGCTGGGTGTAGTGGCTGATGCTTGTAATCCTAGCACTCTGGGAAGCCGAGGCTCGTGGATTGCCTGAGTTCACAAGTTCAAGACCAGCCTGAGCCAGATTGAGACCTCATCTCTCAAAATAGCCAGGGATTGTGGTAGGCGCCTGTGGTCTCAGCTACTTGGGAGGCCGAGGCAAGAGAATTGCTTGAGCCCAAGAGTTAGAGGTTGCTGTGAGCTATGACAGCACGGCACTCTACTGAGAGCAACAAAGAAAGACTCTGTTTCAAGGAAAAAGAAATGCAACCTGAGGTTTGCATCACCACACAGCGAAGTGGCCAGAGCAGATGTGTTATTCACTAGCTATGAAACTCAAGCAGAGCTTCTCACCTGGCAGGCTGGCATAAGTGACAGGGATGCAGAGATGTCCCTGAGGCCAGATGGCCCTATTGCCTGGCTGGCTCTTCAGGCTGTGAATAGCCTCATTTTACTCCAATGTACTGTATGAATTAATCCTTATACATTATATGCCATGTCCTGAAAAAGGTGGGGCATCTGATCTGTTAGACACAGATACACATTATTCTGAGAAGAGAATATGGTTTTCTTGGTCTTAGGGGCATCCATAGTCCCTATGGAGAAGGTTTGAGATGCTGTGCTAGCGGAATGTTAGGGATGGAGTTGGCAGGTCGTTCGTTCTCTTGGACCTTGGATACATGGAAAGCAGTACTGAAAAATAAGGTCAGAAAACACAGGTTGTTGTGATTATCCTTGATGACCTTAAATAGGAGGCTGTTTCTACTTCATTCTAAAGCAGTGGTTCTCAACCTGTGGGTC
>NW_003852500.1:4595610-4596558 GCF_000181295.1 Otolemur garnettii
CTCCTGCCTCCGCCTCCCAAGTAGCTGGGATCACAGGCGCCCGCCACAACGCCCGGCTATTTTTTGGTTGCAGCCATCATTGTTGTTTTGGCGGGTCCAGGCTGGGGATTCCAACCCGCCACCTTAGGTGTACGTGGCTGGCGCCTTAGCCGGTTGAGCTATAGGTGCCGAGCCGAGAACCACTGTTGTAAAAGCATGATGAGCTATCAAAGGTTTTTGAGCAGGAGGATGTGGACTTGAATTGGGCAGGGAAGCCAGTTAGGGGAAAAATGGCAGGCATGAGTTAATGTGTCCTTGGATTTGCCTGATGGAGACTATAAAAGCAGGGACAGGTGCCAGAGACACTGCATAGGAAGATTGGCTGGGATTAACTGGATCCAGAGGCCGAGGACAATTTGTCGGTTGGTTCAGCAACTGTTGGAGAGTTTCTTCCTTGCTCAGCACTGACTGGGGTTCCATCATGGGGGAAATTGCCCATTTCTGCACTAGGTTGGGGAGGTCTTAGAGTTTCATGAGAGAGACAGGCAGCAAATGTCCTAAAGCAAATGTTCAGGACACTCAAAGGGAGAAGGGTGGAAGGACAGGAGAGGATCTGAGAGATGGCAGCTAATCAAGGGCTGGAGGGTGATACAAGTCCCCAGATTGCAGGTCTTTGGTTTTAGAAGTGCTAAGTTGGAGGGGTGGTTTGGCAAAGGATGAGATGAGCTGGGTTCTGGAGAGGGTCATCAAGGGCAGCTGGGCGGCTCGGCGCCTGTGGCTCAAGTGGCTAAGGTGCCAGCCACATACACCTAAGGTGACGGGTTTGAATCCAGCCTGGGCCGCCAAACAACAATGACGGCTGCAACCAAAAAAAAATAGCCAGGCATTGTGGCGGGCGCCTGTGGTCCCAGCTACTTGGGAGGCTGAGGCAGGAGACTTGCTTGAGTCCAGGAGTTGGAGGTTGCTGTG
>NW_003852500.1:4596617-4605304 GCF_000181295.1 Otolemur garnettii
GGGACAACCTATGACCATGGCAGCCATTCTTGGCTTCAGTGGGCTGAGAATAGAGTGGATTGAGATGTGGCATCCCCATGTGACCTTCAGGACCCTCATGAACCAAGGAGGCATAACTGTGACTCTTCAGATCCACCAACTCCAGGGGGTAGATGTAGAAGTTCATCTGTCCTTTCATTCCCTCCCTCCCAAACTATAGTGCTTTGTGTTAGGTGAAAGTGTAATAAATTAATAATTAAATGAATAAAATATTTGAGGGACCATCTCAACAAATATGGGAAAAGTTTGTTCTGCTCTGTTCTCATGCGTGAGGTAGTAATGAAAGTTAGAGGGACACAGACCTTAACTTAGCCTGAGAAGGCGTTTTCTAGCAATTTGAGGGTCTGGGAAGAGGCTTGAGGTGAACCCAGAGCCCTGAGAGCTGGCTGGGAACCTGCATTTTCTTTCTTTCTTTTTCTTTTTTTTTTTTTGTAGAGACAGAGTCTTATTTTATCGCCCTTGGCATAGTGCCGTGGTGTCATATAGCTCACAGGGTCCTCATTTGGAGATTAGGGGTGAGAGTCAGGTGGAGAGTGGGGGGAGGTGGAATGAAAGGACAGGTGAAGTTCTACATCTGCCCCCGGGAGTTGGTGGATCCGAAGAGTCAAGGTTACGCCTCCTTGGTTCATGAGAGTCCTGATGGTCACATGGGGATGCCACATCTCAATCCACTCTATTCTCAGCCCACTGAAGCCAAGAATGGCTGCCATGGTCATAGGTTGTCCCACCAAAACCCAGCTGCCCTTGATGACCCTCTCCAGAGCTCATCTCATCTTAGGCGATTCTCTTGCCTCAGCCTCCCAAGTACCTGGGACTATAGGCGCCCGCCACAACGCCTGGCCTTTTTTTTTGTTGCAGTTTGGCCGAGGTCGGGTTTGTACCCGCCACCCTCAGTATATGGGGCCAGCGCCCTACTTACTGAGCCATAGGCACCGCCCTTCTTTTTTTTGAGACAGAGTCTCACAATGTTGCCCTCAATAGAGTGCTGTGGTGTCACAGCTCACAACAACCTCAAACTCTTGGGCTTAAGTGATTCTCTTGCCTCCCAAGTAGCTGGGACTACAGGCACCTGCCACAACGCCTGGCTATTTTTTGTTGCAGTTGTTTAATCTGGTCCTGGCCAGGTTTGAACCCACCACCCTTGGTATATGTGGCTGGCACTGTAACCACCACCGACCCAGAGCCTGCATTTTCTATTTTTTTTTTTTTTAAGCCAGTCAAATTTAGCAGTGGGGGTTGAATATCCTGTATTTTCTAGATTTTGAGGATTTTCCAACTTGAGGTTTGGATACTTTTCCAGAAAGACACAGAGCAATTAAGACACTTCTCTGAAACAACCACATGAATTATTCTAACAGCTGCAGCTGGTTTTAGGAAGTTTCCTTGTTTCATGCATTGCTTAAATGTTTTCAAATCATGGCTCTTTTGGCAGAGTTTTGGGGGAGAAGACAGGTGGGTGTCCCGCCATGACACTGGTTTTAAGGGGAGGGGATTGTGTTCATAGGAGGGAAAGGATTTGGTTTGGGAGATTTGGCTCTTGGATGAAGATGGCTCTTGGCATCTCACTGCTGATAAACTAAGGTCCTGTCAGGATCATAGTTTGGAGATTAGGGGTGAGAGTCAGGTGGAGAGGAGGCAGGATATATCCTGGCTACTGCCCACCCCAGAAGCCTTCCTAAATGGGGCTAGGGAGTCTCCCAAGTTCCCCTTACTGTGTCAGTGGCCAGATCTGTCTCCTTCCTGATAGTCTGTTTTTACTTTGCTCACTGCTGCACATGTGTGGGTGCTCAGTGCTATTTGAGTGGAAGGAAGAAGGGACTTCTGCACTTACACTTCCTGCTGAGGGACTCTGGTTTACTCTTATAGTGCCCTAAGTGTATAGTTGATGTACGTGTGTATACATCTTGTTGGAAATAAAGATGAGAATTGATGCGGGCTGGGGCATGTTTATCAAGTCCTTCAAATCCTTTCCCTCATTTTGAATGTTGGGAGATAGGGACTAAGAAATAAATGTTTTGTCAACAGAGGCCACAACAGGGTGGTTGTGTCTGTGGGATGCTTTGAGTGTTTTAGTGTCTTCTACAAAAGACAAGGACACATGGGTTTTCACAAGTGGGCTCGTTCCTCTGGGAGTTTGTAGCAATTCAGTAAAAGGTTAAATTAGAGTATACTGAGCAAAGGAATTGCTGGTCTGTGCTGATGGTTTAAGTCAGATTGTTCTTTGGTGGTACATTGCTTCAGCTTTGAGCCTAGGCCTAGGAGGTGGCTGACCTGGTCCAGGTTCCTATCTGACCCCCCTCCCCTTTTTTTTTATTGTTTGGGGTTCATTGAAAGTACAAAGAATTAGGTTACACTGGTTGCATTTGTTAGGTAAAGTCCCTTTTAGAATTGTGTCTGGCCACCAAGAGGTGTGCCATACACCATAATCCTCACCTCCCTTCCTCTCCCCCCCCCATTCACCTACTCCCCACCTTGTATTAGATCATTTGCTGCCTTCATATTAGCATTGAGTACATTGGATTCTTCTCCATTCTTATATTTCACGAAGAAGAGTGTGTTCTAATTCAATCCAGGTTAATACAAAAGATGTATAGTCTCCATCTTTCTATTTAACTTTTTTTTTTTTTGAGACAGTGTCTCAAACTGTCACCCTGGGTAGAGTGGTGTCATAGCTCCTAGGAACCTCAAACTCTTGGACTTAAGTGATTCTCTTGCCTCAGTTTTTCTATTTTTAGTAGAGACAGGGTCTCACTCTTGCTCAGGCTGGTTTTGAACTAATGAGCTCAAACAATCCACCCGTCTTGCCTCCCATGGTGCTGAGATTATAGGCGTGAGCCACCACATCTGGCCAAGTCTCCATCTTTTTTTTTTTTTTGGAGACAGTGTCTCGTGTTGCCTCAGTAGAGTGCTGTGGTATCACAGCTCACAGCAACCTCAAATTCCTGGACTTAAGCGATACTCTTGCTTCAGCCTCCCAAGTGGCTGGGACTACAGGTGCCCGCCACAATGCCTGGCTATTTTGTTGTTGTTGTTGTTGCAGTTGTTTAGTTGGCCCAGGCTGGGTTCAAACCCACCACCCTTGGTGTATGTGGCTGGTGCTGTTAACCACTGTGCTTGGGGCACTGAGCCAAGTTTCCATCTTTTTAATGGCTGAATAGTATTCCATGGTATGCACAGCTTTTTAATCCATTCTTGGGTTGGTGGGCCCCATCTGATTTTTTAACCATGTGACCTCAGACAGTTGCCTCTACTTCTTGCCTTCAGTTTCTCATCTGTGGGTATCAGTGGTAGCACCTTATGTGAAGTGTGGGTAACAGGTGGATGTCTTATGTGAGGTGTGGGCAATGGTGGCAGTGGTTGATACGAAGTGTGGGCAATCATGGCAGTACCTTGTATGAAGTGTGGGTTTTGGTGGCAGCACCTTGTGTGAAGTGTGGGTGACAATGACAGAACCTTCATGTGAAGCATGACTAATAATGGTAGTACCTCATTCTGTGGTTCTGAGGATTAAATGAAATCAGGCATGAAAAGTGTTGGCACCTTGCCTGGCACTGAATAAAGAATTCAGTATTTATTAGTTACTGTTATGCTTTTCTTCTTTTAGTAACAAAAACCTCTTGTTAACATATTAAAGATGATTCTGTTGGTGTCCCTGAATTTTCATAAGTAAGCTTTTCCATAGTGGTTTGAATATGTGTGTCCAGCAGTGAGTTTCTCAATGAAGGGGCAGGCCCTCCCCTTCTTGTTCCACCGAAGCCTGAGGAACACTGAGGATGAAGCCTGGACCATGAGGATGGTGGAGCAGCCCCTGTCCTGGCAGTAGCCAGGCCTGTGGGGACAGACAGACAGAGTCTGGCTATCAGGCTGGATGTTGGTTGGCACTGGTGTAAGAGTTAGGGAGGATGGGCTTGGGTCTACATGAGATGGCTGCAGATAGGGAAAGGTAGGTGGGGGGGGTGGGGCAGCCTCCCCAGTGGGGTGGGCCTCTTTGGAGGAAGAAGAGGCAGGAGGGTCTCCTGTAAGGCTGGCGTGGTGAGGTAAGGAGAAGGAATGAGTGAATGCTGATGGCAGGTGATGTTGAAACACACTGTCCCTCTTCAGCCCTTCTGTCCTGGCCAGGCCAGCTTTCTAGGAGATGTCTTACTTGGTTGTTCAGGCAGGCCCGTGCTTTAGGGAGACTGGGGTGAGATGGACATTGCGGGCCACTTGAGAACCTGACCACACTTACAATGGTGCTTCCTTTGGATGAGCGGTCTGAATTCTCAAAAACTGACAGCATAGACATGTGGGAGCAAAGTGTGTGCTGGCCCCCCCTAGGCTAGAGTGTGTAGTCTTTGGTGGACATGGGCTGTGTGGCAGTTCTGCTTATTGGGTGTGGAGGGGGTCCCTGGCTTACTTTGGGACTAAGGCTGCATAGTTTCTCTGACCTCTTCAGACCTTTTTAAGTCTAGAGATTGGAGTGAAATTTGCACTGCACCTTATAAACAATACTTAATACTTCACCCTTTCTTACCAGCAAGGAAAATGCCCGCTTGATGTAGCAACAGCAAGTAATGGGGAGGGGCGTTTCCAGGTTTTCTTGCTGTCCCAATTTGGCCCTTTCTGTCCTCCTCCTCCTCCTCTTAGAGCAAGAGTTTTTTTAGGAGTCTGAGCCCCCAGAGCAGTTTCCTCCCGGCTTGCTCCCTAGCAGATGGGAGGTTGGCCACACAAGCAGAAGTTTTCTCAGCTGGTATGGCCCCATGGCCGCCTGCACCTTCTCTCCCCCAAGCTTCAGTGTTCCCTTTGTGAGGCTTAGGAACCCATAGGGCTCTTGTGAGGATTGAGTGACTGGAGATATAGGACTCTGGGACAGCCCACCCTAATCTCCTCCCTACCTCATCTAAGACTTTGAGGGAGGCTCTGCTTCCTCCATCTTTGGCCTCAGTTTACCCTGTAATGGCTGTGGTTGGTAGTGAAGAGAGCTGAAGTTTTTGTGAAACACCCTGTTTGAGGAGGCCTTGTTGTTCTGAGCATCCTCTAGTTACGATTTTCTTATCTGATACGTTGTCAAGAAGTCCTGGAGCCCTGTATTCTTCTAATGTTTTGGATTCATGTTTATGGTGCCAGCCATGATTTACTGATGTTGCTATTGTTTTAGTTTCTCCCTTTATACTTTGTATTTTTTTTTTTTTTCTTTTTGAGACAGAGTCTCAAGCTGTTGCCCTGGGTAGAGTGCAGTGGTGTCACAGCTCACAGCAACCTCAAACTCTTGGGCTTAAGTGATTCTCTTGCCTCAGCTTCCCAAGTAGCTGGGACTACAGGTGCTAGTCACAATGCCCGGCTCTTTTTTGGTTGTAGTTGTCAATGTTGTTTGGTGGGCCCGTGCTGGCTGGATTCGAACGTGCCAGCTCATGTGGCTGGCACCCTAGTTGCATGAGCTGCAGGCGCCGAGCCTTGTTTGTGGTGTTTTAAAGTCGGTCACACTGTTTTTGTGATGGCTGTATTGTATTGTCATAGTTTGTGGCAGTGATAAAATGTCTGGAACTAGGAACCAGCTTGGCAAGGTCCTGGGATCCCTGGGCTGACTCTGCCCACTTAAGCTGACCATGTGGCCTCAGTCCAGGGCTATAGGTGCCATACTATGGTATGGTTGGTAGGCTGTTCGGCCAAGTCTGAGAATTTACCGAATTGACTGTTTGACTTGGCATGTGATGGTCAGAGAAATTGCATTCTGTCCCTTAGCATAGGAAGTTTGGTAGATTTCTAGAATTCTGTGTTGTCGAGGGTCGGGGTGGCATGGGCAGAGTGGTTTCAAAGTGTGAGGACATTGAGGCTTGCCAAATCTACCCTCTTTTCCTGAACTGGACTTGTGTGTGGAAGTTTTGCAGGTGGACAATACTGAATTTGCCCTTTGCCTGGGCACTCACTAGTCACTCTGAATTTGGATCTAGGAAGACACTTGAGTATTTTGGAAAACACCAGTTTAAGTAGACCTTTGTCAGTTGTTCCCAGTTTCCATTGCCAGCCTTGGAGGACCCTTAGGGATAAAGGTGGCAGAGGCCATTTGAGGCTACATATCTGTCCTGCTGCTGTGGGATGGCTGGTGGAGGCTTTACTTGGTAGGTAGCCAGGCCTTGCCTGAGCAGGTAGCCAGCCTTGCCTCTCAGAATGTGCCCAATGCCACAGGAGCACCTTCTCTGGGGATGGGGAGACTAATAGGTGGAAACTGAATCCTCCTCCAGGCCATGTGGTATCAGTCCCTGTATGTCCCTCTTTGGTGAGATTTCTGCTATGGCTGTTAACTGAACAGAATGGCCAGTAACATCCTACATGTTACAAGGATAAGTTAGGTTGAACTACTATGAGTGGATTTTGTTTAGGTTTCAGGACCATAAAATTCTTTTCCCTTAGGCCTCTGTCTCCATTTGTATATGGTGGGGTCCTCTGGAATGCTTCTCCCTCTTGGTGCTCTTGAACAGCAGCAGCAGTTTTCCCTTTATTTTTTCCAAAGAAAAACATTTTAGAAAGTGAAATACTGGTTCTTAGGCTGAACTCCTAAGGTAGCACCTGCACAGGTTACCTGTAGCAACCAGGTTGCTGTAGTCAGTATCTTACCAGTACCTGTATGACGATGAGGCAGATGCCTGGGTGAGGAAGTAAATTCTGGGCACAGGGTATTGTGTTTAAGAGGGGGCTGCTTTTCAGAGTCTTGGGGAAATTTACTGGTCTTTGGCCTACTGGTGAATGTGCAGATCAGGGTTGGTACCTGTGTTGGTCACAAAGTGGCCTTCTCTGCCTGGAGTGATTTGTGGGCTCTTTCCATGGTACAGAGAAGGTAATCACTTAGGGTCACTTTTGACCCTGTGACACACCTGCGGCTGGTGCCTTTGACTACTCAGATGTAGCAGATGCACTGTCTATTAATGAAGGGAGAATTCTTACTTTTCCAAGAGAGGTTGCCTATGTGACAGGTAAGGTATTATTGCTTCTTTTTTCTTTTTCTTTGGAGACAGAGTCTTATTATGTCGCCCTCAGTAGAATGCTTTGACATCACAGCTCACAGCAACCTCCAACTCCTGGGCTCAACCGAGTCTCCTGCCTCAGCCTCCCAAGTAGCTGGGACTACAGGTGCCTACCACAATGCCTGGCTATTTTTTGTTGCAGTAGTCATTGTTGTTTATCCAGCCCAGGCCAGGTTCAAACTCTCCAGCCTTGGTATATGTGGCTGGCACTGTAACCACTGTGCTACAGGTGCCAAGCCAAGGTATTATTGCCTCTTAAAAACCAAACTCAGGGAAACTTGCCATGAGAATAGAATGGCTGAAGGTTTTATTTCTTGGTGTGAAATGAAAAAATCCCAGTCTCTCACTATAAAGCTAATAATGGATGATTGAGATGTTGTACAATATATAGGCCACCTGAGCGGTGATTTCTTGGGGACAAAGTTGCCATTGGAACTGTTGGTGTTTTGCTCTGATGGAGGTTGTGTTTTCTGCAGGTGGGCCATATTTATTTGTTCATTTTTAGAGATGGCTTCTCTCTCTGTTGTCCCAGTAGAGTGTAGTGGCATGATCATATACCTCACTGTGACCTCAAATTCCTGGGCTTAAGCAGTCCTCTTGCCTCAGGCTCCTAAGTAGCTGGGACTGCAGGCATGCACCACTGTGCCCTGCTAAAATTTTTTTTTTTTTTTTAGAGATGGAGCTCTCACTATATCAGGCGTCCTCAGACTATGGCCCATGGGCTACATGCAGCCTGCCTAGGACATTTATCTGGCTGGATGGGTGTTTTTGCCGCTGCTTCCTGTCCTGCTTAGCAGCCGACTCGTCCCAGGGCCTGCAATCCAGCCCTCCAACAGTCTGAGGGACAGTGAACTAGCCCCCCGTTTAAAAAGTTTGAGGACCCCTGCACTATATTGTATAGGCTGGTCACAAATTTCTAGCCTCAAATGATCCTCCTGTCTCAGCTTCTTGAATAGCTGGGATTATAGGTGTGAGTCCATGTGCCTGCCAGCACCTGGCCCTGATGGGTTTTTTGTGTGATCTTTGTTCCCAGATTTTCCTATTTTTACTGGTTCTGGCAACTTGGCTGCTCCATCCTTAGTCTCCTCCTTCTCCCTTATTAGAGTCATCCCTGGAGGACTGTGTTTTTGGCAATAGGTCACATAGGCACACATGCAAAGGAGATTATCACTTACTTGCCCGAGGCACACTAGATGGGAACCCCCTTGCCCCCCAGTTATATTCACCTCTGTTTTTTGTCTTTTTAGGAGCACACGATCAAGAGATAGTTGGTGAGCTTTGGGCATTTCTGATCTGAAATGATCGATGAATACCCTTTGCCCTTTTGTTCAAGTTGGGTACCTCAAGTAGTGTCACTGGTGTTTGTTTTCTACACGGCATATATGGACTCAGCCTGGCAAATGACAGCCCACTGTGGTCAGTCCCGTGGCCTAGCTATGTCTACAGGCTAGGCAGGCTTGGTACTCAGAACTCAAGGGGGAACATAGTTATTAGCATTTTCCTTTTTATTATTTATTTATTTTTGAGATAGAACCTCAAGCTGTCACCCTGGGTAGAGTGCTGTGGCATCACAGCTCACAGCAACCTCCAACTCCTGGGTTCAAGTGATTCTCCTATAGTGCACTGGTGTCATCATACCTCACTGCA
>NW_003852500.1:4606066-4615438 GCF_000181295.1 Otolemur garnettii
ACAGCAACCTCCAGCTCTTGGGCTTAGGTGATTCTCTTGCCTCGGCCTCCCAAGTAGCTGGGACTACAGGCGCCTGCCACAATGCCCAGCTATTTTTTTGTCGCAGTTTGGCTGGGTTCGAACCCGCCACCCTCAGTATATAGGTCTGGCACCCTACTCACTGACCCACAGGCACTGCCCTATGCTTAAGGGTCTAACGCATAAACTTAAGGGTCTTAAGCTAGTTATCTTCATTCACCTAGCAGGCATTTCTTGATTCCCTTGGCTCATGGTGATGAGACAAGACTGGAACAGGTATATCCCCAGAGAGGATGAGTGCTTCTGCAGCTAATAGCTAAGATGGAGCTGGCACACTGAGTCCATACAAAGTTTCCGGTGCTTTTTTATGCTGCTTATTTGGAAGTGGAGGGAAGGACTGGTTGTTAGTGGAGCATGTCAGGGGCATGACTGGATTGGGGAACAGGCTTCCAGAACCGTGCTTCATTTGATGATGTGGGTATACCAGGCTCGTTGAATTTTTTCTCTATATACATTGGCCCCAAAGCGGTAGCTCTACAATGAGGACATTATGCTGAGTGAAACAAATCAGACTCAGAAGGACACATACTGTGTGATTCTACCTAGATTAGGTCCCCAGAGTCATTAAGTTCATAGAGACAGAAAGTAGATTGGTGGGTGCCAGGAGTTGGTGGGGAGGAGGGGATTTGGAGTTAGTGTATTAAGGGGACAGAGTTTTAGTTGGAAGGTGAAGAAATTACAGAGATGGGTGGATGATGGTTGCATAACAGTATGACTATGTTTAATGCCACCGTATGGTACACTTAAAGTAGTTAAGGTACAATTTTGTGTTTGTATACTTTGCCATAGTAAACAAAATTGAACCTTTCTGAATTCAGAAATATCTTGAGTTCATTGAGAACATGTGTTTATCCTCTAAGAATTAATGTAGGGAGAAAGGGACAAAGGCACTCACATTGATGATGGCTTCCCTTGTGCTAGTTGCTAGGGAAGATTAAAGAACAAAAAAGATGCATATGGTTCTGGAAGACTCATTGTAACATCATCTTGGGAGTGGAGTGTTGGAGCACAGAGATTCTATGGATTTTCTTCAGTCCTTGGAAGGTTGGGACCTGGATACATTCCTCCAGCTTGGTGGGTGATCCTAGGACTTCTGAAGCTTGCAGGGAATTTAGGAAGAGTCTGTTCCAGTGCACTGCTTGGAGATTGCAGGTAATTCTTGTTTTCCTGTAGCTATTTTTCAGTGGTATGTTTTTTACATTTATAAGAGGAGAGAAACCAGTTCCTAGATCCTAGATCCTTATTATTAACTTGAAATTAATTTCTTTTTTTTTTTTGAGACAGAGCCTCAGGCTGTCACCCTGGGTAGGGTGCTGTGGTGTTATAGCTCACAGCAACCTCCAACTCCTGGGCTTAAGCGATTCTCTTGCCTCAGCCTCCCAAGTAGCTGGGACTACAGGCACCCACCACAATGCTCGGCTATTTTTTGGTTGCATTGTTGTTTAGCAGGTCCAGGCTGGGCTTGAACTCACCAGCCTCAGTGTATGTGTCTGGTGCCCTACTCACTGAGCTATGGGCACCAAGCCTTGCGACATATTCCCAAAACTAAACACTTAAACATTCCAAATACTTCCTGCAGTCTCAGCATGTAGACATCTGATTTCTAGGCATTTTCAGTAAGGAGGCTAATACGCAGTTTTGAATTGGTTTGTGCACTGCCCTGGCAGCTGCTGGGGAGTAAGGGTAGAAGCACTAAAAGGAACATCCAGATAGAAGTTGAGATACTTTCAGAATTGACATTAATCGTATTAGTGAATGTAAGAACTAGTTGCTTCTGTTTGGTGGCTGGTGCCAGGGCCTGTCACTAGGTCCTCAGGATGGTCTTGAGGGTGTGGTAGTGGAATCCATGCTTTCTAGAGAGCAGGGGTCTGGGTCCATGTAAGGCCTGTAACTGGGGATTTTAGTGGATGGGAACCTCAAAATAGGAAATGAGGAGGGGAGCACAGAATGTGGATACCACTGGCACTGTGGTAGTTTTTGATTCTGAGTAGTGGCCAAAGAGAGTCTGCAATCTCCAGACAGGTGTGTGAGGGAGGTTCAATTGGTAGCTCCCACTAGGAAGCCCTGGGCTCACTTCAGGGGCTGTGAGGTCACTGTGGCCTTGCCTCTCTCCATGTGGCTTCTTCTTGGCATTGACTCATTATTGTAATTAAGGGCAGAATTTATAACTTTGTGATTGGGTGCTAACAACTTATGCAGGATGCCATTTTTCTGTCTCCTCCTCTCTGACCAGTGGATATTAGATGAGCTGAGCAAGAGTGCATAGCCTTTGGGAAGAGAATCTAGTGGGATACTCAGTGTCAGATAGCTAGTTTCAGTGAACAAAATTTCAGTATGGTAGTCTTTGGTGCTGGGAGCACCCCTGCTTGGAAAGAGCTGGCATGAATAATAGGCAACTAAACCCAAAAGATGAGTGCGGGGGGTGGGGGGAAGAAGGGAGGAAAAGCTCTCCCTGACTGCAAATAATACATGAAAAGGCCCTGTGGTGAAGGCAGGTAGGCATAGTGGGTCTGAGGAATTGTGAGGAGGCCAGGAGATTGGGCCTGGGAGTACAGACTCTTTGTGCTCTTGAATGTTCACATGTGTGTGCCTAGGGTGGGGCCTTGAAAGCCATGGTGAGGCAGTGAGATACTGTGAGCACTGGGGGTCCTTTAAGGGCATTAGAAAAGGCCATGTAGGCTCAGCATGAGGACTGGACAAACCTTCCCTCAGGGAGGCCATGGTTACCAAAGCTGAGGGAGGACAGGCAGGGGCAGATCTGGGGCCTTGAGGGCATGTACTAGCTGACACCCTAGTGGGCATCTCAGCTTGAGAGCCTCTGGTTGCCAAGGACAGGCTTGTGCAGCCAGCCTCACCATCAGTTCCTTGGCCCTCTTGGGGCAGGTTTTTCATCTCTAGTCTGCCGAGTCATACTCTTTCACACTCCACGGGGACACACAGGGTTGATGAGGCTCTGTGCCTTGGGAAGAGCACATATTGCTTATGTTCTCTGGGCTGACCTGAGCACCTCTTCAGTGTGCTTCTCCCCCTAATTTTTTGTTTTTGTTTTTGTTTTTTTGGTTTTTTGGAGACAGTATCACTATGTGACCTTGATTTGGTAGGGTGCTATGGTATCACAGCTCACAGCAACCTCAAACTCCTGGGCTTAAGTGATTCAGCCTCCTGAGTAGCTGGGACTATAGGCGCTCGCCACAATGTCTGGCTATTTTTTGTTGGAGTTGTTATTGTTGTGTATCCAGCCCAGGCTGGGTTCAAACCCGCCAGCCTTGGTGTATGTGGCTGGTGGCGTAACCACTGTGCTGCAGGTACTGAGCCTCCGCCTGATTTCTTCACAGTGACGTGCTGCTCTGGCTAGGGTCACCTCTGTCCCTTTACTAAGAACCTTTTTAAATACTCAGCATAGCCCATCAGGAAAGCAATTTCCTCTGGCATCATCCTTTAAGACTCAGATAGTGTTTTTGGTTTGGGGGCCTTATTGTCTCTGTCACCACTACACAGCTCTGCTCTTGTAGATGGAATCGCCTGTAGATAGTGTGTACCCAAGTACTGGCATGGCTGTGTGCAGGAAAATTTTGTTTACCAGGTGTGCTGACTTCTAAATTAGAAAACTGAATCTGTGACCCAAGCTAAGCCTTCTTCAGCCAGCCAGCAGACATTGGCATGGTCTTCTGGTCTTCATTGAGATGCTCTACTGTTGCTCTGCCTCAGTTTCTTGCTTTCTGACAGAGCCTGACAGTCCTCTCTTTGACATTTTGGTGGTGTATTTGCTAGGGTCTAGGTGACTCTTGTGAAGGGGGCACTCAGTTTTTAGAGGTCAAGCAGAATTTATAGATCTAGGGAGAGGGGTGGGAGAAGGTGAACAATATCATTGGGTTTCATTTTGAACTTTATTGGGCCTAATGTCATGTTGCCAGTCCTAGATTGGAGCCAAGGGAGCAAATGTTTGGGTACAAACCTAGTTGAAAACTTTTAGAGGCATTACAGGTGCTTAGTGACTGCAAAGTTGTGCAGCAGCTTCTGTAAGTCTAGGCCCTTAGAAGGGGTAATGGGGCTCCCTGGAGGCACTTCATAGAGCGTAGGCTTTCCTGTGAAGTGCCAACAGCCTCAGAGATGCTGTCCTTACACTGGCCATGGGTGCTGCAACCCTGTGTCTCCATGGAATTGGAGCTCCCTAGACAGTGGCCATTGTCTAGCCATACCTCCTTTCCTCAAGTTAAAAGGGAGCTGACCTCAGCTTGCTTGAGCTTGATAAAATGGCAACAAAGGACTTCTATTGCCCAAAGTGTATTGACTTTATTTCATGTAAATCACCCTGGCTACTTTCTTACCAAGTGTGATTTTCCCTTAGATTGGGCAGTAATGGGGTATGGGGTGTGTGTGTGTGTGTGTGTGTAAGTGGAGTACCCAGGTGCGGGGTCAAAGCCAAACCATAATGATTTATCAAGGGAGCTGAAGAGTCTCTCATGAGTTGGTAATTGTGTACTTAAGGGTTACTTGATACTGTTTTAAATGTATGGAAATAAAAATAGTAAAAGCTCTCTGAACCTTGCCAGTGTAAGGTGGATGACAAAACAGACCAAATGATAGATCAGTAAAAAATGATTACAGTTTATTTTAAGGAAATGCTCCTTGTTCTGATAATGCTAAGTGGTCTCTGCTTGGTTGGGGGCTCCTTTGTGAATCTCATACTTATACTGTGGGGCTCTGCTGTGGACTCCTTAGATCACTGCCTTCTCCTTTAGTGTTAAACCTTCCCTGCTCATTCATTCAATAAATACTGAGCACCAGTTATGTGTCAGACATTGTTTTAGGTGCTCGAAATAAAATCAGGTATCAGGCAGACAGACACCCTTGCCCTTGTGGCATTTACATTATTGCTGGCTGAGAAAGTCTATAGATGATGCAGTAGCTGTGTTGTGTAGAGCATGGGAGGGGACTGGTGCTATTGAAGAAGAGCAGAGTAGGGGGGTGGATGGTGGGCCTCTGCAGGGGAAACATTTGAACAAAGATCAGGATGTGTGGCACACAGACAGAGGGGTTGGCTATTTCCTAGGAGAGTGAGGGAAGAGGCAGAGGGAGCAGCCTTTGCCTTAGCAGCTTCCATTAGAACAGAACAGTATGCAGATATTCCAGTAAATTCTTTGGAGCTAAACATAAGCTGGGCATTTGTTGGCAATAAGAGATTATTAAGTTTTCAGGTGATAGTGGTTAGTTTTTATTTTTATTTTTTTCATACAGAGTCTTACTGTGTTGCCCTCAGTAGGGGGCCATGACGTCACAGCTCACAGCAACCTCAAACTCTCGGGCTTAAGTGATTCTCTTGCCTCAGCTTCCCAAGTAGCTGGGACTACAGGTGCCTGCCACAACACCTGGCTATTTTTTGTTGCAGTTGTCGTTGTTTCTCTGGCCTGGGCCGGGTTCGAACCCACCAGCCTTGTTGTATGTGGCTAGCACTGTAACAACTGTTTATGAGAGCTGAGCCGTTACTTTTTAAAGATCAGTTTCAATTTGGGATGCAGATTAAAGAGTTGATTGGTAAAATGACATGGTAGCTGGGATTTTGTCTAAAACATGAGAAGGCCCCAAAGTCAGAGGAGGGTTCCTGGTGTTTGTTGGAGGCATAGCCAGGGGGCATGTGTGATTGGCAGACAGGTCAGGAATGGAGTGGGCAGGTGCTAAGAGGGCCTCTGGGGCAAGGAGAGGATGGTGGCTTTGCTCCAAATGAACTTTGAGCCAAGGACTAAAAGCAGGGAGTTCAGTTTGGAATGTCTTTACAAGCAGAGAGGGGACAGTGTGGCCTGTGGAGGTTTGAGGAGTGGTAGGACTTCAGATGTGTTTGATGAAAGAATCAATAGGAGGCTTTCTTTTTTCTTTTTTTTTGAGACAGAGCCTCAAGCTGTCCCCCTGGGTAGAGTGCCGTGGCATAGCTCACAGCAACCTCCAACTCCTGGGCTCAAGCAAGTCTCCTGCCTCCACCTCCCAAGTTGCTGGGACCACAGGCGCCCACCCCAACGCCTGGCGACTTTTTTTTATTTTTTCGGTTGCAGCCATCATTGTTGTTTGGCGGGCCGGGCTGGATTCGAACCCGCCACCTTAGGTGTATGTGGCTGGCGCCTTAGCCACTTGAGCCACAGGCGCCAAGCCAGGAGGCTTTCTTGATGGCTGGGTAATGGGAGGAGTCTATTTAAGAAGGTAACTCCAGATTTTTTATTTTTATTTTTTTAGAGACAGAGTCTTACTTTGTCACCCTCGGTAGAGTGCTGTGGTGTCATAGCTCACAGCAACCTCCAGCTCTTGGGTTTAGGTGATTCTCTTGCCTCAGCCTCACAAGTAGCTGGGACTAGAGGTGCCCACCACAATGCCCAGCTATTGTTTTGTTGTTGTTGTTGTTGCAGTTTGGCCGGGGCCAGGTTCGAACCCACCACCCTCGGGATATGGGGCCTGCATCCTACTCACTGAGCCACAGGCACCACCCTGCAACTCCAGATTTAATCCCTGCGACTACAAGAATAAGTTTGCCCTAAACTAGAACTGAAAGCTGTGGTAGAGTACTGGGAGTATGAGGTCAACTTAAAATGTCATGCCTGGCTCAGTGCCATAGCACAGAGGTTATGGTGTCAGCCACATACACTGAGGCTGGTGGGTTCAAACCCAGCCCGGGCCAGCTAAACAACAATAACAACTGAAACAAAATAACTGGGTGTTGTGGCAGGTGCCTGTAGTCCCAGGTACTTGGGAGGCTGAGGCAAGAGAATTGCTTAAGCCCAAGAGTTTGAGGTTGGTGTGAGCTGTGATGCATGGCACTTTACCAAGGGTGACGTAGTGAGACACTGTCTCAAAAAAAAAAAAAAGTCATGCCTATTGGATGGTATGCCCAATGCACTGTGTGTGTTGTCATTTGGTCCTCCTACATGTAGGGTCACCTTATCCCTTCAGGAAGATGCTGTCTTATGTATCTTGTTGTCCCACAGAGTTGGGTTCTTGGATCTTTGTTGGCTGCATGGATCTATTCTGGTTGTCAGTTTACTTGTGTGTCATTATGTCCAAATCACATTGTCTTGATTATTGTAGCTTTATGCTAAGTCGTCTTCTTTTTTTTTTTTTTTTTTGAAACAGTCTCACTTTGTCACCCTTGGTAGAGTGTAGTGGTGTCACAGCTACCTCAGACTCTTGAGCTTAAGCAGTTCTCTTGCCTCATCCTCCCAAGTAGCTGGGACTACAGGCGCCCACCACAAACTCCTGGCTATTCTTTTTAGAGATGGGGTCTTGAACCTGTTAGCTCAGGCAGTCTACCACCTTGGCCTCCTAGAGTGCTAGGATTATAGAGCCAGCCTATGCTAATGCTTGAACTGGTAGGGTAAGTTTTCCTAGTGTGTTCTTGTTTTTCAGTGTTATTTTCATTATTCTGGGTCCTTTGCCTTTCCACATAAATTTTAGAATCAGCTTGTCATTTCTACAAAAACATGTGTCTGCTGGGGTGTTTGAGAGTGCATTGAACCTATAAATCAATTTGAAATCATTGAACCTATAAATCAGTTCTGGGCCATGAACAAGAACTATCTCTCGTTTTTTTAGAGACAGAGTCTCACTTTGTTGTCCATGGTAGAGTGCTCCAGCTCTTGGGGTTAGGCAATTCTCTTGCCTCAGCCTCTCAGGTAGCTGGGACTATAGGCACCCGCCACAACGCTCGGCTATTTTTTTTTTTTTTTTTGTTGCAGTTTGGCCGGGGCCAGGTTCGAACCTACCACTCTTGGTATATGGGGCTGGTGCCCTAGTCATTGAGCCGTAGGCACTGCCCCCAAGAGATATCTCTTTATTTATGAAGATTTTCTTAAGTTTTCTTTCGTTTGTTTTATTGTAGTTTCTTTATTGTCAAGCATTTCATGTTTTTTTATGTGAATATAAATGGAGTTTTAAAAAATAAAATTTGAGTTTCAGTTGTTTGCTGCTGGTGTGTAGGCACACTGCTAACTTTTATATTGACCATGATCATGCAGCAGCCGGAGTGAGGCTTCACACCTGTGGGGCGGAGGAGCTCACCTTGGCCTAATTAATGAATAAATTAGGATTAGCATTATCCATTGGTTTCCCAGTCTGAATAGGGTCCCCCAAAATGGCAGAAAGGATCCTTCTTGAGGAGCTAGCCCTGGAAGTGGCCACAGCCAGTCCTGGGCCTCATTTAGGAGGGCACCATGCACTCCTTGGTCCTCAAATGTTTTTCTGTAGAGTTCACTGCCATCCTTATTTTGCAGGTTCTCTTGTAGGAGTGTTTCTTGCAATCCATGAGCTGTGAATTACTGTGAACCCAGTTTAAAAATAAAGATTCATACAGAACAAGCTCCTGTTAGTCATGTGGGTGCAAAGAGTGACAATAGAGGTGATGTTGACACTATCTGGCAAGCTACAACATACAGAACTGCCTGGAGTCTGGGATGTGGCTTGTTCACTAGGTTCAGCCTCTGGATGTCTGATGTCACAAATAAGAAGTGGAAGTCCTGGAGTTGGTTTCTCATCTCTTTCTTTCTCTCTCCTCTTTGAGAGAGTCTCTGAGTAACTTGAATGTTCGCTTTCCTGTCTGTAAAACAGATGGGCCTTCTTCCCTACGCAGCTTAAGCCTGGTGGAGATGACTATGACCTCTGGGGTAAGAGATAAAGCTGCCTCCATCTGGAGGGCAAAGCTCATCAGTTCCCAGACATCATATACTGCCCTCATCTTCTTTTTTTTTGGCTGGGGCTGGGTTTGAACCTGCCACCTCCGGCACATGGGGCTGGTGCCTACCCCTTTGAGCCACAGGCGCTGCCCTGCCCTCGCCTTAAGGAAAAACTCAGTACTGCCTGGCATGGTGGGTGGTTTCCCTGGGGTCTCTGCCAGAAAATGTAGTGGTGGAGAGTTCAGGGTCCTGGGTTTCTTGAAGGTCAGACTTAACAGATCGCTTACCCACAAAATGAACATGATTCAGTAATCTTCCCTTAAAATTGTCTTGGGGATTCAAAAAGATGCTGTATTTGAGCAGAGATAGGAACAGGCCACTAACTAAGCACCTGTTAAATGTTAGGTATTATTTCTGTTTTTAATGTCATTAATATTACAATAAAAACCTTGAACCATTTATATATGTTTAGTATATGGAAAATGAAATTAATTGTAGGATAGATGAGGTGGCTTATACCTATAATCCCAGCACTTTGGGAGGCTGAGGTGGGAGGATGGCTTGAGGCCAGGAGTTTGAGACCTGCCTGGGCAACAAAATAAGATACCCTCTCTCTTTCTCTCTTTCTCTCTTTTTTTTTTTT
>NW_003852500.1:4616447-4640756 GCF_000181295.1 Otolemur garnettii
TTTTTTTTTTTTTTTGATAGAGACAGAATCTCACTTTATCGCCCTTGGTAGAGTGCCGAGGTGTCACCACAGCTCATAGCAACTTCTAACTCCTGGGGTTAGGTGATTCTCTTGCCTCAACCTCCCAAATAGCTGGGACTACAGGTGCCTGCCACAACGCCCAGCTATTTTTTGTTGCAGTTTGGCCAGGGCTGGGTTTGAACCCACCACTCTTGGTATAATGGGTCCAGCACCCATTATACTCACTGAGCCACAGGTACTGCTCGATTGATAGAAATTTATTTTCTCCACTTGCTCCCCATGGTGGAAGGTAGCAGAGGCACAAAGCTCTGGTGGAAATCTAAAATTTTGCTGTGGGCTCAGCGCCTGTGGCTCAAGCGGCTGCCTGTGGCTTAAGCAGCTAAGGTGCCAGCCACATACACCTGAGCTGGCCAGTTCGAATCTAGCCCGGGCCCACCAAACAACAATGATGGCTGCAACCAAAAAGTAGCCAGGCGTTTTGGTGAGTGCCTGTAGTCCCAGCTACTTGGGAGGCAGAGGCAGAAGACTTGATTGAGCCCAGGAGTTGGAGGTTGCTGTGAGCTGTGATGTCACAGTACTCTACCCAGGGTGACAGCTTGAGGCTCTGTCTCAAAAAAATAAATAAAATTTTGCTGTGTAATTACAGGTGTTAGAGACATTTAAAACTGCCAGTATGTTCTAGGAACCTTCCTTGGAAACTCTCATTTGTTTCTGTCCTTCACATTAGGTTGGTCAGCACATTGATGAAAGTTGCCTCTTGACATTGCTGCAGCCATGGCCAACTGGTAGGACCAGCATCCTATACCCCAAAGCCAGGTGAGTGCTTGGGATCTGGTAGCTGTGGAATGAAGGCTCTGACTTGTTCATTGGGCTTCAGTCAGCTCCTTGGATACTTTAAACTGGACATTTCCAACCAAGCACTACTTCAGAAGTTGATAGCCACCTCCTAGAGAAGAGGGAGCTGGGTCACCCTGGGATTACAGGCCATGTCATCTCTGTAGGGCTGCCCTAGAGTTTCAGGGGTAAAGAAATCATTTTTCTTTTTTTTGAGACAGAGTCTTACTATGTCACCCTCAGTAGAGTGCTGTAGTGTCACAGCTCATAGCAACCTCAAACTCTTGGTCTTAAGTGATTGTTTTGCCTCAGCCTCCCAAGTAGCTGGGACTACTACAGACCCCTGCCGTAACACCTGGCCATTTTTTTGTTACAGTTGTCATTGTTATTTAGCGGCCCGCACCAGGTTCAAACTTGCTACCCCTGGTGTATGTCGATGGGGCCCTACGGGCACTGGGCCAAAGAAATCATTTTTATTGATCACACATTGACAAGCCCAGCCCTGGCTTGGTGCCTGTAGCTCAGTGAGGGGGGCACCAGCCATATATACTGAGGCTGATGGGTTTGAGCCTACCTTGGACCTGCTAAACAATAATGACAACTGCAACCAAAAAAAATAGCCAGGCCCAGCAGCTACTTGGGAGGCTGAGGCAAGAGAATCCCTTAAGCCCAAGAATTTGAGGTTGCTGTGAGCTGTGATGCCACGGCATTCTACTAAGGGTGACATAATGAGACTCTGTCTCCAAATAAATAAGTAAATAGGATGAGCCTGTCCACTGTGAGGCTCAGAGGCAGAGGATAATCCTGGCCAGGTGGCCTTTGCCCTCTGGCTGTTCACATAATTTCTCAACACTGACCTACACAGTTAGAATTTTTCCTTAATCACACAGTGCAGGGCACCACAGTGGTGCTTGGAGCTAGTTGTTCTTACTCTGCCCTGTGCCTCATGGGGAGGCTGAACCGGCTCTCCCTGTGTAGAGTTCTTACATGGAGACTGTGGAACCCAGCAGGGCATTTGCCTGATGCTTTTGTGGATTTTCTGTGCTACCATCAGGGCCTGGCCAACATTTTGGCCCTGGAAAAGAACGTAGAAGTGAGAGATGTCTTAGAACTTGGTGGCAGTTTGGATACCTCCTGGGTCAGTTGCTTCCTGTAGCCTAGAGTTGGCAGTTGTCTTGCTAAAGGATGTATCCCCCATCTTAACACATCTTGTTGACTGCACAGTATGAGATTTGGCTGCTCTGACCTGCCCACTGTACTGAGTATTGGAAGAAAATGTGGGTATGGTCACGGGATTCTTTTTTTTTTTTTTTTTTGAAACAGAGCCTCAAGCTGTCCCCCTGGGTAGAGTGCCGTGGCATCAAAGCTCATAGCAACCTCCAGCTCCTGGGCTCAAGCAAGTCTCCTGCTTCAGCCTCCCAAGTAGCTGGGACCACAGGCGCCCTCCACAACGCCTGGGTTTTTTTTTTTTTTTTTTTTGGTTGCAGGTGTCATTGTTGTTTGGTGGGCCCGGGTTGGATTTGAACCTGCCACCTTAGGTGTATGTGGCTGGTGCCTTAGCCACTTGAGCCACAAGCACTGAGCCGGTCAAGGGATTCTGATATCAGGAAAACATTCTAGAATATCTTACTGACAAAATCAAACTTCCTGGGTGCTTAAAAAAGCTTTTTTCCCCCCAATTAAATTGAGACAATTTGTATACCAAACAATTCACCCATTTAAAGTATACAATTCAGTGTATTTTAATATATCCTAGAGTTATGCACTTGTACCATTATTTAATTTCAGAACGTTTTCTTCACCCTAAAATGAAACACTGTACCCATTGGTAGTCACTTCCCACCCCTGATGACCAGTGATCTGCTTTGCCTGGACTTTTCTGGAGTTCTACACTATGTAACCCTTTGTGTCTGGCTTCTTTCACTTAGCACTGTTTTTTTGAAGTTCATTTGTGTTGTAGTCCATGTCTGTGTTTCATTCATTTCTATGGCTGAGTAATATTTCATTGTGTAGATTGTATAAATAGGGACATTTCATTTGTTTCTGCTTTGGGGTTATTATGAATAATGTTGCTTTTCACATTCATACACAAGTTGAATACCCATATTTCTTTCTTTTTTTTTGAGACAGAGCCTCAAGCTATCCCCCTGGGTAGAGTGCCGTGGCATTTCAGCTCACAGCAACCTCCAACTCCTGGGCTCAAGCGAGTCTCCTGCCTCCGCCTCCCAAGTAGCTGGGACCACAGGCACCCGCCACAACGCCCGGCTATTTTTTGGTTGCAGCCATCATTGTTGTTTGGCGGGTCCGGGCTGGGGATTCGAACTGGCCACCTTAGCTGTACGTGGCTGGCGCCGTAGCCGGTTGAGCTACAGGTGCCGAGCCTGAATACCCATATTTCATTTTTTTAGGTACATACCTAGGAGTGTAATTGCTGGATCATGTGGTAAACTCTGTCAAAATTTTTTTAGGGGCTTGGCACCTGTGGTTCAAGCCGCTAGGGTGCCAGCCACATACACCTGAGCTGGCGGGTTTGAATCCAGCCCGGGGCCACCAAACAACAGTGACGGCTGCAAATAAAAAATAGGCATTCTGGTGGGTGCCTGTCATCCCAGCTTCTTGGGAGGCGGAGGCAGGAGACTAGCTTGAGCCCAGGAGTTGGAGGTTGCCGTGAGCTGTGATGCCATGGCACTCTACTCAGGGGGACAGCTTGAGGCTCTGTCTCAAAAAAAGAAAAATTTTTAAAGGAACAACCAGACTTCTATCTATGGCTCCTTCATAATTTTACTTCCCCTAACCCTGCAGGGGGCTCCAGGAGCTTTTTGGAGACAAGGTCATACTTATTTTGTGACAGTTTCCTAGAGATGCTTGTGGATTATCAGTGTTAGCAGTGCTCTTTACCTACTGCTGGTGCCAGAATACCATCACTACCGCTTATGGGTGTCAGGGATAAACAGAGAACCAGGGGGAGTCCCTACAACTATGCAGCTCTTGTACTATTTGTGAGGATGAGGAGACGGGGAATGGTCATCAGTTGTGCAGACCAGGATAGTGGCGGTAGCTAAGGGTTCTCCCAGGTCCCAGGCTGGGTGCCCTGCCTCTGTGTGGCCTGTTCTTAACTCAGAAGCATCTGATCTGGGCAGTATGTATCATTGAATGAATGACTGGAGGTTATCTTCCTCTACCTTGTCACCAGCCAGTGGAGAAGACACAGCTATAGCATTATAAGCTATTATAAGCTGTTATAAGCAGTCAGTTTTGGGAGATCAGAAAGGGGTTTCCCAGAGGCCATCCAAGTTTTCCTTTGGGCCCGTCTTCTCCCTGCCCAGTACACGAAGAGACCTGATGGGAAAGTGCAGTTTGTAAACAGACAGGGCACGAGATGTTCTGTGGTCAAATAGGCAGAAGCTACCTTGAGTAGCTTCTTCAAGACTTATAAATTTGTCAGCTTGTGCACTTTTTGTTGTGGCTTGTAAGTCAGCCCAGTACAATGATTGGTACTGATTTTCTCCATAAAACGCAAATTTGCCCTACTCTTGGGTTTGTCCCGCCCAGCACTAGTCCACACTTTCGAATTTCAGCTGAGGCTATGGCCTGTGGTCTCCTGAGGTCTTCCCATTCCTGCTACCCAGGACCTAGTGGTCACCTAGGAGGGCTGGAGGAGGGCTGACTCCCATTCCTGAGGCTCCTGGATAATCCATACACAACACCTGACTTGTGCACTCTTATTCTGTACAGTCTCTGCCTGCTTAGATTCATGGACATGATGTCTGCCAATAAATTTTGCCTTCTGAGTTCTATTTGTTCAGCAGGTATCTGATGCTCATGTACAAGGAGTTTGGCCTTGTGCTGGCCGTTAAGGATCAAAAATGGGTATGACTGTGGGAAAACAGATGCTTCTCAGAATAAGTAATGCAAATGGTTCCCAGCCAAGGTATGCATGATGCTCAGTCTTCCTAATAAAAGAACCCTGTATGGGGTAGCACCTGTAGCTCATTGGGTAGGGTGTTGGCCACATACAGTGAGACTGGCGAGTTTAAACCCAGCTCAGACCAGCTAAAATAACAATGGCAACTGCAACAAAAAAAATAGTCAGGAGTTATGGCGGGTGCCTGGAGTCCCAGCCACTTGGGAGACTGAGGCAAGAGAATCACTTATGCCCAAAAGTTTGAGGTTGCTGTGAGATGTGACGCCATGACACTTTTCCCAGGGTGATAGCTTGAGATGCTGTCTCAAAAAAAAAAAAAAAAAAAATAGAAGAACCCTGTATATTGGAACTTCACCAAGACTTTTTTTTTTTTTTTGAGACAGATTCTCAAGCTGTCACCTGGATAGAGTGCTGTGATGTCACAGCTCACAGCAACCTCAAACTTTTGGGCATAAGTGATTCTCTTGCCTCAGTCTCCCAAGTACCTGAGACTACAGGCCCCCGCTACAACACCCAGCTATTTTTTTATTCCAGTTGTTGGTTACTGGCCCAGGCTAGGTTTGAACCCGTCAACCTTGCTGTATGTGGCTGGCGCCACAACCATGGGTGCTGAGTCAAGACTTTTTTTTTTTTTTTTTTTAAGACATAGTCTCACTTTGTCATCCTTGGTAGAGTGCTGTAGTGTCATAGCTCACAGCAACCTCAAGCTCTTGGGCTTAAGCAATTCTATTGCCTCAGCCTCCTAAGTAGCTGGGACAATAGGCACTTGCCACAATGCCTGGGTATTTTTAAAGATGAGGTCTTGCTCTGGCTCAGGCTGGTCTGGAACCTGTGAGGTCAGGCAGTCCTACTTGCCTCGGCCTCCCAGAATGCTAGGACTATAGGCATGAGCCACCTCACCTGGGCCCAAGACATTTCTGGCCTTTAGGCTGGCAGACACCCAGAGTGGGCACTGTTCAAGTAGGAATCACAGCTGGGATTCACAGCTCCTTGGAGGGAGATTTGGAATATTTAGTAAAACTTCACATGCGTTTACCCTTTGCTCCAGCAAGTCTACTCCTAGAAATGTATCCTAATGATAACAGTCAAGAATAATGAAAGGTCATAGATTATACCCGTAATCCCAGTGCTTTGGGAGGCTGAGGCAGGAGGATTGCTTGAAGCTGAGAGTTTCAGACCATCCAAAAAGAAAGAAAGAAAGAAAAATTGGCTGGGCATGGTGGCATGAACCTGTAGTCTAAGCTACTCAGAAGGCTGAGGCAGGAGGATTGATTGGGCACAGGAGTTTGAGTTTGCAGTAAGTTGTAATGATACCACTCTACCCTAGCCCAGGCAACAAAGTTGAGACATTGTCTCAAAAAAAAAAAAAAAAACCAAAAAACCAGGGTGGTGCCTGTGGCTCAAGGAGTAGGGCACTGGCCCCATATACCAGAGAAGGCGGGTTCAAACCCAGCCCTGGCCAAAACTGAAAAAAAAGAAAAAATGTTACATTAAATTGGGACAAAATACTAAAAAAAAAAAAAAGAGAGAGAGAGAGAGAAAACAAGGATTGTGTTCATTACCACACTTACAAATTGCAAAGCTAGAGGCAGGGCATGGTGGCTCAAGACTGTAGTCCTAACACTGGGAGGCTCACAGGTTCGAGACCAGCCTGAGCAAATGCAAGACCCCATGTCTAAAAAATAGTGGAGCATTGTGGTGGATGCCTATAGTCCTAACTACTTGGGAGGCTGAGGCAAGAGAATCACTTGAGCCCAAGAGTTTGAGGTTGCTGTGAGCTACGACTCCACAACTTTCTACCGAGGGTAACAAAGTGAGACTGTGTCTCAAAAAAAAAAAAAGAGAAAAAAGGAGGAAAATTAGGACTTAGATGTGCTTTAGTCAGGGCTGAGTGACTGATGGGGTAGATCCTGTAGGAGCTGAACCCTGAGTGAGAGGAGAAGGTAGAGATGTTTTCATACATGTATATGGTGGTGATAGGATTTCTAGGTGAAATGACAAGTGGAGAAATGAACAAGGTGAAGGAAGAAGAGATACAGTATGCTGCTACTTACCTAAGGAAAGGTGGAAGGATGTGAACAAGTAGATGTGCTCACATTATTTTATTACTTTTTTTTTAGAGGTAGGATCTCACTCTGTCATCCAGGCTGGGGTGCAGTGGCCTGCTGAAAGCTCACTGTAACTTTGAACTCTGGTTCTCAGGTGATCCTTCTACCTCAGCCTCCTGAGTAGCTGAGACCATAGGCATGCATCACTGTGCCCAGCTAAGGATTTTTTTTTGGACACACGAGACAGAGTCTCAAGCCTTTGCCCTGGGTAGAGTGCCAGGGCAAAGGTTTGGTAGAGTGCATCATAACTCATGGCAATCTCCAACTCTTGGGCTCAAGTGACCCTCTTGCCTCAGTTTTTGTACTTTTTTTTTTTTTTTTTTTTTTTGAGACAGTCTTACTATGTCACCCTTGGTAGAGTGCTGTGGCATCACAACTCACAGCAACCTCAAACTCCTGGGCTTAAGTGATTCTCTTGCCTCAGCCTCCCAAGTAGCTAGGACTTCAGGTGCCTGTGCTGCAATGCCCAGCTATTTGTTTTTTGTTGTTGTTGAAATTATTGTTTAGCAGGTCTGGGCCAGGTTTGAATCCGCCAGCTCTGGTGCATGTGGCCAGTGCCCTAACCACTGATCTATGAGCACAGAGCCAATTTTTCTATTTTATAGTAGAGACAGGGGTCTCGATTTTGTTCAGGCTGCTCTCAAACTCATAAGCTGAAGTTGTCCACTGGCTTCAGCCTCCCAGAGTGCTAGGCTTACAGGCATGAGCCATTGTGCCTGGCCTAAGGTTTTTAATTTTTGTGGAACTGGGCCCTTGCTGCATTTCCCAGGCTGGAATTAAATTCCAGGCCTCAAGTGATCCTCCTCCCTTGGTCTCCCAGGGTGCTGGGATATGGGTGGGAGCAAGCATACCTGGTCCATGTTTTTATGTGTGTGTGTATAATTTTTTTTTGAGACGGAGTCTCAAGCTGTCACCCTGGATAAAGCACTTGGTATCATAGTTCAAAGCTGCCTCCAACTTGGGCTCAGGTGATCCTCTTACTTCATTTTTTTTTTTCTATTTATTGGTAGAGACCGGGTCTTCCTTTTGCTCAGACTAGTCTTAAACTCCTGAACGAAAGCAATCTACCTTCCTAGACCTCCCAGAGTGCTAAGATAACAGGTGTGAGCCACCACACCATATTTTATATTTTTAAACCATAAAGGAATCAAATGGTCACCTCCAAGAGGAGGGATGGAGAGGGCACCAGGGTTCTGGGAGACTCTCAAGTGTTTCTGTCTTTCTGTCTCTGTATGTGTTGTTGTTTTGAGACAAGAGTCTCAAGCTGTTGCCCCAGGGTAGAGTGCTATAGTGTCACAGTTCACAGCAACCTCAAATTCCTGGGCTTAAGCAATTCTCTTGCCTTAGCCTCCAAGTAGCTGGGACTACAGATGCCCTCCACAATGCCCAGTTATGTTTTGTTGAAGTTCTCATTGTTGTTTAGCAGGCCAGGGCCAGGGCCAGGGCCAGGGCCAGGTTCACACCCGCCAGCCTTGATGTATGTGGCTGGCACTGTAACCATTGTGCGATGGGCACCAAGCCTAGAAATTTTTTTTTTTTTTTAACAGTCTCACTATGTTGCCCTTGGTAGAGTACTGTGTTGTCATAGCTCACAGCAACCTGAAACTCTTGGGCTTAAGAGATTCTCTTGCCTCAGCCTCCGAAGTAGCTGGGAGTATTGCCACAATGCCTGGCTATTTTTAGAGAGAGAGTCTCACTCTGGCTCAGACTGGTCTCAAACCTGTGAGCTCAGGCAATGCAGCGGCCTTGGCCTCCCAGAGTGCTAGGATTATAAGTGTGAGCCACCATGCCTGGCCCTGAAAGTTTTGAAACTTACCCTATTTTTTTTGAGACAGGGTCTCATTTTGTCACCTTCCGTGGAGTGCACAGCTCACAGCAACCTCAACTCTTGGGCTCAAGCCATTCTCTTGGCTCAGCCTCCCAAGTAGCTGGAACTACAGAGGCCTGCCACAATGCCTGGCTAATTTTTTAAGATGGGGTCTTGCTCTTGCTCCGGTGGGCCTCCAACCTGTGAGCTCAGGCAATCAATTTGCCTTGGCCTCCCAAGTCCTGAGAACTTACCCGGTTTTTATTATTTATTTATTTATTTATTTTTATTATTTTTTGTTTGTAGTTTTTGGCTGGGGCCGGGTTTAAACCCGCGACCTCCAGCATGTGGGGCCGGCACTCTACTTCTTGAGCCACAGGTGCTGCCCACTTACCCTGTTTTTTTTTTTTTGAGACAGAGCCTCAAGCTGTCCCCTTGGGTAGAGTGCCGTGGCATTACAGCTCACAGCAACCTCCAACTCCTGGGCTCAAGCGAGTCTCCTGCCTCCGCCTCCCAAGTAGCTGGAGGCGCCCCCCACAACGCCCAGCTATTTTTTGGTTGCAGCCATCATTGTTGTTTGGCGCGTCCGGGCTGGGGATTCGAACCTGCCACCTTAGGTGTACGTGGCTGGTGCCTTAGCCGGTTGAGCTATAGGTGCCAAGCCAACTTACCCTGTTTTTAATCATAGTTTTGGTTTCAGGGTAATAATGCCAATATGTGTATTTATTAATTCTGTTGTATATTATAAGAATTACCAAATAAGGAATGAATGTCTTTAAGAACTAAAGTTTTTGGCACAAAAGAGAAAGCCCAGATAAAAAAACCAAAGCACTCGGCTCGGCGCCTGTGGCTCAGGTGGCTAAGGCGCCAGCCACATACACCTAAGGTGGCAAGTTTGAATCTAGCCCGGGCTCACCAAAACAACAATGATGGCTTCAACCAAAAAAATAGCCGGGCGTTGTGGCAGATGCCTGTGGTCCCAGCTACTTGGGAGGCTGAGGCAGGATACTCGCTTGAGCCCAGGAGTTGGAGGTTGCTGTGAGCTGTGATGCCATGGAACTCTACCCAGGGGGATAGCTTGAGGCTCTGTCTCAAAAAACAAACAAACAAACAAAAAACCAAACCCAAAGCACTAAAGTAAAATGTTAAATCTGTACTGAGAACATAGGGATTCTTGCCTAAGACACTACTATCAAAGTTGTATACAAAGGAGCCACATAGGCTTCATTGGCCAAGAGTGGGGCAGGCAAGTGTGACCAAGAACAGAGAAACCCACAGGTTTAACATTGGCAAGGTAGTTCGATGCCTGTAATCCCAGCTACTTGGTAGCTAAGGCGTAAGGATATCTTTGAGCTCAGCAGTTTGGGACCTGGATGGGCAATGAGACCTCATTTCTTTTTTTTTTTTTTGCAGTTTTTGACCAGGGCTGGGTTTAAACCCATCACCTCCCATATATGGAGCCAACACCCTACTCCTTTGAGCTACGGGCACTACCTGAGACCTAATTTCTTAAATAAAAATTCATAAATTCATGTTGGTGTTTACAGGACAAGGAAGAGACTGACCAGTTAGGGAACTGGCTTTTTTGAAAATGGGCAAATGTTAGGGAACCAGCTTTTTTGAAAATGGGCAAATAGGAAGAAGCAAGCATTTGTGGGCTCAATGCTTAAGGAATGAGGTCATGGGTAAGGGCAAGTTTCCCTCACAGGTCAGTGCTGGAATTTTCTGGAATCATTAGGATGCTCTTATATACCTACCGTTCAGTGCAGCACCCAGAGGAGTAGTGTAACTGAGGAAATCAAGTTTAATTTTATTTAATTTTTTAGCTCATAAATATGAAGCAGTAGAATTATGAGTTTATGATTTTCCAGGCTCCTATTGGATGGTGGGAGGATTCCAGACATTGATCCTCCGTGGCTGCTAGTCCCCAAGGAGAATGTTGTGCACTTGTCATACCTTGTGGTCTAGTGTGTGGTAAATTGGATGCATGCCAAACTACCTCACAGGGATGCCATTTGCAAAATCTGACTGTAGTTAAGATTATATGACCTAATTGTTAAAGCATATGATTGGAAGTAAGGAGAGCTACTGAGTTCAACCAAGTGTGACTCTACAACAAAGATTGAGGGATGGGCCGGATGCTGTGGCTCATGCCTGTAATCCTAGTACTCTGGGAGGCCTAGGTGGTGGATTGCTTAAACTCATGAGTTTGAGACCACCCTGAGCAGGAGTGAGACCTTGTTTCTAAAAAAAAAAATGCCAGATATTATGGAGGGTGCCTGTAATCCTGGGAGGTTGAGGTAAGAGGATTGCTTGAGCCCAAGAGTTTGAGGTTGCAGTGAGCTATGATGCCACAGCACTCTACTGGGGGCAAGAAAGTGAGACTCTGTTTCCAAAAAAAAAAAAAAAAAAGTGAGGGATAGTGGGGCCTTGTGGCAGGCGCCTATAGTCCCAGCTACTTTGGGAGGCTGAGGCAAGAGAATCACTTAACCCCAAGAGTTTGAGGTTGCTATGAACTGTGATACCACAGCACTCTACTGAGGGCCAAATAGTGAGACACTGTATCAAAAAAAGAAAAAAAAAAAGAGTGAGGTATGGTTGGCAAGTTGTTGAAAGTATGAAGCTGGGCGCAGTGGCTCACATGTGTAATCCTGGCTGTCTGGGAGGCCAGGGCGGTGGGTAGCCTGATCAAGACTGAGATCCTGTCTCTACTAAAATGCAAAAACTGAGGCAAGAGGATCTCTTGAGCCCAAGAGTTCGAAGTTTCTTTGAACTATCGTGTCATGGCACTCTACCCAGGGGGACAGAATGAGACTCAGTCTCAAAAAAAAAAAAAAATGTATGAGGGTGGCATTGTATTCATGTTTGTCATGTGTTTATAAATACTCAGCCCTTCATCACAAAAGCTAGTTGGCAGGTGGAAGGAAGGAGTGGCATGTGGGAGACAAGTGGTTGGTCCTCCAATGGCTGTGGATCTGGATGGGGGGCACGTGCAAAGTCTCTCTACTTCTATGGGTGTGTTTGAAATTTTCTGTAATAAAAAGTGTGGAATTGTGATTAGCCTAGGCCTACCTTCAGGGAGCTTCATGGCACAGGTCATCCTAGGCACGGGAAATGGCAGTTTACAAAAGGTGAGGTATAGGCTACTTGTGATAGTTTAAATTCAAGCTGAAAATCTTGAGCAGAGATTCTGGAATTGTAAGGGGCTTTGGCCCATTGGACAGCCTCACACTGTGATATCTACATTCACAGCTATCTTTCATGGAGCCCTTGGAAGATGTTAGCAATGAAATGAGTACAGTTCCCATTTCACAGATGAGGAAGCTGAGGTGCATGATCGTGATGAAGCAGGTTTTCTGGCTTTGACCTGACCAGCTGTGACGCTGAGGCCAGATTTCTCCCTGTGAGTCTCTGGGCCTTCTCCATCCTTTCTCTTCTCTAGGTACCACCTGTGTATCTTCTCTGTATGATTAAAGACCATTCTCTTCTCCGTATTGATATAATACCATTAGCCAGCCAAGAGTGGATAAAATAGGTGGTGAACTGGTCTTCCACCATATTTTTGTAGTGTTTAGAATTTGTAATCTAGGGATCCAGCTAACGGTGGGGGAGGGTCCTCAGCCCCACCTTTCTCAAGCTTGTGCTGTGTCCACTCCATGTTCTCTCTGCACTCCCCTTGTTCTTCCAGGGGCTCCTGGGGCTGCTCCCAGTGGGAGGCCTGTCCTTGCAACCCCTACGAATGTCCCTGGGGCCCAGTCAGCTCAGGTCCCTGGTAGACACTTAAGCAGGTGTTTGGCTGAATGAGTGAATGAGTCTGGAAGCCTTGGCACTTCGTAGTAGTGTGTGATATAAAGCCACAGTAGGTTTTGTTTTGTGAAGCAATGTGGGGTCTGTAATAAGAGCTTGCTTAATGGTGCTCTGTTGGAGGCAGCCTGTGTGACCCCAGCTGCCAGAGACCTGTCCCTCTTTCTACCTTGGGTCCTCATGGGTAAATTGTCTCATGTATATCCCACATTTTCTTTCTTTTGTTTGTTTGTTTTGTTTGAGACATAGTCTCAAGTTGTTGCCTTGGGTAGAGTGCCATGGCGTCATAGCTCACAGCAACTTCAAACTCTTGGGCTTAAGTGATTCTCTTGCCTCAACATTCCAAGTAGCTGGGACTAGAGGTGCCCGCCACAACACTCAGCTATTTTTGTTGTAGTTGTCATTGTTGTTTGGCAGGCTGGGCTGGATTCGAACCTTCCAGCTCCTGTGTATGTGGCTGGCGCCCTAGCTGCTGAGCTACAGGCGCAGAACGTATCCCACGTTTTTAAAACCCAAGACATTGGCTCCTTTTCTGGGAAAAGGTTCTGAATTCCCACCTGAATGGAGGGCTTGCTGAGAGCTTGAGGTGGCTGGTACACATGGGAAGGACATTGTGCCCTAATGGGCAATGGCTGTATGGTGGTTTGAGTTCCCAGTGTACAAAAGAGGTGTCTTTCTTAGAGGACCCAATTCTGTGTTCTTAGGGTCAGATTAAACCTTCTTTTGCCTTTTAATTTTTTAGCAGCTCTTAGTTGTGGCTCTTGAGATTGAGATTTTTGGGTTTTTTTTACCATTTTAAAACTTTCAGTTTAGTGACATTAAATAAATTCACAATATTGTGCAGTTATCACTTCTAATTCCAGACCATTTTCATCACTCCAAAAGAAACCTCATACCCATTAGCAGTCACTCTCCATTGCCCAGCTTTCCCCAGCCCCTGGCAGCAACTCATCTCCTGTCTGTCTCGGGATTTGCCTGTTGTGGGCAGTTCATATACTGTAAATGGGATCATACAGTGTGTGGCCTTTTTTGTCTGACTTCTTTCACTTAGCATGTTTTCAAGATTTGTCTGTATTGGATTAGGACTTTATTCCTTTTTATGGACAAATATTGAATGGATATACTGCACTTTGTGTATTCATCCATTGAGGGACATTTGGATTATTTCTATTTTTTCACTATACTGAATATTCCTGCTTTTCACCTTCAGCTACAAGTTACTGTTTGAATGCCTGTATTTAATACTTTTTGGTATATACTTAAGAGTGGAATTGCTGATCATATAATTCCGTGTTTAACTTTTTGAGGAACTGGCAGACTGTTTCCATGTCACTGTATAATTTTACATTCCTCTCAGCAATATGTAAGGGTTCTGATTTCTCCACATATTCATCCAGTACTTGTTATTTTTTGCTTTTTTGATAGCCATCCTAGTGGGTGTGAAATGGTGCTTCATTGTGGTTTGGATTTGCATTTTCCTAATGACCAATTATTTTCGCATGCACATATTAGCCATTTAGCTATCTTCTTTGGAGAAATGTTTGTTCAAGTTCTTCGCCCATTCTTTAATTGAGTTGCTGTCCTTTTGTTGTTGAGCTGTGAGAATTCTTTATATATTCTTTGTATGTTCTGGACACTAGATCCTTATCAGATATATGATTTGCTGATTTATTTCTCCATTCTTTGGGTAGTTTTTCACTCTTCTCACAAAAGGTTTTAATTTTGATACAATCCAGATTATCTTTTTGTGTACTTCTGGTGTCATTTCTAAGAATCTATTGCTAAATCCAATGTCATGACATTCTATCCCCGCCCCCCATACATACACAATGTGTGTTCTTCTTAGAGTTTTGTAGAGTTAGCTCTTAATATTTGAGGTTTTGTGTTAATTTTCTTACATGGTGTAACATGAGGATTTTGTCTATCTTTGAATGTTATCTTTTCTATTGGCCTAAAGACATTTTGACTTGTTTAACATTTTGGTGGGAAGAGGATAATAGCTGGGAATTTTTTATTTTTTTGAGACAGAGTCTCAAGCTGTTCCCCTGGGTAGAGTGCCATGGCATCACAGCTCACAGCAACCTCCAACTCCTGGGCTCAAGCGAGTCTCCTGCCTCAGCCTCCCAAGTAGCTGGGACCACAGGCGCCCGCTACAACACCCGGCTACTTTTTTTGGTTGCAGCCATCATTGTTGTTTGGCGGCCTGGGCTGAATTCGAACCCACCACCTTAGGTGTATGTGGCTGGCACCTTAGCCACTTGAGCCACAGGCGCCAAGCCAATAGCTGGGAGGTTTGAAAGGATTTTTTTAAATATGTTTAATAGGCTTGGCACCTGTGGCTCATGCAGCTAAGGCACTAGCCACATACACCTGAGCTGGCAGGTTCAACTCCAGCCCGGGCCCGCCAAACAACAATGATGGCTGCAACCAAAAAAAATAGCCAGGCATTGTGGTGGGCACCTGTAGTCCCAGCTACTTGGGAGGCAGAGACAGGAGACTCACTTGAATCCAGGAGTTGGAGGTTGCTGTGAGCTGTGATGCTACGGCACTCTACCTAGGGTGACAGCTTGAGGCTCTGTCTCAAAAAAAAAAAATAAAAAAATATATATATATGTTTAACAAATGTGTACTGAGGGCCTCTTTCGTACTAAGCATTGTGTGCCCATGGCCCTTGGATGGTAGTGCTGAACAAAGAGGTGTCCTTTATTCTTATGGGGTGGAAGCAGGCAGAGTGATGAGTAATCAAGAGGTGATGAAACAGGATGGAGGGGTAGAGATGAGACTTGAGGGCATGTGTGAATAGGAGATAGAAGTAAACTTTGCTGGTATCAGCATAGACCTAGAGAGGAGCCTGGCAGAGGAGTAGGGTGCAAGGGCCCTAAAGTAGAATTGATTGTGGCTAAAGCTAAGAGAACAGGGTGGTGGTGAGAGTGGCTGGAGATAGAGTCAGAGAGGCTACCTGCAGGGCCTTCTGGTCAGGGCAAGACCTTTGCTTCCACCTTATTAGGTGGCATATTTTACCAAAGGCATACTGATGAGAGAACTTCCCTCTTGTGTACAGCTTACAGGACAGTTTAGCCAAGCTGTCACCCAGAGGTTGCTACAGATGAAGTTGTCAGGTCTGTCCTCAGAGGTAAGATTCCCATTTATAGGTTGAAGAGTAGAAGTAGGACTCCTAGGGGTAAGATTCCCATTTATAGGTTGAAGAGTAGAAGTAGTTTTAACAGCTATGCAGGATATGCTGTGGGGACTGCTTGTGGGAAGGTCCACAGACTGCACAGAGACCAGAAACTTTCTTTCATCTTAGAAGTATTCATCCCTGCTTGTTTCCTGTGGTCTTCCCTATAGCTCAGTGATACTTAAAGGAGAAGCCTGACAAAGGGAGTCTCCAGCCCATATGTCACTACATTGCTGGGTGCCTGATGAAAATGGCAAGAGATAGGTGGTGCCCATAGCTCAGTGCGTAGGGCGCCAGCCGCATACTCCAAGGCTGGTGGTTCCAACCTGGCCTGGGCCAGCTAAAACAATGACAACTGCAGCAACAATAACAACAGCATAGCTAGGCATTGTGGCAGGCGCCTATAGTCCCAGCTACTAGGGAGGCTGAGGCAAGAGATTTGCTTATGTCTAAGAGTTTGAGGTTGCTGTGAGTTGTGATGCCATGGCACTCTACCCAGGGGACAGCTTGAGATGCTGTCTCAATAAATAAATAAATAAATAAATAAAACAAATGGCAAGAGATGAATACTCAGTTCTCTCACTTTCCATTTAGCATTTCGTTCTAGGAACAGAGATGGCTTTTCTGGCCCTTTGTGGGATTTTCTGTGCTAAACCTCCCTGCCATTTTTAGCCACAGGCCTTTGATGGAATTGGTGGTCAGGGCTATAGCTCTGCCTAGCCTGGTCCTGAGAGAGTGTAGCCCTGGAAGGGTTAAGACCTCCCATTTTGTGATGTGACGCCTGATGGGCATGTAGCAGATGGCAAGGAAATGGCAGGCATAACTCTTTGTAGGCATTGTATAGGCTCTGTGGCCCAGGAGGAAGTTGAGAGGGGACAGAGGGCTGGTCGCCTCCCACAGGAGGAGAGTGCAGCCAGCTAACCCTCACAGTGACATCTCACAGCTGGGGCTCTGGTCATTGCTTACCTGTGGGTTTAAGACTGCTCAGATTCCCCTTCACAGACAGTACCTTTGTTTCTGTTTTGTGTGCTTTTTATGGAGCATCTGTTTCTCACTCTGAAGCTTCAGGCTTGGGCTTGCACATGGGCACAGGCCTCAGCTGATGGTGGCTCAGGTGCCCATGCAGGGATGCTTCAAGCGTGTCCTCAGATGGGGTGGTATTGTGCTCTGAGCACTTCTGAGATGTCACACACAGAAACCAAGTCTTGATCTCCAGCAGTGAGCCCCACGAGCTATCAGTAGTTTCAAAGACTTAATGTGCTACTTGTCTTTCTCCCCATAAACTTATGACCAGTTTAAGTACACTTTTTCTTATTGTCTAGTATGATTTGAGGGTTAAGACAAGTTTTTATGTCATGTTGCTGCAAATGGGTGTTCACAGGCCATGACACAGCTATGTGCAGAAATTAATTGGGATCCTCGTGGGACCTTTACACAGCCTTTGTGGTCAGCATTGTTTGTTCCCACTCTTCAGAAGTTTTCAGGCAATTGGTGGTGTCCAGGAGAATATAACAGTACAATTCTTACACCATCTTCCCTGGATAGGAACTTTACTTCTCTATCCCCTCTACTTCCCCACCCACTCCACCCCCACCTCCCTGCCAGATACACTATGATTCTGTGGAGAAAGATTGGTTGAGGTCTGGGGACCTGGCTCTCCCAGGCCTGGTCTTGGATGTTCCTATGGTGAGTCTGAGTGGTGGAGTACACCATAAGCCAGCATTTGCTGAGAGCAATGACCTATATATTTTTTAGAGATAACTTGCCCCCAAACTGTTTTGTTCTGCCCACAGTGTTAGAACGAGATGCTATTAGGGCTTTTCTTCACTTCATAGGCTTAGGTGTGACTTGTGTTTAGGAATTTGCAGACAATCAGGTTTTGAAATTTGCTTCTTTGTTTATTGAGATAGATCTTGCCTTAGCCTCCTCAGTAGCTAGAATTGTAGGTACACATGACTATGCTTGGCAATCTTTCTTTCTTTCTTTCTTTCTTTCTTTTTTTTTTTTTTTTTGGTGGTGATTACTTGAATATATTAAGGTTTCTGTGATACTTCGCTCTCCAGCTTAATTTTGTTAAAATATATTTCCAGGGGCGGTGCCTATGGCTCAAAGGAGTAGGGCCCTGGCCCCATATACTGGAGGTAGTGGGTTCAAACCCAGCCCCAGCCAAAAACTGCAAAAAAAAAAAAAAAAAAAAATATATATATATATATATATATTTCCAGGGTGGCACCTGTGGCTCAAGGAGTAGGGCATCAGCCCCATATACCGGAGGTAGAGGGTTCAAACCTGGCCCCAGCCAAAAACTGTAACAGCAACATAGGGCAGCACCCGTAGCTCAGTGGGTAAGGTGCCGGCCACGTACACCAAGGCTGGCGGGTTCGAACCTGGTCCAGGCCAGCTAAAATAACAATGACAACTGCAACAAGAACAACAAAAAATAGCTGGGTGTTGTCGTGGGTGCCTGTAGCCTGTAATCCCAGCTACTTGGGAGGCTGAGGCAAGGGAATCGCGTATAGCCCAAGAGTTTGAGGTGTGAGCTGTGACGCCACTGTACTCTACCCAGGAAAACAGCTTGAGACTGTGTCAAAAATAAATAAATAAATAAATGAAATAAATAAATATATAAATATATATTTCCAGAACTTTATTTAGGAGGCATTGTTTGTAAGTCTTTCACCTTAAACAATCGTATTGTAAAATATGTGTTGCATTTGTAAATGGGAAAGCCAGAGGTGCCTTTCCTATTAACTACTTCGTTATTAATAACTTTAATCTTGATTCAGCACCTGTGGCTTAAGTGGCTAAGGCGCCAGCCACATATACCCAAGGTGGCAGGTTCGAATCCAGCCTGGGCCCGCCAAACAACAATGACGGCTGCAACCAAAAAATAGCCAGGTATTGTGGCGAGCGTCTGTGGTCCCAGCTACGTGGGAGCCAGAGGCAGGACACTCGCTTGAGCCCAGGAGTTGGAGGTTGCTGTGAGCTGTGATGTCACAGCACTCTACTCAGGGGATAGCTTGAGGCTCCTGTCTCAAAAAAACAAACAAACAAAAAAAAGCCTTTAATCTCTGGAACCAAGGACTGAATATCTATGTCTTAGATGGATGTCTTAGTCTGATTTTGCCTCAGATTCTCTGATTTTGTCTATTTGGTGATGGGAATGATCTTATATTGGGTGGGTCATTAACATTTCAGATGGAGCACTGAGAAGGGACCTTGCCATTTGGCAGTGTAGTGCAAGGGCACACCTGAGTTGTTACCTGTGCCCTGTTAGAAGGAGGTAGTCTACATGCTTTGGAGCAGAACCTCTGCCCTGACTGCTGCATCAGAGTGTGGTACACATAAGTAGCATCTATTTGTGGAAAGGTTAAGTAGGGAACACCTTCAGGGACTGTCACTGTCTGGGCACCCCCCCCCCCCCCAAATACTAATATTAGCATCATGAATGTGGTGTTGTGAGGGGAGACACTTTGTTTAAATTGTGTGTGTCTTGACACAACGCCCTATGTTCTATGGCGTTTGACAGGTTTCTGCAGACCCTACCCCAAATACTAATATTAGCATCATGAATGTGGTGTTGTGAGGGGAGACACTTTGTTTAAATTGTGTGTGTCTTGACTTTTGGGAGTATGTTCTATGGCGTTTGACAGGTTTCTGCAGACCCTACCCCAGGCCTGATCTTCAGTATGTTCAATTGAATACAAGTGTCCCATCTGTACCAGAATGCTTTTAAAGGATATTTATTAAAAGTATGAATTATCTTTTATTTTGCTCCTTCTGCTTTTCTTGGGATGAGTTTTCAAATTCCTGTGTATTTCTCTGTCACCTTTTGTGCTACTGTTTCTTCCTTCCTCTTGCCTCTCTTCAAATCCAGATTCTAGCCTTGAGGCCCAGCTCAATTAAAAGCATTTCTAGATTCTTCCTCTCTTTGTTTGGGCCAGCATGGTGGACTCCTTTTCTAGTGTTGACTTACAATCAAATAGTGATTTGTGCACACATTTCCCAACCTTCGTTGGATCTGTGCTCCTCAGGTGGCCGGGACCCAAGTTGCCCCTCCCTTGTCTGCCCTCCACAGAGGAGAGGCCCCATGGTCACTGGTCCCTAGGAGGTCGTCATCTAGCATGTAAGGATCCTTTATTGTCAAGGATGCCTGAGTTGAGGGGCCTGTTGGCAGTCCACATCTGCTGGGGCCAGGCAAGTTGTGGTCTAGAAGGGGTGTTCCAGGCACTGATCAGGCTCTTCATGCTGCAGAAGTTCCCTTTAGAGTTCATGCCTTGTCTAGATAAGCAACAGTAAACAGCAGTAAGTTCTTTTGGCTTTGCTGGAGGTTGAAATTACTATGTGTTGGCTCAGCACCTGTATAGCTCAAGCAGCTAAGGCGCCAGCCACATACACTTAAGGTGGTGGGTTGAAATCCAGCCCGGGCCCGCCAAACAACAATGATAACTATAACCAAAAGATAGCTAGGCATTGTGGTGGGCCCCTGTAGTCCCAGCTATTTGAGATGCTGAGGTAAGAGAATCGCTTGGAGTTGGAGGTTACTATGAGCTGTGATGCCATGGCACTCTTATCTACCCAGAGCGACAGCTTGAGGCTCTGTCTCAAACAAAAAAAGAAAGACAGAAAAAAGAAATTATGTATTTTTGGCATGAAGTAGTAGTCACAAGAGAGGTTGCAGTGCCAGTGTTTAGAGATCATTCTGCTGTTCAACTGGGTAAGAAATTACTGGGCCACAGGAGTGTGGGTTGAGGTAGAGAAGGTAGGTAAGAATCAGTGGGAGACTCTGCAGGGGTCTGAGCTTCCTCACGTGGTCCATGAGTTGGTGATTCTGGCCCCGGTGTCTGATCTCATTTCCATACTTTGTGGTGGTTTTTTTTTTTTTGGCAGAGTCTCACTATGTTGCCCTCGGTAGAGTGCCATTGGTTCACAGCTCATAGCAACCTCAAACTCTTAGGCTTAACAGATTCTCTTACCTCAGCCTCCTGGGTAGCTGGAACTACAGGCTCCTACCAGAACACCTGGCTATTTTTTTGTTGCATTGTCATTGTTGCTTAGCTGGCTCAGGCTGGCTTTGAACCCAACAACCTCAGTGCATGTGGCTGACACCATAACCACTGTGCTAGGGTGGCCGAGCCCCCTCCCCTCCCCCCTTTTTTTGAGACAAAGTCTTGTTCTGTCACCCTGGGTGGAGTACTGTGGCGTCATTAAAGCTCACAGCAACCTCAAACTCTTAGGCTCAAGTGATCCTCTTGCCTCAGCCTCCCAGGTAGCTAAGACTATAGGTGTGCACCACCACGCCCACCTAGTTTTTCTGTTTTTAGTAGAGACTGGGTGTTACTCTTGGTTTGGGCTGGTCTCAAACTCCTGAGCTCAAGCAATCCATCAGCCTCAGCCTCCCAGAGTGCTGGGATTACAGGCATGAGCCACAGTACCTAGCTGCTTTTTCTTATTTTTTGGAGACCAATAGATCAGGAGCTGTGTGAATGCTGATCACCATTAAGAACTGCTGTTCACAGCTTGGCACCAGTGGCTCAGGTGGCTAGGGCGCCAGCCACATACACCTAAGGTGGCAGGTTCAAATCCAGCCCGAGCCCACCAAACAACAATGACAGCTGCACCCGCCCCCCCACAAAAAAAGAACTGCTGTTCTTTTGCTCAGAATCAAACATAGAACAAAGACTTTTCTTAAGATAATTGGACAAGATTTAGAAATGGAAGAAATGAAAATTGTGTGTACACAAGTGTATATGAGTGCATGTGCATGCATGTGTGTGTTGTGCAAGGTGACTCCATGTATAACTAGCCCAGTGTGCTATACGGCTTTAGGGGACAGGAAGGTGCACTTTCAATGCCTCACTATTGCCTATGTCCACCAGGATTCTGTCCTTCAAGGTCATATGCTCATGATCATAAGTACCATATGTTCCTTGTCCCCTGCCCTCTCTTCTTGCTGACCTCAGCTTCACTGGAACTTACAGCCTAGATGGGGCCAAAAGTGCTAATCAGGTACTGAGAGCCTTGCCATGGCTGTCAGAGACTGATGGTGAGACCATCCATCTTGTGAGAAGCCTTTAGAAGAGTGACTAAGTCTTTTCAGTAGGACAGAAAAAATTTTTGGCCACATTTCTTACTTTTGTAAAGTGGTTGTCCACCTGGCAAAACCTCTTAGCCACCTGATAGGCCTCTCAACACCAGGGAGAAGGCTCAGAAAACCTGTATCTAGTCCCCAACTCCAGGGAGCCCCACTGTGGACTGGATAAGACACAGGTCATCACCAGGTTGGGGGTGAAATGATGTGCAAAATTGAAGGACCAAGGTGCTGGGATGCCCCAGCTGGGTCCTGGTGTGGTCCCTCAGGCTGTGCCTGGGCTGTAGTGTTGCAGGCACAGGCAAAGTCATCAAGACCTTTAGCCCTGTGGTAACTTTGTTTCCGGGATTTTTTTTTTTTTTTTTTTTTTGAGACAGAGTCTTAAGCTGTTGCCCTTGGTAGACTGCTGTAGCGTCACAGCTCACAGCAACCTCTAACTCTTGGGCTTAAGCAATTCTCTTGCCTCAGCCTCCCAAGTAGCTGGGACTACTGGTGCCCACCATAACACCTGGCTATATTTTTGTTGTTGCAGTTGTCATTATTACTTTAGCTGGCCCAAGCTGGACCTCTGTGTATGTGGCCAGCACCCTACCCACTGAGCTATGGGTGCTGCCTATTTCTGAGACCTTAATCCATCCTGTGGGACAAGACACAATGCTAAATGCCTGCCTATCCTGGAGTGGGATAGTCATGTATAGGGCAAAGCAGGGGTTAGGGAGTGGTGTGGAGTCCATCTTCCTGGATACCACCCCCACAAACTAGGTAAGCTGTCCTTCTTGGGGGTTTCCTGACACAGATGAACCATCTCCCTCAGCCTTCAATGGCAAGGGCCAGTCCTGGTTACCTGGCAAACCTGTGCCATGTGGCTCCCTTCCTGACATAAGGCATCCCTGGGGCCCCAGGCCTTTATTGACTCACCATAGTAAGTGTAGATCACCCTTTGGACACCTTGGATCACACTTTGTGCACCAGCAGAAATATCCTACTCTCCCTCCTGGGCCCCTGGTCTGGAGCCTGAGCCCCTCAGGTCCTTTTCAGCCCCTGTGTTTTTTCTTAGGCCTTTGGTCTGACGTTCAGGCCTCTGGGCTGAGGAACTACTTGTTTCTTTAACTTGGTTAAAGTTTCATTCACTGCAGTAATCGAGTTTATAGTGTGTAATTTCCTTCTACGATTGACCTGTTTATCTTGAGAGTTCCAAGTGTGAGCTTTAGGACAGTATAAAATTGACCCTTCAGCAAGCTGTCTTGTTTGCACTTGGCCCTTTTTGAAATTAATTTTTTTCTGACTTGTCAAAAAGAGTTAACCTGGAGGCCAGTGCCCCTAGCTCAGTGGGTAGGGTACCGGCTACATACACTGAGGTTGGCAGGTTCTAACCCAGCCCAGGACAGCTAAAACAACAATGACAACTATAACAACAAAAAGAAAGCTGGGTGTTGTGGTGGGCACCTGTGATCCCAGCTACTTGGAGGCTGAATCAAGAGAATTGCTTGAGCCAAAGAGTTGGAGGTTGCTATGAGTTGTAACGCCACTGCACTCTACTCAGATTGACAGTTTGAGACTGTCTTAAAAAGAAAAAAAAGAGTTAACCTGGCACCCTGGCCTTGGATTAAATGCCACATTAGAGTCTTTTTTTTAAAAAACACTTTTCCCTGTAGTCAGTTTTGCTATAAGGCTTGTTTTGGAAAATTAGATTTGTTCCAACAATATTGATGTATTAGGGAACAGTTGAAACAAAGCACAGATGTTGCACTTGGTCATCTGTGGTTTTGGCCAGGAGAAATACCAGGCTAGGAGTTGAAAAAGTATAGCACTCAGGCTGGTGGCCTATTTTTGTCAATAAAGTTTTATCGGGACATAGCCACACCCATTCAAGTGTATACAGTCAGCCCTCTCTCTGTATCCTCTGATTCTGCATCTTCAGATTCCACCAATTGTGGATCAGAAATATTTGAAGGATCAGACAAGGACATTACTAGTAAAAATACAGTAGAACCTCTGCTAGCTACTACCCAAGGGACTATGATGAAACTGTTCAACATGTGAAGGCTGTCAACATAAGAAATTCTGATTGAGTACATTTGGTATACGTCTGGTCTATGAAAATTAGGTCATCTTAAGGAGGTGGTCAGTGTTGGAGGCCGTCAACTTTCAAGGTTCTACGATGTATATATTTGGAGGGGTAGTTACAATAAAAAATACCAGTGCAACAATATAAGTGAATACAAACAATACAGTATAATATTTACATAGCATTTACATTGTATTAGGTACTATAAGTAATCTAGAGATGATGGAAAGTATACAGGCAGGTATAAAGAGGTTATATGCAAATACGATGCTTTTTTTTTTTTTTGAGACAGTCTCAAGCTGTTGCTCTGGGTAGAGTGCCATGGCATCACAGCTCACAGCAGCCTCAAACTCCTGGGCTTGAGTGATTGATTCTCTCTCTTTTTTTTTTTTGAGACAGAGCCTCAAGCTGAGCCCCTGGGTAGAGTGCCATGGCTTCACTGCTCACAGCAACCTCCAACTCCTGGGCTCAAG
>NW_003852500.1:4641745-4642985 GCF_000181295.1 Otolemur garnettii
TGTTGTTTGGCGGGTCCGGGCTGGGGATTCGAACCCACCACCTTAGGTGTACGTGGCTGGCGCCTTAGCCAGTTGAGCTATAGGCGCTGAGCCCTATTGTGTATTCTTTAAAGAAAAAAATTTGTCCACTCCTGCACTAGGTGAATATATACAGGTGAATTCAGAAAACAGTTCCCAGCTTAACAGAACACCTATTTGTATATAAAATCACAATGCCCACCCTTCAGATATGCATGAAGACCCCTGGAGGCCTTACACATTATGGGCCACACCCATCCCTGTCTTGGGTCAAACAGCCTCCTCCTAGAACTTCAAGGTAACCCAGAAACCACAGCCACTCATGATCACAGTAAACACAAGGGCTTGCCTCTGGTAAAAAGTCAGACTTTCTGTAACATTTGCATTATTTCTTAGCCTTTGAGCATGTGTACAACTGTGCTGGCCATGTATGCGCATTTATCAGGCCATGTATCCATGTTTGTCTTTTTATTTTTCTATTTTTATTATTATTTTTTTGAGACAAAGTCTGAAGTTATCACCCTGAATAGAATGTCATGGCGTCATAGCTCATAGCAACTCTGAGATCTTCTCGCCTTAGTTTTTTCTATTTTTAGTAGAAACAAGGTCTAACTTTTGCTCAGGCTAGTCTCAAACTCATGAACTCAAGCAATCCACCCACCTTAGCCTCCCAGAGTGCTAGGATTACAGGTGTGAGCCACCACCCCCGTCCTTATCTTTTTTAGGTCGCAAGTGAATTTTTTAAATTTAATTGAGACAATTGCACTTTGTCACCCTTGGTAGAGTGCTATGGTATCCTAGCTCACAGCAACCTCCAACCTTGGGCTCAAGTGATTCTTTTGCCTCAGCCTCCCAAGTAGCTGGGACTACAGGCACCTGCCACAACACCTGGGTAGTTGTTTTTTTTTTTATTTAGCATGCCGGGCTGGGCTTATACCCACCATCTCCAGAGCATGTAGCCAGCACCCTAACCACCAAGCTATGGGCGCCCAGCCCATAAGTGAAGTTTTGGAGTCTTGCGCACCTAATGCCGTTGTTCCCATAAGCCCTGTGTTTATGTTACATGATTTTGTATCCATGATGGTTTTTAGGAATGCTGCTTAGGTTGTGTTACATCAGAACTTTTTTTGGAGGGGGGACAGAGCCTCAAGCTGTCCCCCTGGGTAGAGTGCTGTGGCATCACAGCTCACAGCAACCTCCAACTCCTGGGCTCCAGCAAGTC
>NW_003852500.1:4643142-4659824 GCF_000181295.1 Otolemur garnettii
GTTGTTTTGGCAGGCCCAGCTGGATTCGAACCCACCACCGTAGGTGTATGTGGCTGGCGCCTTAGGCACTTGAGCCACAGGCACTGAGCCCAGAACTTAATGTACTTTGAAAGCAAACACCAAAAGGGTTTGCTCATGACACTGAATAAAGTTGAGTCTCATCCAGATTCTGTGGGGTGAAAACTTAAGATCAAGCCCAAATTGCCATTGGTGTGATGCTTCCAGTGTCCCTTGGAACCTTCAGGCCTGATTCTGGGTGCTTGGCAAGGTGTTTTAAAGGGTACTACCTGGAGGAGAACAGCTTTAAACTCATCGTTCCATCTGCTTGACATGTGACTTTGCCCTTTTGTGCCTCGGTTTTCCCACTATAAACAGAGGCTGGCGCTAGTATTCACCTACAAGATGATCCATTTAGGGTAAATGGTCAGTCATACCTAACCATAATACCTAAATGGTTAGGTATTATGCCCATAAAAGTAAGAGACCCACATTTCTGGTAACAGCAAAGCAGCAATAAACTTGGGTCTGATATGAGGAGTCCAGTGTGGAAAAGAAGCCTGCAATGTCTGTTCTAGTCTGCCAACTCACAGAGCTTCTCTCTGTAAAACCTACATCTGCTTGTGCATCTGATGTTTATGGTGCATCTACCGTGTGGCTGGAATTATTCAGGGCTGAGGATAGCCCAGGGACATTTATGGATTGCCCTTGCTGTCACATAGCTTAACCTGTTACCTGGTGAGCACGGTGACATTTTAAGTACTCTCTGGTTGGGGAGAGTGGGGTAAGGGCTCATGCCTTCTGGCTGCAAGTTCTTCCAGAGCCCTGGGCAGGGTGAGTCTTTATTCACTAATGCTCTGGAGGCTTCTGAGGATGGCTACTGCTTTCTCCTCATCCTTCTCACCATGTATGTATGGTCACTTGAATCCCACTATGTGCTTGTCCCTCTAGGTAAAAGAAAAACAATTTAAATGTGCTTAACCAAAGGCCTTTTTTGGCCATACAGTGGAAGATTCTGCAGCTCCTCAGAATGGCAAGGTAGACAGAGAAGTGGTGGGTGAAGGTTCCAGTCCTATCCCAGATGGTAGCCGGCCAGACTTGGATTTTCTCCACCTTGTGGTATCTCACATGCCTGTCTTCAACTCTCAGAGGCTCTCCTAGAGTGGCAGCTGTCACTCGGTATGTGAGAGGCACTTGGCCCTAGCCAGTGTATACCTTTCAACCACTGCTCTCATTCTAGGAGTACTGCAAAGAGAAGGACACTCAGTCTGGGGTCTTTGAAGGCCCAGGGAGCTCCTTACCGAGTAGCAGGGCCTGGAGCCCATCCTGATAAGGTATGTGAGAAAATAATGCCTGGGCATGTCTTTATTTTTCAGGCCAGCTTTAGTCAGTGGGTAGTGAAACTTTTGTTCTTTTGAGAAAGCCTTTAGCAGGACTCAACACTGCCTCCCTTCCCTTGGCCTGAGACCCTCCATGCTCAATGGTGTGGTCCATGCTATTCCCCTAACTGGAATATTTCTCTTAATTCCTGTTTCCACCTTGGCCTGAGCATGAGTGGGTGCTGTCTTAGTCTCCATACCTTCCAGAAAGTAAAGGCAGTCAGAGTGCACGAAGTTTGTTAATGAAAGCACTACTTGTTTCTTTGCCTTTGCCATGTAGGGCAACCCCAGGAATTACACAGTTGTGAGTCTGATTCATGAAAACATAGGCTTAGTTAGTTAAGTGACACATGCCAAACCCATATTGTTTGTTCCTCACTGAAAATGAAGATAAATGGGAAGGAGAAGTTTTTGCCTTTGAAGTGTTTAGCATTGAGCCATGAAGAGAGATAAAATTGCTGAGTGGTGTGGGGGCTCTTGCTATTATAGTCCTGTGAGGGATGCTGTGACTTGGCAGTCACTGTAGTGGCCACGTGGGGAGCCTGGTGTTATAGGCAGAAGGCAGGTTGTTGAGGTAAGCTGAGAAGTTTGGGTTTACTGCTTAGAGTTTGAGGATCTCGAGTGTATGTCACAGAAAGTAGATTTTTAAGCTGCCATGAACATTTTCTATTTTTTCTTTCTCTCTATTTTTCTTTTTCTTCTTCTTCTTCTTTTTTTTTTTTTTTGAGACAGAGTCTTCCTCTGTCACCCTGGATAGAGTACCATGGCTTCATAACTCAAAGCAACCTCAAACTCTTAGGCTCAAGTGATCCTCTTGTCTCAGCCTCCTGAGTAGCTAGAACTGTAGGCACCCATCACAACACCTGGCTAGTTTTGTTCTGTTTTTAGTAGAGATGGGGTCTAGCTCTTGCTCAGGTTGGTCTTAAATTCCTGAGCTCAGATAGTCCATCTGCCTTGACCTTCCAGAGTGCTAGGATTGTAGGTGAGAGCCACCATTCCTGGCTGGCCATGAACATTTTCAGTAATACCGTGGAAGGGTCAGCATCATCCACTATAATCTGCTGAAGGTTCTGTGTTTGTTTTGTGTCCTTGGTTCTACCTATTCAAGGAGCTGGCCTCTTTCCTTTGCCATGTCACTCTGGGGACCCTCCTTCTTCTCTACCTGGATACCACATTCCCCCTACCTCCACTTTTACCATGTACCTTGGCTTGCGCTTGTCCTCTCTGTTCTTACCCTCGGCAGATGGGGTTGCTATTTTACTGAGGTTTTTTTTTTTAATGTTTGTTTTATTTAAATACAAGATTGATTCATAGTCACGGCTAAAAGAAAGTCTCGAAACAATACAGACATGTTTACTACAGTAAGTAAATGTTTCCTAATCACTCTTTAGAGATGACTACTACTGATTTTGGTCTAGTTCCTTTCAGTTTTGATTTTATTTATAAATAAATAAATTTTGAGACAGTTGCCCTAGTTCGTTGAGGAGGTAGGAAAATGCTTTAAATTCACTCAGAACCTCAGTCGTGTCACTTCTGCTAAGTACCTTTAACCCACTTACTGCTAAGCCTTATTTGCTTCATGTCTGAAACAGTATTACTAATATTATCACTACTAGTATACTAGTGACGGTATGGTGTAGATAGCATTTTATAGTATAGTAGCTTTAGCAAGCACTGAGACCTCAGGGTTTTGGCTGTGAGATTTGTCTTGCTACTTAATTTCTTTTTAATTATCAAGAGACACTTAGTGGCCTGGTGTGCCAGACTTGTGCTGGGTGCCTTCTGTTGGTCTCCCGAGTCTGCTTTAAGAATTCTGGTTCCTGGCTCGGCGCCCGTGGCTCAAGCGGCTAAGGCGCCAGCCACATACACCTGAGCTGGTGGGTTTGAATCCAACCTGGGTCTGCCAAACAACAGTGATGGCTGCAACCAAAAAATAGCCAGGCGTTGTGGCAGGCTCCTGTAGTCCCAACCACTCGGGAGGCTGAGGCAAGAGAATTGCCTAAGACTAAGAGTTGGAGGTTGCTATGAGATGTGATGCCATGTCACTCTACCCAGGGCGACAAAATGAGACTCTGTCTCTTAAAAAAAAAAGAATTCTGGTTCCTGACACAGCATCATTCAGCCTTTTGGAATTGTTTTAGAACATGTTTTCTGCCTATAGCTCTCAGACCAGTTGGATGGTGGCATTTACTAAAATAAAAGAGTATTTGCATCCATCCTGAAGTCCCACTGTCAGCATTCTGGGGCTGGGCTGACCTGGCTGAGGTGCATGGAGAGGTCCAAGCCATACTTGGTAGGGTCTCCAGTGTGGCCAGAACTTGCCCTTCTTGGCCCCCAGCTGTGGAGGACATGGGCTACATCTCTACCACCTGATACCCCATTCAGCCTTGCTGGTGTTGCTCAGCTGTGCAGACCTAAGGTTCAAACTGGGGCATTTGGAAAATGAGAAGGAGGGGCTGAGGCTGACCCAGTTCCAACCTCATACCTTGAGCAGCTGGGCAATGCTGGTGGCCTTGGTGCCTCATCTTTAAAATGGGCATACTGCTGTTGAGACTTCTTCCTGATCAGGCAACAGCCAGTACAAGATCCCGGCCTTCAGAAAAGGGGGCTCTTCTGTGTGCTGGCAGTTCCTGCACAGGCCTGGGGTGGGACTTCTGTGGTTAGAGCTGCTTTACCCTCATACTCTCTTCTCTCACTAGAGATTTTGAAACAAATCCTAATTACTTCGGGCAATTCAGCCTCTTCACCTGCTTTTTTTTTTTTTTTTTTAAGAAAGAGCCTCAAGCTGTCCCCTGGGCAGAGTGCTGTAGCATTACAGCTCACAGCAACCTCCAACTCCTGGGCTCAAGCGAGTCTCCTGCCTCCGCCTCCCAAGTAGCTGGGACCACAGGCGCCCGCCACAACGCCCGGCTATTTTTTTGGTTGCAGCCGTCGTTGTTTGGCGGGTCCGGGCTGGGGATTCGAACCCACCACCTTAGGTGTACGTGGCTGGCGCCTTAGCCGGTTGAGCTATAGGCGCCGAGCCGTCTCTTCACCTGCTTTTAGGAAATATTCACGTCTGCTCTTTGCAGATGTCATTTGTAATGCTTTCTTCTTCCTGACAACTTTGTCCCTGGGTATAGTGGCCATCAGCCCTGATGTTCTGGGGACACTGGTCCTGCCTGCCCTGAGGAAGGAATAATTACTCCTTAATAGTACTTACCCTCCGTTCGGCGCCTGTGGCTCAAGTGGCTAGGGTGCCAGCCACATACACCTAAGGTGGCAGGTTCGAATCCAGCCCAGACCTGCCAAAACAACAATGACGGCTGCAACCAAAAAAGGCCAGGCATTGTGGTGGGCGCCTATGGTCCCAGCTACTTGGGAGGCTGAGGCGGGAGACTCACTTGAGCCCAGGAGTTGGAGGTTGCTGTGAGCTGTGATGCCACAGCACTCTACCCAGGGGGATAGCTTGAAGTTCTGTCTCCAAAAAAAAAAAAAAAAATACTTACCTTCCCTAGGAGCAAATGTCCTGTGATGGCTGGAGATTGTTTAGTAACAGGTCCAAGGTCAGTCTGCATGGCTGTGAAGGAGGCTCCAACCCAAGGTGCCCCCTGCGTTGGACTGGTTGGCCCTGCCCCTTCCAGCTGTGCTTGTCCTTCCTATAGTAGGAGAGGCTTGCATCATGGCCTTTCTCCCCATAATTCGCCTTGGGGTGTCACAAGCACTGATTAGGTGAGCACTGTGAGGTTGGCCATCCTTTCTTAGGCTGGGGTTGGCAAAGTTCTAAGACTTTGGCTTCTTAGTGAGTTGCCCTGACACTGCACACCAAGCACATGCATGCTGCCAGTGGGCCCTCTGTTGGGGACCAGCTACCAGAATGGCCCTGAGGTCAGGTTTCGGGGGCTGGAGAGAAGCAGCCCTTTGGGGCTACCGAGACTTAGCTCTGCCCTATACCACTTGTAACCTCTGAGAGGCTTACTCGCAATAAACTGAGGACCCTCAGGCACAGACTGGCTGATTAGGTTGTCTTTTTCTGCCTTATCCATGTGGGTTGGCATAGCTGGGAGGACTTCTCACAGACTCTTGGGTTCAGAGCCCAGGGCTTACAAAGCTGAAGACTGCAATGGGGGCAGGTCTAGCCTGGCTGGAGCAGGGGTGGAATGGACAAGCACTAGGGTCTTGTGAGTCTTGGGAAGGATGCAGTCTATCAGGATAGGAGTGTGCTCTCTCCATCCCCTTCGGGGCCCCTTCCCCTACAGTAGGCACCAGGCCAGACTGAGAGATTCACCCTTTGGGGCAGAACTTCCTCTGACTATAGGGGGCCCTTGTGTAAGATCTTGGTCTCCTCTCATTTCCTACCTAGTCATACTCCTCCCTGCCCTGGGTCTGGGAGTACACATATCTCCTGTCCAAGACAGCTGGCAAAATCACTCCCCTTGTCCAATTTCTGTACCATCTGTGGAGCTCCTATTTAAAAGCGATGCCCTGCCCTCCCCAGTGAGAGAGGAAAAAGGTGGGTGACCACTCTTGAGGGCAGCATCTTGTCTGTGGTCTCATGAGAGACAGGATAGACAATCATTGAACAGGTTAGACAGGGTTTGTGGTCAACTAATATCGAAAACAGGACAGAGACCATAGAACTTCAGGGCTTAAGAGTGAGGTCAGAGCATTCCTCACCTCTCTCTGGGGGCAGTGAGGAGCACAGGGAGGTGGAGTAGTTGCTCAGAGAGGAGCAGCTGGAAGGGAAACTAGGTGAGAGTGGAAGGATTGGGGTACATTGGGCAGGCAGGCTGAGAGGCAGCCAGGGGTTGAACAGCTGTTATGGAGTGAGTGGTAGTGTAGGCAGGGATTCCAGAAGGGCTTAGGGAATAGGCAGAGGCTAAGTCTGAAAGCCAGTGACATAGAGATTTGGGGTTTCCTTTCTTGACCTTTTTACCCCCAGCCTGGTCACCACATTAGGAGCAAACTTTGGCACCTGGGTGGTGCTAAGGGAGAGAGACATTCTCTGGCCCTTCCCTCAGGGGTGGGGCAAGGGGCGCAGAGTTGCCATGGATCTAGGGGGGATACCTCAGGGGAGGATGTGGCTATTGGGAAATGTGTTTAGTTCAGCCTTTTGGGGTGGGCCTCCTTTTAGAGCAGGTAACTATGTGCCTTGCTAGGCCACACTGGCCCAACATGTGTATAAATGGCCTATTCCTCCCCCAGGCTTCAGAAGCATGAAGCAGCTGTCACTTTCCTTCCTTTCAGTCTAAGTACACGAAAGGGCACATTTGGGCAGGGCCTTGTCCTATTGCTCATTTGTGAAATCAGCTCCTTTAAAGAGATTGCAAGTGCATCAGCTCAAGAGCATCCCATAATATGGTGACAGAACACCTTCATTGCCTTGTGCTGTCCCCCCTCACCTCTCCAGCGTCCCAGAAGATGGCCTCTGGGACTGGGTATGCCCAGCCCTGTCCAGTACAGGCCTCCCCAGGGTGTTCACCAGTGGGCAAACTGAGGTACTGGGAAGATGGGTGCCCTGCCTGCGAGGACACAGAACCAGAGGGCTTTAGAATAGAGGAAGGCATGCTACAGGTGTGAGTCAGGGTTCTCTTTGAGTCTCCTGCATGAAGGACACCAACTGTCCTGTGGAAAACTATGACATTTTAGGAATTATATGAGAGCTGAAGCACTAAATTTCTTCTTTATCCCCTGGTGAGCACTGGGGATATATTTATATATATTTTTTAAGACTCCAACTCTCAGTGTTGATTCTGTGCCTTGCCCTACTGGGGAGGCCAGAGATCAGAGTGGCCGCTTTAAGAGTGCCTGTGTCCCAAACCCTGCTGTGGAATGCTAACCGCCTCCCTGCAGACAGATATCACTGTGCTGTCCTCCCATGTCCTGTCTCTGTGAGGGTTAACAACACTTCAGCTTGTTGTCTGGAACCGGTTCAGACTGGTTTTCTGGAAAGTGCTTTGTCTCTCCAGCTGAATCCTGGGAAGGGTCATGTGGAGCCCAGTGATGTCATGGGATCAAAAACTGACTCAGCTGTTTTTTCTTCTTTTTCTTTCTTCTTCAAATCAAGATAGGTGTGTGCTGCAGGTACAAGGTGATGGCATGTTGATAGGTCAGGCCTCACCCTGCTCAAAATGTACCTCATTGGCAACCAAAGGGTTAAATGTGGGACACAGACACACACACACACACACACACACACACACACCCCAATCCTTGAAGGTGAGCAGAGAATGAGGGAACATCACTGAAGGGGAGAAGCAGGGGTCACCATAGGATAGGGCTGGACTGGGGCCCTGACCCTGCTTTTAGGACAGTATAGTCACCCCCTTCCCGGATTCTAGATGCAGGTACTCAGAATCCCCTAGGCAAGTAGCTCAGATCTAAAACAGTTTCTCTCTGTTTGCTTTTAGATCTGGAGTGCACAGAATTTCATTTTCTTTTTGATAAGCAGCCACCTCCCATTGTTTCTGTTCAATCCGCCACAGGTTCTCTGTCCCCTCATGGGGCAGGACAGAGCTCAGTTCCCCAGATGCTCTGCCACACTGGAGGCCAGGGACACCCTGCTCCTGTGGAGCCTTCCCCAAGGCAGTGAAGAAATGTCCTGGGGACACTTTTGAGGGCCCTGTGCTTATTGTACCTACTTCTGCCATCCTTAACATGTGGAGAAAAACACTCTAAAAAGTTTCGAAGAAGGCAACAACTTAACTGCCCAATTAAAATGTGTCTTCTCCTCCCCATAAAGTTCAGAATGACGGAAGAAGCATGCCGAACACGGAGTCAGAAACGAGCACTTGAAAGAGACCCAACAGACGATGATGTGGAGAGCAAGAAAATAAAAATGGAGAGAGGATTGTTGGCTTCAGATTTAAACCCTGACGGAGACATGAGGGTGATACCTGAGCCAGGAGCAGGCCCAGCCCAAGGATTGCAGAGGGCAACAGAGGCTATGGGCAGAAGTGAAGGACTGGTGGGTGATGGGCCTGTGGATATGCGCACCTCACATAGGTAAGTGGGAGGAACCAGTGGGAGGCACTGGGACCTGGAGACAAGCCTAGAGTGCCTAGGTGGGGCAAGCCCCACTCTAGACCAGGGCAGGCCTGTGCGTAGGAAGCAGCTTTGGTGGGGTTATCATGGAGATGGCTGCAGGTACAGCCCAAGCATTGCCTGCACCAGCAACTGTGCTATCGTTGCCAAAACGTTGCCAAGGGACCTCCCTCCTGGGACCCTGGGTCTCAGAGGTGTGGGTAGGGACGCAAGAGATTTTGCACCCTACCGGGATGACTTGGTTAGGAACAGAGTTGGGAGCCCTGCCCAGGGCACATTGCTCCTTGGAGGTGGGGGCATGCATTCACTAAGCTTGGATCTTCCGTGGCCTGTTCTATTGGTTTCTCCTTAATCAACACTGATTGCTTTAAGAGTGACTTTTCTGAAACTCACCTTTTGTAAGGCTCTTAAAGGAAAAGCTTAAAAGGCATAACACCAAATTTACCATTTCTTCACTTACAAGCCTTCTTTTTTCTCTCTCAAGAGAAATTCAGACTCTGTATCACTCCTTCCTTGGAGCTTTCCAGCATGTTCATACCTAGATACCCACTGACCCTGCTGACTACAGTACCTGTTCCAAAGCCAGTGATCTCTTATTAAAGTTTCAAAATAAAAACTATAAGTGTAGGTCTCTTTTCCCTCTCTTTGACTCAATCTTCAGCTGGGACAAGAATCTGTGACACTTCAAATGAAGTTGAGAGGCTGGTGAGCAGCCAGGAGAGGGCTTGGAGTCAGGGCAGGAGGAGCCCACATTCAAAGAGATTTTCTGGGTCCCTTTTGCCTTCCTAGGCTCCCAATGTGTGTGCTCTCCTGTAGTCATGATGCTCCTCCTATAGGGTAGGCCAGTGAATTGTGAGGGAAAGGTTAAGTGTTGAAGGAGCTTAGAGTTGGGACTCAAACCAGATCTTTCAGTTGCCAAAGCTCATGGCTTCGTTATCCTCTGGGTCTCGTTCCTTTTCCCTACTGGGCCATTCATTGGCCTCTAAACTGAGGTCATGTAGAAGATGGGGCATTGTTTCCTGAAATTGATCAATGTGCTTTCCTTGTAATGCATTATGAGAGCAAGGGACAGAGATTAAACCAGGCAGTTGTGGGGGGGGGGGCACGTATATGAGTCTTTCTAGAGCATTAGAGACACCCTAGGGGGTCCTAGGACATTGTGAAGCAGGATGAGGATGTAGACAGAGCCTAGCTCAAAGGCCAGCAGCCAGAGTTGCGGTCAGATCACACAACCTGATTTATCCTGAGCATATAATCTTAGCCTGTATTTCTTTACTCACTAAATAGGCAATTATTTCTGCCTTGTAGGTTGATGGGATGCCAGGTAGCTTGTACCCAAAACCAGCTTCAGTGCTCAGTGTATAGTGAGGGAAGCAACTGATGTGATGTTGGTGACAGCTACCCCTTCAGTCTTTAGCTTTTACTCAACACAAGATGTTACATTTATAACTAGTGTCTCCTGGAGTTCCCATGTTGATTTTTTTTTTTCTCTTCTCCTTGAGACAGTCTTGCTATGTCACCTTTGGTAGAGTGCTGTGATGTCACAGCTCACAGCAACCTCAAACTCTTGGGCTTAAGGGATTCTCTTGCCTCAGTCTCCCAAGTAGCTGGGACTACAGGTGCCCTCCACAACGCCCAGCTATTTTTTTGTTGCAGTTGTCGTTGTTTATCCAGCCCAGGCTGGGTTCAGACCCGCCAGGTAAGTCTACAGGAAGAAATAAAGAACACTGGAAATGGTAAATGTGGGTTTATAGAATGGACTTAACTATGTCTACACTCCAGAAACTGACTGAAGGCATTTGGTGATCAGCTGGATTTATAACATACATAGAATATGGGTGATAACAGTACCAAAGAGGGGGAATGAAATGGAGCAATATTGGACCAAAGTTCTATATTTTACTGGAATCAAGTTAATATTAATCTGAAGTAGATTGTGATTAATATACTTGTTTTAATACTTAGAGGAACTAGGAAATAGAATTAAAATACCATTAAAAAGAATCAACAGAGATTAGAATAACTAAAGTGGTACACTAAATCATAGGAGACAAAAGACAGTAAGGAACAGAGAAACAAAAGAAGATGTAGAAAATAAGCAGCAATGTGGCAGTGTAAATTCGGCCATATCAATAATTACAGTAAATGTGAATGGTCTAAATACCCTAGTGAAAAGACAGGGATTGTCAGACTTTTTTTTTTTTTAAAAACAGAGTCTCTTTGTGTCACCCTCGGTAGTGTGCTGTAGTGTCACAGCTCACAGCAACCTCAAACTCTTGGGCTTAAGCGATTCTCTTGCCTCAGCCTTCCAAGTAGCTGGGACTATAGGCACCCACCACAACACCTGGCTGTTTTTTATTGTTGTTGCAGTTGTCATTGTTGTTTAGCTGGCTGAAGCTGGGTTTGAACCTGCCAGCCTCCGTGTATGTGGCTGGTGCCGAAACCACTGTACTACAGGTGCTGAGCCAGACTGTATTTTTTTATTTTTATTTATTTGTTTATTATTTTTTTAGAGACAGAGTCTCATTTTGTTGCCCTCGGTAGAGTGCTTGGCATTACAGCTCACAGCAACCTCCAACTCCTGGGCTTAAGCAATTCTCTTGCCTCAGCCTTCCGAGTAGCTGGGACTACAGGGACTATAGGCACCTGCCACGACACCCGACTGTTTTTTGTTGCAGTTTGGCTGGGGTCAGGTTTGAACCCACAACCCTTGGCATATGGGGCTGGTGCCCTACCCATTGAGCCATAGGTGCCGCCCAGACTGTATTTTTTTTAAAAAGCAAAGTCCAGCTTATATGTTGTCTAGAAGTGACATCCCTTAGATTCAAGTACAAATATAAAAAGATGGAAAAAGATAATATTGTTAAGTGGCCATTAGAGAGCTGGAGTGACTATATTAGTATAAATAGTATACACTTGGCTAGGTGTGGTGGCTCACGCCTGTGATCCGAGCAGGGGGCCAACGCAGGCAGATTGCTTGAGTTCATGAGTTTGAGACCAGCCTGAGCCGGAGCAAGACCTCATCTCTAAAAATAGCTAGGTGTTATGGTAGTTGCTTGTAGTCCCAGCTTCTTGGGAGGCTGAGGCAAGAGAATTGCTAGAGTTGAGGGATTTGAGATTGTTGTGAGGTATGATGCCATGGCATTCCACTGAAGGCAATGAAAGTGAAATTCTGTCTCAAAAAACAAAAAAAGATAGCATAGATTGTAAGATAAAAAATATTACTAGCACCAAAGAGGAACATTTCATAGTGAATCCTATGTTAGGAAGACATAATAGTAAAAAAACATGTGCAGAGCCCCAAAATTGTTGAGACATAAACTGATAAGACTCATCATGGAAATGCATCATTAGGCTTGGTGCCCGTAGCTCAGTGGTTAGGGTGCTGGCCACCTACACTGGGGCTGGTGGGTTCGAACCTGCCCCAGGCCTGTTAAACAACAATGACAACTACAGCCAAAAAATAGCTGGGCGTTGTGGCGGGCACCTGTAGTCCCAGCTACTTAGGAGGCTGAGGCCAGAGAATTGCTTAAGCCCAAGAGTTTGAGATTGCTGTGCTCTGTGATGCCATGGCATACCAAGGGTGACATAGTGAGACACTGTCTCAAAAAATAAAAAGAAAATGCATCATTAATTATAGTTACCTCACTCTCAGTGATTGTTAGAGCAGCAAACTTATAGAGGACTTGAAGAGAGAGCATTATCAACTCAGTTGGTATGCCTGACATTTCTAGAGCACTGTATCTGATGAATTCAGAATACATCTCAAGTGCTAATGGAACATCCTCCAGGGTAGACCATTTGCTAGGCTATAAAACAAGACTCAAGGATAGCCATAATTTAAAAAGACAATAATAAGTGTTGGCGAGGGTATATAGAAACAAGAACTCCTCATTCATTGCTTGTAGGTATGTTAAATGGCATAAACGGATGCAAATCATATGATGCAACATTCTACCCAAGAGAAATGAAAACATACATTTCACACAAAGACAGGTAGATGGGTATCCACAGAGGCATGATTTTATAATGGCCTCAAAGTGAAAACAACCCAAATATCTGTGGATAAGACAAATGTTCTACATTTACACAGTGGGTTACCACTCAGCATTACAAAGAACAAACTGCAGATAGATGTTGCAACACAGATGAACCTCATGCCAAAGGGAAATCAGCAGACCCAGTGATTGTATGTCATATAATTCCACTTGGAGGGCGTGTCCCCTCCCTCAACAAAAGCAAATTTATTATAGAGATGGAAGGTGATCAGTGTTTCCTTAGGGCAGGGGTAGGGGTGGGTGGGAGCAATAGCACATAGGCACAGGGAACATTTCTAGACAATGCAAGTGTCCTAAAATTGGATTGTGGTGGTGATTACACAGCTCTATAAATTTCCTAAAATCATGAAATTGTGCTATCTTATAATTGACAAATATTGTGTTATAAATTATATCTCAGTATGGATGCTAAGTTAATAGAGGTTCAAATAGTTTGGCTTCCATTCTGGCATCCATGAATGTATGCTTGGAAAAACAAAATCCACAGAGGTAGAAGTTTTGAGTCTATTGGTTTTGTGAGGCTAACCCAAAGGTTGTGGGCATGTGCTGTCCCCACCCCAAGTCTAGACAATCTACCCATTGGATGAGGCTGGAGCAGACAGAAAAAGCACTTCCTGGTCTTCTGGCTGGGCAGGCTGTGATAACATGTTCAGTTGGCCACCTCAGGGCCCTTAGCCCTACGGTTCTCAACCTGTTGCTTGCAACCCACAGGAACTGTATTAAAGGGCCTTGGCCTTAGGAAGATTGAGAACTATTGTCTTAGCCTATTGGGTCCTTAAGGTAGCATCTTAGCTGTTAGAGGTGATCTTCAGCTTTAATTTCTCAGGCCTTCACCTCCCTGGCCAAGCACTTGTAACCCATAATAGACTATAAAACACACTAGAAATGCCATGTGTTTATTGGGCCTGCATAGGCAGGGCACTGTTCTTGTCACTGGGGACTTCATGATAGTTAGAATTACTGCCCCTATCTTTTGAGACTGGAAATCATGAAAGGGGCAGTGGGGATGACACATCTGCATAGAAACCAACCTCGCTTCCCTGCCTAGGGACTGTACTGGCTGATTGTTTGGGATTGAGACGGGGTTTGGAGGCCCGCAGTGATGAGTTGTGTGTGTGCACACACATCATTTACATGCACATTAATATGCACATTAATACCCAAGTCCTCTTCTAAAAGCAAAAATGAATCAGAAAGTAATGTGAGATAGCAGCTGCCTGGAAAACTAGTCACCTGACTTGTAGAACATTGGGTTTGTGTAGATGGCCTCATTTGGTTCTGTGCTGAAATGGGGCCAGCTGGAGAAAGTACATCACCTAACTTCTCCAAGATGACTCCAGGGGTCATGGGTAGAATCCTTGCTGTTTGGAGAGGCACTTTTTTTCTTTCTTAAGACAGAGTCTCACTATGTCACCCTCGGTAGCATGCCGTGGCATCACAGCTCACAGCAACCTCAAACACTTGGGCTCAAGTGATGCTCTTGCCTCAGCCTCCCAAGTAGCTGGAACTACAAGCAGCTGCCACAAAACCTGGCTATTTTTTTGTTGCAGTTGTCATTGCTGTCTGTGCATGTGGCCCGTGCAGCAACCACTGTGCCAGGGCCGCCGCCTGGTCAGGTACTTTTTATAAATGGCAGCTTGGGCAGGGAAAGGTAAAGTCAGTACGAGAATTTCCCCCACCCCCGACCCAGGGGGTAATGCTGGCGCATTCCACATTAGCTTGGGCCTCTCCTGGTTCAGGCCCAGACAGTGAGTTGTGGCTACATCTGTGTAATCCAAACCTTCATCAAGGCAGGGAACTTTTAACACCCTCTAGAATTCTTATCATCTTCCCTCTGGAAGAGCCCTCTGCACACCTGCACCCTCCCTGCGTTGGCCTGCTTCCTCACAGGAGACTGATTTCACCTCTTCACAGACTTCCCTAGTAATAGATACAAACGGAATATGCTTGTAGGGATCTGGCTTTGCTCAGAATGTTTTGAGATCCATCCCTGGTGTGTGCATTGGTGTGTTGCTGAGTGGTACCCACTCACCTGTCTATGGACACCTGCTCAAGTGGCTAGTGTGAATGCGATTCCTGTGTGCATTCCTGCAGACATCTTGTGGACATCAATTGGCATTTCTTTTGGTAGACAACCCAGGGGTTGAATTGCAGAGTAACAGGGTCTATGTATGTTGAATCGTTTTAAAGACTTTCCCCCAAAAATGTCTGGCAGGTGTGGCATTCCAGTTGGCCACTTCATGCTCACTTAATGTTGATCCTTATAGTTTTAACCACTGGGTCCTGAGAGAGGTAGGGATCCACACCCTGACTCACACGTGTGTTGGGAGTCCTGGGCTGTCACCCTTTTTGTGTGGTAGAGGCATGAAGCCAGGCCTATGGGGCAGAAAAGACTGCCCCTGCTGCTTAGTCATTGTACCAGCCACCTACATGGAGGTGGGATAGGGGTCCTTGACAGCAATAAGCCAACATCCTCCACCCCCTGGTCTTAGGACCCTGTCCCGCAGCAGCTGTGCTGGGTCTTTTTGTCTGGTGGAATGTGGGTCCTTGAGTGAGAAGGGCAAATGAGGCACAGCTGTTGGTGGGCTTGAGGGTTAGGGAAGGGGTGGGTGGGTGGGTTCTCATAGCCTGGGGGAAGGGTGTTTGTGGCCCTCACCCTGACTCTCCTAGAGCCTTTTTCCATAGGGAACAAAACCCCCATCCCTCACCCACTTCCCCTGTTGGGGTAGAAGTCCAGCAGCAAGAAGCTCGTTTCCTTCTGTGTGACTGACCAGTCTCAGAGTCCCCAGAGTCCAGTAGGGGTTTCTAGCACTCCATGGGCACTCTGCTGGTGACTCTTTGGAGCCCCCTCCTCCACCGACTCTCCAGCCCTTCTCTAGCACCTGTTGAGGGCGGGCTTCTGCCTTTCACTTGCTAATTCTCTGCTGCCTGGCAACTTCCCACAGAGGCTGCGTGGCCCCTGGGAATGCCACCAGCAGCTCCAACTATAAATTCATAGCCTGCCTGTTTTCTTAGCGGTCCCCTCGTTTCTTACCTGTTGGTAGCAAGCTTCTGGGAACTGAGAGGTACGGTCCCTCAGGAATCCCCTGGGAATGATTCCTGGCTTATTTGTGCTCCTCCCTTCCCCAACTGCTGCTGCTTCAAACATCCATGGCCTGTCCTTCGTCTCCTCATTCTCTATGTGGTCCCTTCCTTGAGAGCTCCTCATCCCATTGTGGTCTTTCTGTCTACCTGCCTTTATCCTGGACCTTGTCCAATTCCCGCTGTGAACTCATAGAAATGTGAGGTGGCCACTTATACTTATGAAAATCGTTAGATTATTTGGGGGCACCAGACAGACTCTGGGTGCCTTGTTTCTAGCTCCAAAGAGACCCAGCTCACAATGGGGGCCGTAGTGTAAGCCAGCCTGGTGACAGGTAAAGAACAACATTACTACTAAACTTCTGTCTCCTCCCTGGTGTGTCACCACCTCCCTGTTCATAGCCTTTAGATTTCCTCCTCTGGTCATGGATCCCTGGCTTTGAAATGGGGTTTTCTCCTTGGATAGTGTAGACTTTATGTGGATGTCATCATCCTATGATAGACCTGAAAGAAAACTGGAGGTCACTTTGTATGGTCATTAAGGTGACAGCCTGTAAATACTTGTTCTTTTCAGTTAAGATTCTTCACACATGTAAGTTAAGCAGATTAAGCAGATCTCTTCCCTATTTTTAAATGACTTGCTTTTTTGTTGTTACTGTTGCAGTTTTGATATCTTCTAATAGCACATCTTCCTACTGGCTCTTTTTCACTCACTATGATAGGTTCCTCTTATAAATGATGCCCTGGCCACTGTAGGTCAGGGTCATTGAAATGTCCCATCTCTAGGGAAATGTAAAGGAGGGTCTCTGATCAGCTCTCTACTGTGCCTGCTGAAACTTGGCTTACATGCATTACTTTTGCGTTTACAGTCATTTTCCCTGCTGTGTGGGAGCAGTTACACCAGAACTTGCTTTGATGGGAGCAGAGGCTGGAAGGGTAGAGGTGGCAGGTGTGTTAGCCCTCAGTGCTCCCTGGGGCTGAGAGAGCCCATCTTGTCCCTCTCTGTCCTCTAACGTGGTGCAGGAATGAATTGAAGGAGTGATAGGTGCTGGGCCTTTGTACAAGGGTCACACCAGGGCTTGGCGCCTGTGGCTCAAGTGGCTAAGATGCCAGGCCACATACACCTAAGGTGGTGGGTTCGAAT
>NW_003852500.1:4660016-4662344 GCF_000181295.1 Otolemur garnettii
AAAAAAAAAAGAGTCACACCAGGAGGACAGTATTTTCCCAGTTAGCAGAAAAAAAGCCTACTTGATTCTAAGACAGATTTCTTGAATTGTTTATTTTTTACTCTCAAGAAGAAAAATATGTTCCCATATAATCCAGGGAGGGGAGGATTATGTGAATTCTAATTTGTGAACCTGAGTGGACAGCTGGTGGGGGAAAAAGAGTGAAAGTGTCCAGCAGCCCTGATTCACCATGTGTACCCATTCTCTATGTGGCCAGGGACAGTCCACCCCTCCCCTCTGAGCCCATCTTATCTCCTCTGGTAAAGTGAGGGTGGTAATTTGTGAGCCTCCCTAGTAGAGTAAGGTTTGTCAGTGTGCTGATGGAAGAACCCTCTGGGGCTCAAGGGCGTCTGAGATTAAGGACAGAAGGGTGGGCCATAGATTGCTGTGGGAGGAGAGGCCAAGCCAGATCAGCTGTCTTTGGAGATACTGAGTTCCCTATGGCTGAGTGCCATGCTACATGGAAAGGCCCGTTCTTCCTTGAGGGCAGGAGATAGGGAATATCTGATGGGTAGAGAGCTAGGAGACATACCAGATGATGCCTCCTTCCTCAGAACCTAAACCATAGGAAATTTTATTTTTATAGCTTTTTAAAATGGTTGTGCTGTAACCAAATTAAAAAACTTTGGGTTATAGTAGGACTAAGAACTGGTGACAAGGCAAAACTTCTTGAGGCAGAGTCCCTGTAGCTTTCAGGGAACTTAATGTGTCTTTGGGCAGTTTGGGAAGAGCAGTCCGGACTGAAGGCACTCTCTAGAGCTACAGGGGCCCTGCTCATAGCCCAGGAATTGGGGTAGACAGGGGTAAGGGTCCAAAAGCACAGAATTTGGAAAGGTGGATGGACCAGATTGTTGGGTATGGGAGAGGTGGGTCATAGAGCAAGGACTAAGGGTTGAGTCCCTAGTTGAAGCCTCCTCTGGGTGAAGTCCAGAATCTTTCAGACACTTTGAACTGAAAGCAGAGGAAGACACGCTGGAGAAGGGAGGAGATTCCTAGGCCTAGAGAGTGGTTGTCTGGGAGCAGTGGGGTGTGAGATGCAGAATAGTGTCCTGATGTTGGGGTCCTGGGATACCCAGGTTTACTTGGGTGATGCCTGGTTTCTGTGAATTGGATAACTGTAGGGATTTTAATACAGTTGGTGCATAAAGGCCATGGGAACCTTAAGGTGGTCAAATTTTGTTTGGTTTGGATTGAATAGATTTTATGGGGAAGTTACAGCATATCTGTGGGGGTGAATCCTATTAAATTTTTAATACATCTTGATTTTCTTTTCTTTTCTTTTTTTAGAGATAGAGTCTTGTCTTGTTGCCCTCAGGAGAGTGCTGTGGTGTCAACAGCTCTCTTGGGCTTAGGCAGTTCTCTTGCCTCAGCCTTCCGAGTAGCTGGGACTACAGGCACCCACCACAACATCTGGCTGTTTTTGTTGTTGTTTTGCAGTTTGGCCAGAGCCAGGTCCCAACCTGCCACCTTTGGTATATGGGGTTGGCGCCCTACTCACTGAGCCACAGGCACTACCCTGTTTATTTATTTTTGTAGTTTTGTTTGGGGCTACACTTGAACCTGCCACAGCTGGTATATGGGGCCGGCACCCTACTCCTTGAGCCACAGGTGCTGCCAATACATCTTGATTTTCAAAACACAACTTTAGTAGCAAGAGAAAGTCCCATGGGCTGTGATGTGTCAGGAGGTCTGGACCCGGGAGCCCAGCATCTGTGCTAGTGAGGGGGCTGCCGGAACAGGAAACGCTTTGCCTAAAGCACTGGCTTGGCCCCTTTCCCTTCTCTGATCCACTTGGGTTTATGGAATATATCTATTGCCATTTACTTACTGTGTTAGGAAATTTGAAAATACTAATTCATTTAAGGATGACAGTAGGCGAGTACATTACAGGTGGTTCATGTCTATAATCTCAGTACTTTGGGAGGCTAAGGCAGGAGTATTGCTTGAGCCAGATATTTTAGACCAGCCTGGGCAACACAGTAAGACTTCTTTCTCAATAAAAAATTAGCCAGGGGCAGTGCCTATGGCTCAAAGGGGTGGGGCACTGGCCCCATATACTGGAGGTGGCAGGTTCAAACCCAGTCCCTGGCCACCCCCCCGCCCCCGAAAAAAAGGCAGGAAAAAAATTAGTTGGGTGGTGCCTGTGACTCAGTGAGCACCGTACCGGCACCAGCCAAACTGCAACAAAAAAATAGCCGGGCGTTGTGGCAGGTGCTGTAGTCCCACCCTCTCGGGAGGTTGAGGCAAGAGACTGGCCTAAGCCCAAGAGCTGGAGATTGCTGTGAGCTG
>NW_003852500.1:4662411-4679755 GCF_000181295.1 Otolemur garnettii
AAAAAAAAAAAAAAAATCAGCTGGGCATAGTGGTGCACATGTGTAGTCCCAGCTACTTGGAAGGCTGAGGCAGGAGGATCACGAGAGCCGGAGGTTGCTGTGAGCTAGGCTGACACCACTGTAGTCTGGCTTGGGTGACAGAGTGAGACTCTTGTCTCCATAGAAAAGAGGAGCAAACTATATTGCTTAATTGTATGTACCCCCATGTTAATCTGACGTTTTAAAAAAATGTTAAATGATAATGAACTTATGACACATAATAAATAACTTTTTTATTTAAAAAAATTTTTTTCTTGGACTCGGAACCCTTAGCACAGTGGTACAGCACCAGCCACATACATTGAGGGTGGCAGGTTTGAACCTGGTCTGGGCCAGCTAAACAACAATGACAACTGCAACAAAAAAATGGCCAGGCATTGTGGCAGGCGCCTGTAGTCCCAGCTGTTTGAGAGGCTGAGACAAGAGAATTGCTTGATCCTGGGAGTTTGAGGTTGCTGTGAGCTGTGACACAACGGCCCTCTACCAAGGGTGACATAATAAGACTCCTGTCTCAAAAAAAAAAAGAAAAAACTTTTTTGCAAATCTCTTTAATACTTGACTAAGAAAACACCTGCTGGATTATCCTATCTTGTCTTGTGTCCAACTCCTTCTGATTTGTTGTCAAGGTTTAAGAAAATTCAGCTCACACAGAGAAGCAGGTAGAGACTGGAGAGCATCTCAATAGTCTTTTCAGATAAGTGTGCATTTACTCCCTTAACTTGACACCAAAATATAGAGTGGCTGTTTTCTACCAGTTCGTTGCACCTTAGGCTCTAAAACATCATCAGGGAACTTTTTTGTACTCAGTTACATTTAAATCTATTTGGATTCTTTCCTACTTTGAGCAGACAAATCTTTCTTTAAAAATAAGCTTTTAAGGCTCAGCTCCTGTAGCTTAGTGGCTAGGGCACCAGGTACATACACTGGACCTGGGGGGTTCGAACCCAGCCTGAGCCTGCCAAACAACAATGACAACTACAACCAAAAACAAAAAAAATAGCTGGGCATTGTGGTAGGTACCTGTAGTCCCAGCTACTTGGGAGGCTGAGGCAAGAGAATCACTTAAGCCTAAGAGTTAGAGGTTGCTGTGAGCTGTGAAGCGATGACGCTCTACTGACGGTGACATGAGACTCTGTCTCAAAAAAAAAAAAAAGAAAAGAAAAGAAGGTTTGAATTTTAGAATAGTCTTAAATTTACAGAAAAGTTACGAAGATCAGTTCCCCCTTTGTTAACTGATGGCTATGGAACATCTGTGATAAGTAGTGAACTAGTGTCCTCCCTCATATTTTATTAAGTTCCTACTTAATTCTGATTTCCTTAGTGTTTTGTTTTTTGTTTTTTTTTGAGACAGAGTCATTTATGTTGCCCTCAGTAGAGTGCCGTGGCGTCATAACTCACAGCAACCCCCAACTCTTGGGTTTAAGTGGTTCTCTTGCTTCAGCCTCCCAAGTAGCTGGGACTACAGGCACCCACCACAATGCCTGGCAATTTTTTTGTTGTTGTCATTATTGTTTAGCAGGCCCTGACCGGGTTCAAATCCATCAGCCCCCGGTACATGTGGGTGGCACCTTAACCACTGAGCTACAGGTACCGAGCCTTAGTGTTTTCTGGATGCCTTTTTTCTGTTTCAGGATCCCACCTTACATTTAGTCTTCATGGTTCCTGATACTCCGAGGGTGTGACAGTTTCTCAGACTTTGTTTTTGATGACCTTGACAGTTTTGAGGAGTAGTGGTCGGGTGTTCAGTAGAATATTCCTCCATTGGGATTTGTCTGATGTTTTTCTTATATTTAAACAGGGTGTTGGATTTGGGGGCAGGAAGACCACAGAGCTGAAGTGTCCTTCTCATCACATCCTATCAATAGCACACACTATCTACATTACTTTCATCCTACTGATGTTTACTTATCATCTGGCTGGGGTGCATTTTGCCAGGTTTTTCTCTTACAAAGAGCAACCCAATGCTAGCTCACTATACCTTTGGAATTCCTGGGCTCAGAGATCCCCCTGCCTCCCCGCGCAGCTTCAATACTAGACTGTATGGACTCTTTGAAAGGAAGTCCCTCTGCAGTTCACTCTTGAAGAATAGGGAGTCATGTCTTCCTCCTTAGGCATAGAAAATCTTGATGAATTATTTAGGATTCCACTACCGGGGAGATTTATCTGTTCTCTCCTTGAATGATCATCTTCTCATGGGTATGGGTTTGTAATACCATTGAATATTATTAGCAGACAGTGTTACAGAGATATTTCAAATACACATTTCATCATTCATTGTCATAAAACCAGGTTTGTTAGTGTCATCAACTGGGAGGATCATCTGATCTACTGGGAAGCTGTTAAGCTCAGAATGAGTGACAAAAATACAAGTTTTCCAAAATTCTAAATTTTGATTATTGGAACTTAGATGTTAGCATTGGCAACAGATACTGTCAGGTGTTTTTCATGAAGCTACGGGCATTGCTTTGTTGTTTAGCAGGCCCTTGCCCAACCCCCAAGTATAATTACCCAGGTATGTATATCTGTCTTTCCTTCACAAAACATGGATGCTTACACACGTCCTTCTCTGCATGGTGCCTTCCTGCAAGAATGCTTCATCTTGTCCTTTGTGGGGGGCAGGGAGACAGAGTCTCACTTTGTTGTCCTCCTGGTAGAGTGCTGTGGTGTCACACTTCACAGCAACTTCAAACTCTAGGGCTCAAGCGATTCTCTTGTGTCAGCCCCTAAGTAGCTGGGACTACAGGTGCCTGCAACACATGGCTGTTTTTGGAGATGAGGTCTCACTGTGGCTCAGGCTGGTTGGTCTTGAACTTGTGAGCTCAGGCAATCCACCCTTCTGGGCCTCCCAAAGTGCTGGGATTACAGGCATGAACCACTTGTCACATTTTGTCGCAGAATACTGAAAAGATGTGTATTTAGGGACTAAGGTTTAACTATATGTCATGTCATATTCCTAGGGTTAGTGGCTTCCCATTCTGTAGATGAAGAAATGGAGCTAGTGAATGATTTTTGATGCCTGGGCCAGGTTCCCCCAAAGCTGCAGAGGTGGTCCCAACCCCTTGGTAGTCTTCACTGGCATCCTGTGACATTTCCACAGCTGGAGCAGGTCTGGTTGGGGGACAGGAGACACCTGAGCTGGGGCCAAGTGGACAGGTATGAGTTGGGGAGGGGGCAGGACACTTGTAGGCAAAGGGAATACTTTCCATTCATCAAGCAAGTTTGTGGTCATTACAAGCTGCAAAGCAGTATTTATTTTTTATTTATTTATTTATTTTGAGACAGAGTCTTACTATGTCACCCTTGGTAGAGTGCTATAGTGTCACAGGTCACAGCAACCTCAAACTCCTGGGCTTAAGCGATTCTCTTGCCTCAGCCTCCCAAATAGCTGGGACTACAGGCACCCGCCACAACGCCTGGCTATTTTTTTGTTGCAGTTGTCATTGTTGGTTAGCTGTCCCGGGCCGGGTTCGAACCTGCCACCTTCGGTGTATGTGGCTCGTGCCATAACCACTGTGCTACAGGCACTGAGCCAGTACTTGTTTATTATCTATGGTTTTCATCTGTGCCCAGGTGACTTCTGCCTCTGTTGGTGAGGATGCTAGGATCTCTCTCAGGAGATGAGTTTTAGTTCATTTGCTAAAGGGAGTCTTTCCTCCCTACTCTGTTCATTGAGTTCTCACCATGTTTCCTCCCTAGAGGAACATCAGCCTGGCATGTGCTCAGGGACCAAAGGCAAGCTGGAGATGCTGGTGTTAGTGGTTTGGTCAAGGCCAGGGTCATCTTCTTCTCTGTCCTTCACTTTTCCCCAGGTTAGGAGCCCCTCCTGCTTCCTGGTAGGTGGTGGCCACTTGGGGGTGCCAGACTTGAGAGTGTCTGCCACCCCCAAGGCTTCTTTCTAACTGTTCCCCTGACTTGCTTTGTGATGCAGCAGGTTATTGTTTCTTGGTTAAGTCCAAGGGCCATATCCGTGACCTGGCACTGTCTCCTCATCACCTAAGGGACTCAGCTTGTAGATAATGCTAGCCATACAGGATCTTTCAAATATACATAAAAGTTGGGTTTATAAAAATCTTTTCAGAAAGTAATATTTGATAACATGAATTAGCAGCTGCCAGCGCTGGAAGTATGCTGTACTTTTTTTTCTGCTGTCCCCCAGGTTCCAGCACAGTGAGGGGTACAAGTGGGAATTAAGGTTATGTGTAGATCCTGGCCATGTGACTGGGGGAGAAGGCACTCAGCCCTTACTTAAGACTGTTTTCTTGCCTGGGAGATGGGAATGGTGATAGAGCTGTCGAGAGGACTACATGGAAGGGTGCATTTCAGTGGTTGACACAGGATGGTCATCACAAAGGGTTAGCAGGTATTCCACATATTTTTCTGAACACAAAATGAAAAGTCAGCCTTTCAGTTCTTCGTTTGTGATCATTTCTAAGCAGAGTGTGCTACATTTTATGTGGCCTCCCTGGTGGTGTCAGCTGTTGGCAGAGTTTTGCTGCAGTGGCTTCTTGGGGGTGGGGGGCTGCTGGCCCAGTGAGCATGCCAGTATGGTCTCTGTAGTTTGTCTCTGCTACACTTAGCCACTCTAAAACTGACCCCTGTCACAGTAAGGTCCTCTGGGCCCCCCTGATGGGGCTATTTAACTTTTGGGACTGCTGCATTCGTGGAAGACTTATGGCAGTACAGACTGGCTATCTCCTAGCCAGGCTGACACTGATGGCAGATGCTGCACCAGCTTTATCTGCTAGAACTGGGGACCTGGGACCACTCACCTCCACACTGGGCGATGAGGTGAGAGACAGGCTTACAGGCGCATGCTGGACACACGTGCTCCCTCTCTTTTTCCTGGGCTTTTCAGCCAGTGCTGTGTCAGGGCTCATTGTCATGGAGCCCCAGAGTGGTAATTGTACCTAAAGTCTCCAGGAAGCATGATGACTGGATTCAAAACCCCCATCCCAGCTGTTCACTTCCATAGCCTCTGTGACAGAGAAGTAGAATGCATTCTTACTTCCTGGGCCCCACAAAGCAGGCTCTGGGTTTTTCTCTGCACATCCCAGCCAAGAGGAGCTCAAGTTACGGGGCTGGGAGGAGTGGTAATGGATGCTAAGAAGGGAATTGAGGGGATCGCAGAGGGGCCGCACTGGTAAGAAGCAGGTGGGTTTCAGGGCCTAGGGAAGGGAGGCATAGGGGAAATAGGCACCCCTTAGCATCTGCCAGCCCCTAGTCTGGTCATGGTTTGGGGGCACAGCCTGTATCTTGGCAGCAGAGCTCCCTTTTGAAGAATGTCTGAGTGAATACCACCACTTGGGAAAGGAGGGAGGGTTATGTGGGGTCCCAGGGAGTAGTCCCCTTACCCAGGTAGCTGTGAATGCTCCCAGAATCTTATGTTGATGTACCTAGTACATGGGGGCCTACACCATAAGATGTTACTCAGTAATGGGACTAACTTGGGGAAGTGATGGTAATGGCTTCCTTTTCCTCATAGGACTTTTCTAGAAATGTTTCTTGGGAGGGAGGGGTAAAGGAAGCATGTACAGTTGCTTTCTGGTTTTGATTCAGACTTCATTCCCATTAGTGCCTAAAGCCATGGTATCTTGCAGACCTGTAGACCATCCCCTTCTCTTCCTGGGACCCTCTCTTTATTCCCTTTTTCCGTGGGCAGTTCTGATCTACCTGGCCTTGTTAGAGCTGTGCTCATTTCAAGTCTGCCTCTGCCTTGGGCAGCCTCTGTGTGCAGACTGCTGCTGGTCTCTTTGTGGGCAAGGAGTTCTCAGTTTCCTAGAGTGGTTACTTGGGTAAATCTTTTCTTTCCCACCTTTTCTCTCCATGTTTTGTCCCAGGCTAGTGTCTAGAGTAGGTCCCAGGCCTCTGTTGGGGATAGTCTGAGGGAGGAAGGGGAGTTACAGCAGTATAGGCTAGTTCCCCAGTGATCAAGCTGGGCTGTAGGCTCCATTAGCTTAGTGGTTTAAAGGAACAATGTATTGATATTTTATTGTTTGCGTATTCTGTTGGTTGGCTAGTCCTATCCAACTGTGCACTGCTTCTTGTGCTCTTTGGTTCTAGTAGTCCATGTCAGCTGGGTTGAGTGTCCACAGTACGTTCATCACTGATATGTGATGCCAAGAACAGCTGGGACTGGCTGGGCCAATCTCTGTATCTGTCTCTTTTTCGCCTTGTCTAGCATGGGTATTTTACATTGTGGTGGTCTGAGGCAGCCTGACTTCCCTTAGAGCAAGCTGCTGGGTTCTGTGACCTGGCCTCAGAAGTTTACAGCATTGCTTCCCCTGCATTCTATAGTTCAAAGATCAAGCCACAAAATCAGGCCAGGTTTGGAAGAGAGGACTATAGGGGCCTGTGAATGAACCGTCACACTGCCCCCAGCCAAAGCCTCCCAGCCTCCACAGGGATCTGTGGGGATGGACTGATGGGCCTTGTCAGGGTCTAGCCTGGTGTACCAGGTTCTGTCTTTCAAGAGTATTCCAGCTTCTTGTTAACATCCACTAAAGTGCCTGGACTCAGAGGATAGGGATTGGACTTCCAGGGTCAATTGCTTTATAAAGACAGTGACACAGAATTCAGAAATCTCTTCAAGTGTATTTGTGTTTCCTCTAGCAGTACAGAATCTGTGTGCATGTGGGAAGGAGCCACCCACCAGTACGAGGTTATCAGCCAGTCTACAGGGGCTAGATTCCTCCTGAGCTCAAAGCTCCCATTCTTAGGGCCATGGCAACCTTGCCAGGTCCTGAGCAGACTGGTCCAACCCTTGAGGGATTTATGAATATTCAGACATTACCCTCAGTAACCTATTTATTATCTCCTCCGAAAGATGTGAGATCAGGCAGATGTTTTTCCTCTTGCAGAGGTTTAGTAGATACTGTGTTTGAGTTATAAGGCCAAGGCAGCACAGCCTCTTCACTGCCCTTATCTTCCCAGTTTGGGAGGCCCTGGTAGCCTCTTCAAGGCTGTGTTTTGTCACAGCCTCCATCAAGGCTTCGGGAGTCTATGGTGTTGCTACCATCTGAAATTTTGGGACTGCATAGAGGCTTGCCTGGGGCCCAGGACTCAGCCAGATCGGGACCCTAGGATGGTTCCACACAGACAGCTCTTTCACCACCAAGGTGGGAATGGGACATGGTTACAGGGACTCAGGCTATTTTTTTTTGCCGGGACTGGGTTTGAACCCACCACCTCCAGCATATGGTGCCAGTGCCCTACCCTTTTGAGCCACAGGCACTGCCCAGGGACTCAGGCTATTGAGCAAACTTATCTCTCCATCCTCTGGGCTGGTAGAATGGCTCCTGAGTGATTGTCAGTGCTCACAGTGAGCAGCTTCTTCACTATTGAAGGTTAAAGTTTGGCATTACATGGCCTCCACCTGAGTGTCTATCGGTTAGCAGGGCTGTCTGCTTCACCCTTCACTAAGCCAGGATGCACATCCTCAATAGCCATCTGAGATGTCTGAGCCTCTTTAGCACTGAGGTAATAACTTTACCAAGCAGCCCTGAGAGGTGGACAGTGAAGGGATTCCTGTCCCTCTCCTTATAAGGAGGCATGGGAAGGGAGGTGTCACTTGCAAGAGGCAGAAGCAAGTGAAACTCTGATGCCTTCTAACTCACTTGGGGAGCTCTCTCCACAGCCCAAGTTGCCTGGAACCACTTCACATCCAAGGCTAGGCAAGATGTGGCCATGGATCTACAGCCACTTGAGTATGAAGGCATAAAGCATGGTGCCTCACAAGGTGAGGCTCAGTGAGCAGCATGCCAGCTCTGGCAAGAGGTCCTGTGGATTCTCCCCTTTCCCAGCCACATCGGAGGAGATTCTTGCTTCTTTGGCTCTGGAGATATTGGAGAGGTTCACCCTTTCCTAGGCTGTGATGTTAACCCAAGGGTGTATTCTCCAGATTTTCCCTTGTCCTTTGCTCATCTGATCATCCTGGCATCAACCTGGCCTGCATTAGGGGCTAAGGCTGCCCATGGAGCAGGGCTATGGGTCCCTGGCTTCTGGGCCTGTGCCACACTCACCTGAAGAGGGGTGCTAGGCCCAGCTTGGGGTAGGGAACTTGCCTATCATGCAGGTGATTAACTGCATGTCATCCTGGGAAGCTGAGGGAGGGAGGACTGATCCCTCTGGCACCACCATGAAGGTGCTATGCAAGGAAGCAGAGGCACTTACATAGGTTTGCTGAGCCAAGGACAGTTGAGCTGGTCACTAAGCTAAGGCTCCAAAGCACAAGAGACCTACAGGGCATCCCTCCCTGAGGAGTGGGGTACAAGGGCTTTGTTCAGGCTTGTGCTACCCATGAGTAGAATTCCTAGAGTTCTGTCAGGAGTTTCCCACTTACATGGGGCAGGGCTAAGAGGGCTTTCTGAGGAAGGTAGGCTGTGGTGGCTTCCCCGGATGTGCACTGCAAGGGTGGCTCCCCATGAGCACACTGGGGGAGCACTGATTACATTCCAGGGCAGGGTCATGGGGGACAGGACCAGCCAGGGACCCTTTTGAGGGCAAAAATAGTTTGAGGTGCATCTTGAAGGATATGTTGGAGCTCACAAAGAGCCCTGGGAAGGATGAAAGTATGTAGTGTGTATGGGGTGTTTCATAAAGGGGGGGATAGCATGTAAGGAGTTATGTCAAGTGGTGTCTGGGACCCCAGCCTGGGGCTTGGTTGGCAGGAGCCTGGGGTACAGGGATGCCAATGTGATAGTGCTGGGTGAGGTTTGGGTTGATCTGAGGGTATGAGTAGCTTGATTTGTGTGGAGGGTCTCCCACCTTTAAACATAGACAGCAGCCACCTTTTCTTCCACATCCCTGCCAGGCCTGAAAAGGGCATAAAGGAAAGGTTCTAGCAGGAAATGATTGTGGCTATAGTATGCTGGTCCCAGCCTCTTCCGCTGAGCTGGCCTAGAGGAGGGCCAAGACCTCATTGGGCCACAGTTCATGGTCATCCTCAACTTCCTTAGCATATGAGAAATCTCAGGGGATCTTGTTAAAATGCAAACTTTGATCAAGCAGGCTGAGGGCAAGGAGACCCTGCATTTGTAAGAGCTCTAGAGAAACTGCCTACACTAAGTGGGTTGAAGCAGCTGTTGGGCAGACAATAAAGAGGCTAGCCCCATTAGACACGTAGACACTCTCCATCTGGGCCTCACTCAGACCTGCTCTTCTCTTGTTTTTGTTTGTCCATCCTAGTGGACTGTGAGCCCTAAGGACAGTATTACCTTTTATCCAGGTATTTCTTCCCACTGCTTGGTGCAGCACATACTTAGATTTAGATGGGCTTTCAGCAGATGTGTGATGGATGGATGGATGAATGAATGAGGGAAGGATGAAGTATGCCTTCCCTAGACAGAAGGCAAGCCGGTTCAGAGAACTGCAAAGGTCAGAGCTGCCAAGGACGGCTCTGCATTCCTTCAGTGAGATTCCTTCCTGGCATGGACTGTGAAGGGACACTAAATATTAACCATGTACTAACCATTGGTGAGCAGCTGAGAGCAATAACTCTGTGTGGTGGAGGTGGGATTGTGTCACGATTTAAGTTTATAATCCTGGCCTCCCCCTCCAGGAAACTCTACGGAATTCCTGGCAGGTAACAATTTCTGTGCTGCATTGGGAAGGAGGCAGTGAGGCCATTACGTTGATAACAGCCTGGCCTGCTTCCAGGGAATTTTTTATAGGTCACATAAAATCATTTTTGATAACTATATTTTACATTAAGGGTTCTCAGAATGGGCAGGATAAGCTCATGGGCTTTGCTCTGAAATACCACATAGCTTCCAAATAAACTTGGTGCCCAGGGTGGCCACCGTGGATTGAACAACACAGTGCACCTAGCCAGGGCAGACGCAGTGGTCCCTTGGCCGTGACATTATCTGCCCTAGCACATTAGGCTAGATTTCCTGTTTTCCTTCACTTTACTTTACAGTTTTTATAATTAAATTTTTTGTTTTAGAATAATGCTTATGATTGTTTTGAGATACAACTTTTTTCCCCTGAGTTAAAGGAACTCTCCAGAAAAATACTGAAAGACTTGAAGCCCCCTCTTCTTTAAAGAAAGTTTTTTATTTTGGAGACTTAGAAGGGCCAGTGGCCCTCTCTATATTTGTAAGAGGTGACTCTGGTGCCTGTGGCACACAGCAGTCCCCTGTGAGCTGGCGGCACACAGGAAGTGCCTGCAGCTTTGCAGCCCCAGGGTGAGCCTGACGCCTCCATTTTCTGACAGCACCTGAACCCTTACCTCCCTTCTCAAAATGAAGGCTGCGTGTCACAAACCGGTTAGAACTGGCTGTTGCCATGGTTTTCACGTTAGAAGGCACAGTTAAAGGTCACATGACCAAGGAGGGAAATGCCTTTGTCACATGACTTGTTGGTGGCCTGATTAGCATACAGGAAGTTCACTCCCTGCTGGCTGCTGGGATGCTGAGTGATCATTGATGGGTGGTGACATCATCTCTTGGATGAGTTATTGATTAGTCTCAGGCCAAGATGGGGCCAGGGAGCGCTGTGGTCAGAGTGGTGCTCTTGGGAAACTCTAGTTGGTGGATAGTCCAGGTCTGTAAGCCATGTCCTCTTCCCTCAGGCAAATTTGAGTTTCATTAGCTATCTCTACTCTAGAAGAAGCATACACCCTCAATAACATGTTAAAAAGTGACAGGTCATTGTAGATTGGCTGTCGTTTCAGCCTCTGCTTGCCTAGGAAGTATGTTTGTTGTTGACTCTAACTCTATATAATGTGCTACTTGGGCTGCTGCTCCTCAATTCACCTGAGAGCCCACTTTCGCAGACACTAGCAGCTACAGCTCTGTGTTGGTCCTCAGGGTACTCAGTGTCAGTGTGCATATCCAGAGATCCTGGAATTAGAGCCCCAAGGTCACCTTGAAAGTCAATCTTGGGCAAAGTAGGGCCTGCAAGCAAGGAGAGACACAATATACAAGCAGTTTGGTATGGCACAAGTGAGGTATTCGACATTACTTCACAAACAGCACATTTTTGGACTTCAAAATACAGGCTAGTGAAACTCCCGTGTGAGGGGACTGTGTACTGTGAAGTTGGTACTTTTTTCTTCACTCCCCCGTTTTCTGGTGAGAGGCAGCTGCACTAGTTAAGTCAGATCAGGGCTAGGAACCCACTTTGGCTGGTGTAATTAGGAGGGACCAGGGGAGAGTGAGGAAAGCAGCTCCAGAGTCTGCATCTGCTGAGTCCATTGGAAAGTTGATACAGCCTTAGCCTCTGGTCCTCTGTGTCTACCCTTCCCTGAAGATGTAACACCTTGGGCATGGAAATGGAGGGCCCATGCGCTGTCAAAGCATAGTCAAGCTCTTCATCCTAGTAACTCTGCATTCTTAACACTGCTGGGGTCTACTGGAAAGAATGGGGATAACTTTTGAGTCTAACTCCTAGTTAACGTCCTCTGAGTTTGTCCTTGGTGTCACGGTGCCACCTAGTGGATGTGTTCTGTCCTCAGCTGGTTTTCTTGCTGACAAAAAAGGATCAGATTCTTTATAAAGACACTAGTACTGAGCCCAGATCTTCAGAAGTTTGCGTTGCACCATCAGCAAATAGAGCTGCTTGGTACTCACTTCAAGTCAGTGGTACCACAGCCGGTCTTCAGCCCTGTGGCATCAGTAGTATCCGATGTGTATATCCATCCTGGAGGATTGTTCATAAGAAGGGGAGAATCAGATACTGGCATGCTCCTTACTTGAGTTAAATGACATAATATGCACTGAACTGTCAACTCAGAGCCCGGCCTAAAGTTAGCACAGAATGGATAGTGTTACTAGGTTCTAATTAATGACACAGCCACATGCTTAGACATTTATGCTCATATTTTGACAAATAACAAAAGCACCCACAGATGCTTCTGCCATTGTCCCCCCTGGGTTGTAGCAAGATGCTGTGGGCTGACAGTAAAATGAGGAGCTCAAGTTCACAGGCAGAAGTAAACTCCCCAGATAGACCATTGCAGTGAATGGGGAGCAAATTCATTAGAAAGAAAAGTGGATGTGGGTTAGAGTGATGAGAATTTCATGATGCAGTTTGAGCTGGGACTTCTGGGATGTGCAGGAAGGTAATAGGCAGAGTGACCTTGGCATGTGTGACCAGAGCAGTCTACACATCATTAGCATATGGGGGGGTGGGTCAACTGGCCAGAAACCAATTTCTGAGTAGATCAGGTGGGTAGAGTGTCCTAGGTCTTTGAGAGAAAATATGCCCTATCTAGTTTCAAAACATAGGACTGTGGCCACATGTTGCCCAGTAAGGATGATCCAGCAGAAAGCCTGGGGACTGCTTTGAGAGCAGGACATAACCCATGGAATATGCCCCTTGGTCTTCTAGGGGCAGATGGGCTGCCAGGCATAAGGGCTGTTGGTATGCTAGGGGTGAGCAAAAAAGTTGGTTCGTGTAGGGGCTGGGGTCTCTGTTTAGTGGTTTCCAGAATGGACAGGCAACACCTGCTGGTTTGTGAGGCATACACATCCCATAAAATTCAGTACCATGGGGTAAAGAAAAGAGCTGCCATTTTTTCCAGAATGATCCTATCAAATTCAGAGACACGCGTGCCCTCAGCCCTGGGGACACATAGGCAAAAACTAAGGAGTCCCAGCTGTTAAAGGGCCTAGCCATAAGTTGGCAGGTTTAGGTGCCTGGTGAAGTGTGAGAAGAGGCAACCTGGAGGCAGTAGGTGGGGCAGGAAGGACACCCAAGCATAGCCAGCCATGCAGAGCAGCCAGGGAGGGAACAGCTGTGGTGTTCCCCCCTTATTCTTGCCATTTGTCTATGAGGTGTGGACACCCTATTCAACAGTCAGGGTGCTCTATAATGACTTCTTTCTCCACCCCATAGTGACATGAAGTCCGAGAGGAGACCCCCATCACCTGATGTGATCGTGCTCTCTGACAACGAGCAGCCTTCCAGTCCTCAGGTGAATGGACTGACCACGGCAGCCTTGAAGGAGACCAGCACCGAGGCACTCATGGTGAGCCCAGCAGCAGTGCCCTAGAGTGGAGCTGGTGATGGTGGGGGTCTTTGTTCCTTGCCAGGATCCCTCCCCCTCAACCCTGGTTCTTTCACCTTTGCAGAAAAGTAGTCCTGAAGAACGAGAAAGGATGATCAAGCAACTGAAAGAAGAGTTAAGATTAGAAGAAGCAAAACTGGTTTTGTTGAAAAAGTTGCGGCAGAGTCAAATACAAAAAGAAGCTGCCACCCAGAAGGTGAGTGCTTGAGTCCCCTTTTTCCCTCGAGGGTCCTCAGAAGCTCTTAGGAACCAGAAGTAATCAGCCACTGCCCTTACCTTGACCTCTCTTCTTGGTGATAAGGGCCATAAAGTTGAAAAGGGAGAAAGGCTTTCCTCCAGGGAGTTTGGATTAAATATGATTTAATGTGGGAGTTCAGTTAAAATTTATTTTGGGAGGCTTTTCTAGTGCACCGTTCTGGGAAGATTCTTGGGTGGGGATGAAGTTACCTTCCGAGTACTTTCTTCACTACTTTAGTGAACCAGTGCAGCCTGGGCAGCAAGAACTGATAGTTGCTCAAGGAGAGATAGGACATGCTCCCTGCTCTGGCTCGGAGGTTTGTATACCTGTACCTAGTTAGCAAGTGGGATGGACAGAGCCTGCATACCAATTCCTTCTGCTTCTTTGACTTGTTGCAGTGCACCGAGTCTGTCACTGTGTCTTCCCTAGAAGAACATGTGGCTTTAAAAAGTGCCCAGAGGCTGGGCACAGTGGCTCACTCCTGTAATCCCAGCACTCTGGGAGGCTGAGGTGGGCAGATCTCTTGAGCTCAGGAGTTTGAGACCAGTTTGAGCAAGAGCAAGACCCCATCTCTACTTAAAATAGAAAAAGCTAGCTGGACCTGGTTGCACATGCCTATAGTCCTAGCTACTTAGGAGGCTGAAGCAAGAGGATTGCTCAAGCCCAAGAGTTTGAGATTGTTGTGAGCTATGATGCCACAACATTCCACCCAGGGCGACAGAGTGAGACTCTTGTCTACAAAAAAAAAAAAAAAAATGTGCCCAGGGTGGTGCCTGTGGCTCAAAGGAGTAGGGCGCCAGCCCTATATGCTGCAGATGGCGGGCTCAAACCCAGCCCTGGCCAAAAACTGGGGAGGAAAAAAAAAAATGTTCCCAGACATAGTGTTTTATCACTAAGGTTGAGATCAACCTATCCAGGTCCTGGGTCTTGCCTCAGCCACTACTGCCACCACTACCAGACATTCTATTCCCTGGAGAATAGAGTGGGTGCCTGGGCCCTGTGTCAGGTCACAGAGCAACCCACAAGTCATGTTGAGAGTCGGGGTAGGGGGATCTGCTGGAAAGTCTTTCCTTGGCCCATGTAGAATGCGCCAACTCCAACTGTCTTCTATTAGCATTATATATTGGTGCCTCCATGTTGGGGGAGGGCCCCATAGCCCTCTCACCTCGTTTGTGTCCTGCTCTCCTTAACAGCCCACAGGCTCTGCAGGGAACACCGTGACCACCCCTCCCCCGCTCGTGCGGGGCACGCAGAACATTCCTGCTGGCAAGCCCTCACTTCAGGTCAGTGTCCCCTCTGTGCATTGGCAGGTGTCTGGCTGGCATTGCTGCTGTTTGCATTCAGAAACAGGCCCGTTGGGCTCCTGAGCAGTGCTAATCCAGGTCCTGTGAAAGGCTGCCAGTTCCTTCCAAGTCGGATAGAGCTAAGACTTCCTCTTGACATCCTGGAGTTGAAGTAACATGTCCACAATGTCTAAACTAGAACACTATTGACATCACAGACAGAAATCATGGATGACAATGGAAGAGCCTCTCCATCGAACACCCTTACCAAACTGAAACAAGTACTCAAAGAGTCTGGGCTCCTTTCATGTTGACATTGCTGACGGTGGGTGGTCCAGGGTGTCCTTTGGGCCTGAATAGCCTAGGCCTGGCAGAGCCTTCTCCCAGCTTGTCTGCCTACAGGGCGCCCTCAAGGTGAGGGGCAAAGGCTGTGGCTCCCAGCCACAGGGCTAAGGTCCCATACTCCCTTCCCCAAAATAGGCCTGAGCCCCACCTTTATCCGCCCCAGTGGATGACATCCCATCCTGGCCTAGCTGCTCTCCTACTATGGCTACCAGGGCCAGTGTCACCTGGTATTGTGCCAACTTGGTGAGACTCAATCCTGAGTGAGCCCAGGTTTGCACTGCTCTGGTTGGAGATTGTATTCCTTGTTTTTCTGTGTTTAGAATGAGTAGGTATCTTAGCTAGTTTTTAAAAATTTATCTTGCTGTCTTTTGAAAAATATCTAGTATATGCTTTTCCAAATCAACAAACCTGCTTTTAAAAAGTAAGAAAAAAGTCATATACATCTGGGCATTGGTGTCATTGGCAGACCTCTTCAACTCGAATGCCTGGCAGTGTTATCCCTCCGCCCCTGGTTCGTGGTGGGCAGCAGGCGTCATCGAAGCTGGGGCCACAAGCAAGCTCACAGGTTGTCATGCCTCCGCTTGTCAGAGGGGCTCAGGTAAGCAGAGCAGTATGTGTTTGGAATCCCAGCAGCCAACTGCCTTGTGATAAGGACCCTTTCTAGGATCTTGAGGCCTCCTTCCACTGTTGATCTCACTCAGATTTCTTATACCCTCTACCTCACCTCACTCCTGCAGCAAATCCACAATATCAGACAACATTCCAGCACTGGGCCGCCGCCCCTCCTCCTGGCCCCTCGGGCATCTGTGCCCAGCGTGCAAATTCAGGGACAGAGAATCATCCAGCAGGGCCTCATCCGTGTTGCCAATGTCCCCAACACCAGTCTGCTCGTCAACATCCCACAGGTGAGGGGCCATGCCATGCCAGGGAGGGGTGTGTGCCCCCGTTTCTGACTCCCAGGATGATGTGGCATGACCTGTCTGCTTCCAGAGCTTGGACGTGAGTTCCTTGGGGCAGTAGGGGTTTGAAGGTGCTGGGCTGAGTTTCTGGGGTAGCTCTACACAGGGGAGCTGCTACTAAGGGTACAGACCTAAGCTAAAGGTGGCATCTGCCCACTGGCTCCATGTCAGAGGCAGCAGCATATGGGAGATGGCAGGTTTGTGGGGCATAGAGGTGGCCCAGGTAAGGTAGATGATGAGTTGGGAGATGGTGCTGAGGAAGGTCACCACAGCCTAAGCTGCCCTCCCCCCAGCATAGGCTCTAGAGGAGGGTGTGTCTGCAAATGTCCTGATGGCACCAGACATGTCTATTCTTAGCCACATGTCCATTCACCTCTGTACAGAGCCTCTGAGATGGGGGAAGGTCTATTCCCACCCCCTCTTCTCACCGCCCCAGAAGCAGATGGGAAGAACAGGACCAAGGGGGCGGGCAGGCTGGAAGCAGGAACCTCAGCTGACAGATAAAATTACTGGGTCCGTAGGGGCTTTTGCTGACAGATGTGTTCACTCTTTCTTCCTCCTTTGGCGCAGTTTGTTCTTGCCCGCCTTCCTCAGAAAAGAGCAAGGCCAGCAGGGCTCTGGGTGGCGTCCCTCCCTCTTTTAAAGTTGAGTCTGAGTGTGGAAACAACAGCCAGCCCTGCGTCCATATGCACGGGTGTCCTGGACTGACCTAGCAGGCAGTTTCATCCACCCGTGAAACTTTATCTAGTCCCTGCAGTTCTCAGTGTGCCATGAGAGTGGACATGCAGCAGGCAGTGGTGGTGCCAGGATAATCTACTACTAGTGGGGCTGGGGGAGGCTGCTAGGGATTGGAGGAGGTAAAACTGGCTGGTCAGACATAGGGAAGGCCCAGGCTAGGTCTCCATTGCTGAGGGAGTAGGTGTCCTGAAAAGGCATCCCAGATTTCCCTGAGACATGTTTGCAAGCTTTGAGATAACATGCTTTTCTGTGCATGGCTTTCTTCAGGAGTCCACAGGAGTCCTCAACCCCCAGAAGCTAAGGGTACTGCCATGGTCAGCTCTGGGGTTGGGGGAGCACACTTAACAGTTTTGGGGGTGGTGGGGACAGTTAAAGATCTGGCCTTGGGATCCAGACAGGATGGGAATGTAGTGCCACCATCAGGCAGGATTGGGAGAGGGGTCAGGGGTTGTCCCAGGAGCTGCTTACCTGCATTGAGTACTTGGGATTGACTCCAACATTAGCATCCCAGGTGAGCACATGCAGAGGTACTCCTAGAGACCAGGCAGCCACACCACAGCGAGCCATCACACCCTGCAAGGAGGTGGCAGACTGGGCCTCAGTGAGAGGACAGAGGCCTTGCCAGGCAGGGTGGCAATCACCAGGACATGGTGATAGCTTCACGGTCTTTCACGGGGCTGTGCACAGCACACTGTAAATGTAAATGTGTGTGGTTTTTTTTTTTTTTTTTTTT
>NW_003852500.1:4679916-4699941 GCF_000181295.1 Otolemur garnettii
TTTTCGGTTGCAGCCATCGTTGTTTGGCGGGTCCGGGCTGGGGATTCGAACCCGCCACCTTAGGTGTACGTGGCTGGCGCCTTAGCCGGTTGAGCCATAGGCGCCGAGCCTAAATGTGTGTGGTTTATGGGGCATCTCCTAAACCACAGTGAGTGCTCAGACAGCCAGTCCCCTCCTCTAGGATGATTCATGCCACACAACCTTCTCTGCTGCCCCCTGATTTCTAGGTCAGACAATTTGGATTTACCCCTGTAAGGACTTGTTAGTTAATGTAGCTAACTGGGACAATGGGCTCTGAGTGCACTCGTGGAGTCTGCTTTCGGGATGGGCACACCCAGTACCCTAACCCTGTCTTTGTTTTGTTTTCCTAAAGCCCACCCCAACCCTAACCCTGTCTTTGTTTTGTTTTTCTAAAGCCCACCCCAACATCGCTGAAGGGATCTACAGCCACCTCTGCTCAGGCTAACTCCACCCCTACCAGCGTGGCCTCCACAGTCACCTCTGCTGAGTCTCCAGCTAGCCGACAGGCAGCTGCCAAGCTTGCACTGCGCAAACAATTGGAAAAGACGCTGCTTGAGATTCCCCCTCCCAAGCCTCCTGCCCCAGAGATGAATTTCCTGCCTAGTGCTGCCAACAATGAGTTCATCTACCTGGTCGGCCTGGAGGAGGTAGTACAGAACCTACTGGAGACTCAAGGTGAGCAGGCCAGGCTGGGCCATTCTCATCTCTTGCCACCAAAGCTTCAGTCCATGGGTTCTTTTCACTGTTCAGCAATCTAGTGTCTACTCTGTACCTAGAACTTTGCTGGGTGGGTACTGTACACAGCATCTGGTCATTAGTTCCACTGTGACATTTACAGAGTCTTCCTCCTGCTGGGGCCTCTGGGAGCCAGGCCGGAAGAGGTTCCTGGTCCAGGGGTTGGGCAGCAGTAGCCCTGTGATGTTGTTCAGTGAAGGTGGACATCTGTGGGAGGCTAGGTCAGGCTTGGCCTCCAGGAAAGGCACTTGGGTGGGCATAATAGTATGGTCACACATGGCTGGAACTTTCCAGGGTCTCAAATGCTCTAAACCTCCCAAGAGAGAGCATGACTCCTCTGCCTAGGGTAGGCTCACTTCATCACCCTCTTTGAAGGCAGCATTATGAAAAGTAGCCTGTGTCCTAGGATATTGTAGGAATAAAGGGACATCTGCAGGGTAATGATTAAAAACAACATTGTAGACAGTCACGTGGGCAGCTGAGTTGACCCCCAGGGAGCCACTGCTTCCCAAACACAGAGACTGAGGACCTTTCTGTCCTAAGATTCAGTTGGTGGTGACGTGTGGGCAGCAAACCAGAACCATTTCCCTGGTGATTGCATCAGACACACAGAGCTGAGGAGAGGCAGAATCAGGACTGGCCTAGGCCAAGGGAGGGGCCTAGGAAGCCTCAGACTCCTCCTAGCACAGATCACAGAGCGGTGGTGGTGAGATGTGCAGAGGAAAAGAAAGAAAGCACCTGTTACCCACCTATCATCCAGGATTGGGGGTGAGGATGGGAGCATGGCTGGGAGAAGAGCTCTGCCTACCCACCAGGTCTCTCCAATGTTAGGGTATTGGTAGAGGCCACTCCCCATTCACTCAAGTGGTACATAGGTGGGCTCCCCTGTGTAATTTATACTTGAGGCTGCCAAGAGGCAGAGCTCCCCCCAGACTCAGTGGAAGCTCCAGAGTGGTGAGGTGGTGAGTACCCAGTAGCTACATTGAATTTTCTTAAAGCCACCCCCCCGCCAAGTCACCTTGGTAAGACTCCTGGACCAGGTGATACTGAGGACTAACTGTGCACCAGCCCCTGAGAAACCTGGTGTCATCCTCTGCAAGACAGTTAACCATGGCCTCTACCTTTTTCAGGCTGCAAGAGGGACTGAGGGGTGTGCGATGGGAGAGGTGAGGTCTCAGTCACAACTTGGTTTGTGTCTGGATCCCTTTGGTATCTCCTTTGTGACAAGGTGATATTGCAGAAGAGCTGCCGAGAGGCTACTGTAGGAAGTATGGGTGGGAGACCCAAACAGGACCAAATTGTGGGAGGAGGCTCTGAGCCCTGCTGGACCATGTCTCTTGACACCTTCCAGAGTTCCCAGGCTGGACAGCTTAGCTCAGCTTGTGCTGTGTCTGGGCTCCAAAGCTGATGACATTGACCAAGGATGCCTGGGAAGCAGGTACCATGTCCTTCTTTGTGGTTGAATGTGTATAAGGAAACACACTATTATCGCCAGGACATGTGAGCTATAGACAAGGGCGTGGAGCTAGGGACCTGAGATGGACCCTGGCCACAAGTGGCTTAGATAGGTAACATCCTATCCTCCTGTGGGATGAAGGAACCTTCAGCTGGCCAGGCCAGGTGGGAGAGGGAAGGTGGAGAGTCTTAACTTCCAGCCCTGCAGTCCTCCAGTCCTGTGCCACAGTCTGTAATGACCAAGAGCAGTTATAGTTCCTAAGTAGAAGATACAAAATGCACACAGGCTTGTGGACACACACACACACACACACACACACATACATATACAAGATGTGCTTCATGGCTGGTGAGGAGACACCAAGTTCTGTCCCCCAGACGATGGGACCAAGGCATACTGCTCACCTTGGGCAGTGGGGACAGCCTGGGACCTGGGGCCTCTGCCAGGGTATAAGTCGTGCTCTGCCACTGCCTGGTCACATGATTGGCCACTTGGTCTCTCAGCCTCAGTTTCATTTTGAGGACATGGGGTAGGGTTGCACTCTTCTCCATCAGAAGAGTGAATCAAGCACTTCAAGGTGGTCACTGGGTTGTCTGTGTTAACTCATCCAGTTAATGAGGGAGCCCCTCTCAGGGAGATGGGGTCTGATGTGGTCCCTGCCTCCTGTGTAGTCTGTTATTGCATTGCTGGTGTAACAGGAAGCAAGAAGCCAAACTGGCATCAATAACTACCGAAAGGTTGATGCCAGTGATGCCCAACCCACAGCATTTTCCAGAGTGGTTCAGCCTTGGCCAGCACTGTGTCCTACACACAGTTGGAACACAATTGTGGATGGAGGCCTGGTGTCTGTCTGGCCCAGGGCACTGCTCTGTGCCTCACATATGGACTGAGCAGGGGGAGTTGGAGGCCCTGATTATGGCACCCTGTCCCTTGGATATGAGCCACCTGTGTGTTGTCTTGCAGCAGGCAGGATGTCGGCCGCTGTCATGCTGTCCAGGGAGCCCTACATGTGCGCCCAGTGCAAGACTGACTTCACGTGCCGCTGGCGGGAGGAGAAGAGTGGCGCTATCATGTGTGAAAACTGTATGACGACCAACCAGAAGAAGGCACTCAAGGTGGAGCACACCAGCCGACTGAAGGCTGCCTTTGTGAAGGCGCTGCAGCAGGAGCAGGAAATTGAGCAGCGGCTCCTGCAGCAGGGCGCAGCCCCCTCACAGGCCAAAGCTGAGCCTGCCGCAGCCCCACATCCCGCACTGAAGCAGGTGAGTGGGGGCCTGTCTCTTTGGCAGCACACTGTCCCTAGAAGGCAGGATGTTCTGATGTTCTGTCCCCTCCCCACCCCAGGGGTATTCATCTGCCTGATTATTAACTGCGCATCTAAATTGCACTTAATGGTGGCATTTGAACAGCGAAAACACTAATTTGCAGTTTCTTTAGCTTTTGTAGCTTTCGCTCACAGTGTACTGGCTGATAAGTACTGCTTGTCTGAAAGGACTTTTCCAAAAGCCACATTGCTATAACCAAAGGGGTGTTTGGAAGAAATGGTCTAGCTAAATTAAAGAGAGGAGCAAGTTTAAAATCAAGTTTTTTGATAGTTTTTTTGTTTTTGTTTTTAAGCTCCTCATTCTCTGTAGACCTGAAGCTCCCTTTGGCATTTTTGTCCCTTGGAAGTTGTTTGCAGTTCACTAAACACATTTTCTCAAGATCCCCATCTGGCTTCTGAAGCCCTCAGGGAACAGGCCTGTCCTGTGGGGCTCACCTCCAGTCATCCTGGTCCACCTGGCCAGTGGATGGTGCTGACCTGGATTTCAACCCCATCTGTGTAGGTCATAAAACCTCGGCGTAAGTTGGCGTTCCGCTCAGGAGAGGCCCGCGACTGGAGTAACGGGGCCGTGCTACAGGTCAGAACCGCAGTGGGCACCGGGAGCCTCATGCCTCCACCGCAGCCCATGACCACACCAGTTGCCAGCTGTCACGCTGTGTCTGTCTATCTCTCTCTTTTCTTTCTCTCCCCTCATCTCCTCCTGTCCCCTTCCGTGTAACTTACCTGGTCTCCTGATTTTGGACTTTAGGGACCCTGTGTGGGTGGGAAGAGGTCAGCCAGAGCAAGGAGAGGCTGTGTGAAGTGTTTCCCCCACTGTTGCCTCTTCCCTGTGTGAGCCGTCACCCCCTCTCTTCACTGCAGGCCTCCAGCCAGCTGTCCCGGGGCTCTGCCATAACGCCCCGTGGTGTCCTACACACATTCAGCCAGTCACCCAAACTGCAGAATGCAGCCTCAGCCACAGCCCTGGTCAGCAGGACAGGCAGACATTCCGAGCGAGCTATGAGCGCTGGCAAGGGCAGCGCTACCTCCAACTGGAAGAAGACACCCCTCAGCACAGGTAGGTGGCCTCCATTGGGTTCCCCTCATTTTAAACCAGTGGTTCTCAACTTATGGGTCGTGACCCCTTTGGGGGTTGAATGACCCTTTCACAGGGGTCATATTTCCAATGGTCTTAGGAACTGAGACACCGCTCCTCTATCCGTCTCCAGGCAGGTCCACTCACATGCAGATACTCCCACATACTAGTACCTGGCGTGATGACATCATCCACCAACCCCATCACGTACACCCTGTACAAATACGGGTGTATGTGACAGGGTTGGCGCTATAATGTACTTATGTAGACCAGTCACACATGTGTAGAGAGCAGCTGCTGTGTTGAAAGCAGCAGTATTGGAGGTAAAATGACACTTCATGAATTATAATTACTGGGTAAATGTAAAATAATGTACTGTAAAATTATCTACTGCAAAAAAAGAAAATATCTGTACCATGGGAACTTAATCTGGATGCCTACCTGTCTTTTTATATTCAGCTGTGGTTGATGTGAATACTGCCCCCTTGTGATAGTAACAGGTATGTAAAAAAAGAAAAAAAACAACAGAGAATGGTAAATCATAGGAAACTTTAATGAGCTGTACTGACTGAACTATGCCATGTATCATCTTTTGTATTATTAAAGCTATTGTTATATATTATTTTCATTAGCAAACCATCTCATGACAATGGATCGTGTAGAGAAGAACGTTAAGAAAAGAAAATATAGTGAGGATTTTTTACAGTATGGTTTTACCTCAGTAATTACAGCAGGAATTGAGAAACCTCAGTGTGTTATTTGTTGTGAAGTTCTATCAACCGAATCTATGAAGTTGAACAAACTAAAACGCCATTTTGATAGCAAGCATCCGAGCTTTGCCGGCAAGGATACCAACTATTTTAGAAGCAAATCTGATGGACTCAAGAAAGTCAGACTTGACACTGGTGGCAAGTACCACAAACAAAACATAGCAGCTGTTGAAGCTTCATATTTGGTGGCACTCAGAATTGCCAGAGCTATGAAACCTCACACCATTGCTGAGGATTTACTGTTACCAACAGCCGAAGACATTGTTCGAGTTATGATCGGAGACGAATTTATTACAAAATTGAGTGCAATTTCCTTATCTAATGACACTGTCCGCAGAAGAATAGATGACATGTCTGCTGATATTCTTGATCAGGTAATCCAGGAAATTAAATCTGCTCCACTTCCAATATTTAGTATACAGCTTAATGAATTTACAGACGTTGCAAACTGTTCAGTTACTGGTTTATGTGAGGTATGTTAATGATGGCGACTTTAAAGATGAGTTTCTTTTTTGCAAACCTCTTGAAACGACAAGTACTGCACGTGATGTATTTGACACAGTTGGTTCATTTCTGAAAGAGCATAAGATCTCTTGGGAAAAGGTTTGTGGTGTTTGCACAGATGGTGCTTCAGCTATGCTAGGATGTCGGTCTGGATTTCAACATTTGGTACTAAATGAGTCACCAAAAGCCATTGGAACTCACTGTATGATTCATCAGCAAATACTAGCAATGAAGATGCTGCCACAAGAGTTACAAGAAGTAATGAAAAGCGTCATAAGTTCTGTCAATTTTGTAAAAGCGAGCACTTTAAACAATCGACTGTTTTCGCAACTGTGCAATGAGTTGGATGCACTGAACAATGCTCTGCTCTTTCACACTGAAATGAGATGGTTGTCAAGAGGAAAAGTTTTAAAACGCGTTTTTGAGCTTCGTGATGAACTCAAAACGTTTTTTAATCAGAAAGCAAGACCACAGTTTGAAGCACTTTTCAGCAATAAAAGTGACCTGCAGAAAATAGCTTACTTGGTTGACATCTTTGCCATCTTGAGTGAATTAAATTTATCACTGCAAGGACCAAATGCAACATGCCTCAATTTGTCTGAAAAGATCCGATCATTCCAAATGAAACTCCATCTTTGGCAGAAAAAATTGGATGAAAATAAAACTTACATGTTGCCTACCTTATCTGCTTTCTTTGAGGAACATGACATTGAACCAGACAAAAGGATTAAGATGATAATTTCTGTGAAAGAACACTTGCGCATACTTGCAGACGAAATTTCATCGTACTTTCCAAATCTACCTGACGTTCCATTTGCACTTGCCAGAAGCCCATTCACAGTCAAAGTTGAAGATGTTCCTGAGACAGCCAAAGAGGAGTTCATTGAGCTTATTAACAGTGATTCAGCGAGATCTGATTTCTCTACAATGCCAGTTACAAAATTCTGGATCAAGTGTTTGCAGTCATATCCTGTTCTGTCTGAGACTGTGTTGCGCCGCCTTCTTCCATTTCCAACAACATATCTTTGTGAAACAGGGTTTTCCAGCTTGTTGGTTATCAAGTCTAAATACAGAAGTAGACTTGTTGTGGAAGATGATCTTCGTTGTGCTCTTGCAAAGACTGCCCCAAGAATTTCTGATCTGGTGAGAAAGATGCAATCTCAACCTTCGCACTGATGTTGGCTTTTCAATCTCAACCTTCACACTGACATTGACTTTTTATGCATACTGTCACAAAATGTAGCAATGTAGTTTACTGTTGTTATATTAAGACTGTTACCCATGGCTACACCATGCTTCAAGACAAAACTTTATTTATTCTTAATTAGAAATAAATTTCAGGTGGTGCCTGTGGCTCAGTGGGTAGAGTGCTGGCCCCAGATACCAAAGGTGGTGGGTTTGAACCCAGCCCCGGCCAGACTACAACAAAAAACCAAATAGCCAGGTGTTGTGGCAGGCACCTGTAGTCCCAACTAATTGGGAGGCTGAGGCAAGAGAATGGCCTAAGCCCAGGAGTCGGAGGTTGCTGTGAGCTGTTACTCCATGGCACTCTACTGAGGGCAATAAAGTGAGACTCTGTCTCTTAAAAAAAAAAAAAGAAAGAAAAGAAAGAAATATTTCACAATATATAATTATGTAGTGTTTTTCTGATTAATCACGATGCTTTAATTATGTTCAATTTGGAACAATGAAAATATATCCTGCATGTTAGATATTTATATTACGATTCATAACAGTAGCAAAATTACGGTTACAAAGTAGCAACGAAAATAATTTTATGGTTGGGGTTCACCACAACATGAGGAACTGTATTAAAGGGTTGTAGCATTCGAAGGTTGAGAACCACTATTTTAAACAAAGAAGTGCATGCACAGAATAAGCATATAAGGGACATTTAAGACCTGTCCTCTAGAATCCCTTCCTAAGAGCAGCCACTGCAGACTCTTTGGCTTTCTCTCTTCTCTCTTGTTCCAGACAAGGACACCCTGCTAAGGGACAGCCCTGAGCAGTTACTAACCATCTGCAATGCCACCCTCTATACTAGTGGCCTCAACTTTCCTCATGTCATCACCCTTTAATACAGTTCCTATGGGTCGCTACCCACAGGTTGAGAACTGCTGCTCTATACCCAAGCTCTTGGCCTTTGATCCAAAATATGGGGCAGATGGAACTCACTCTATGCCTTCAGCCAAGTGCAGGGCAAGACAAGAACAAGGATGGTGGGGACCCTGGGGCCAGGTCTAGACTGAAATTGAGGCAGGGATGTAGCTTCCCAGAGGAGATAGCATTTGAGGAGCAGCCAGGGGAAATGAATGCCCTGAAGAGGCTCTTCTTAATCAGCTAAGGCTTCACCGTCACTGGTATCATCCCGAAGGTTGCTTGTCCTGTTTTTTTTTTTTTCCCCTCTCATTTAAATGCTAACATTAGGACAAAATAAATACTTCTTGTATGCACCAAAAATGAGAAAGAGGTGGGCAGGATGGGCTGATTGTAGGAGATGGGTACTCTTCTTGTAGAGGGTACAAAATGTCCCCTTCAAGTTCCCTGCAGCTTGCTTCTCCACAGGAAGAAGAGGCGCCAGTTTGAGGCAGCACAGTATTCCATCCTACTTCATTGCCCTGAAGAGACATTTCTGCTCTGTCACCCAGGCTACAAAGCAGTGACTTGATCATGGCTCACTTTAGCCTCAAAGTCCTGGGCTCAAGGGGTCCTCCTGGCTCACCCTGCCGAGTAGCCGAGACTGTGGGCACGTGCACAACTAATTTTTAAATTTTTTTTGTGGATATGGGGTCCCTCTGTGTTGCCCAGGCTCATCTCTAACTCCTGGTATCAAGCCATCCACTGCCCTCAGCCTCCCAAAGTGCTAGGATTACAGGCATCTGCTACTACACGTAGCCTGGTTTTCCACTGTTCTAAACAGCACTGTGGCCAGCACCTTCATTTCTGAAGCACATGGGTGGCTGACTGAATCTCTCTTACCGCACACTTGGAATTTGTGCTCTTCCTTGGCACAGCTTAGGAATGGTGTCAGAGTGATTGAGGAATTAATTTTTTAATTTTCATTGGCTCTGTGGCCTCAGATTCAAGTCCTTGATGATAGTATAGGGTCTGTGATTCTGTTCATGGGTACTGGGTGTATGCCTGTTTGCCTGGTGTGACTGGGAGCTTCCCAGTGGCCTCCTCTGACTGGCAGGCCCATTGTGGCCTGTCACTCTCTTCTGTTGCAGGTGGGACCCTAGCATTTGTCAGCCCAAGCTTGGCAGTGCACAAGACCTCTTCGGCTGTGGACCGCCAGCGAGAGTACCTCCTCGACATGATCCCACCTCGCTCCATCCCTCAGTCAGCCACGTGGAAATAGTGCGAGTCAGGCCCAGCAGAGGACAGGCTCCTTCCTCCTTCCCACGTGGCCCTGGTCTAGAAGTACACACCAATCTAGAAGTACATGCTGCTCCACCCTCTGCTTGTTTGGAAAAACACCATGCTGGCACCAGAGAACACTGCAGATGACAGGCCCAGATTCCTGGCTGCAAAGTCTCAGCATGGCTGGGGGACGGGGTGGAGCTGGAGCTGCCTCATAGGTGGACAAAGGTCATGACTGAGGGACCTTTCCCATGGGCTATCTTCCTTTCTCTCTTTGCCTTTAGTTTGCCCGACACCAGCAGAAAACGTGGACATTGGGGGCTGGTCCTGCTCCCGGCCCCCTTGTTCGGCCCCTGGCAGGTGCACGGGCAGCTCACCCTGGACACTGTGATGAGCTCGGGCGAGGCTGGCGCCCAGGGCTTCTGAACCAAGTGGGGCGTTTTTTGTTTTTGCTTTTCCCTGTCTTAGCCTCCCAATCTCTGACTGCCTTTCTCCATGACAATTTATAGGTCGAAAGATTTTTTTTTTTAATCACCTCATAATGATGGAGTTAAAAGTAAACTGTGCGGACACCAAGGTCCCTGTCGTGCACGGAGTTGTCCCACTAGCCCCATGGTCTAGAGGGTGGGTCCCTGATGGCAGCAGGGGCTGCCAGTCTGCCCCAGTGACTTATGGAAGCAGGGATGGCCAACAGAGCCCTGGCTCTAGCCGAAAACCTCCGTTGCTGCTCGTTCAGGTGAACCCCCGGACCTCCCTCACTTAGCAGAAGAACAAACTGAAAACCAGATCCAGCCACAGAACCAGGGATTCCGGAAGCAGCGAGCTGCCCACAAAGGAGGGAAGAGAGAATGGAGTTGGCGGCACTGCCCAGAAGTCTGAGCAAGAAGTTGGAAGGATGGGCTGTTATGGGGTTTCTTTTTTGTTGTGGCTTATTTTATTAAAGTTTTTTTTTTTTTCTATTCATCTTGATGGACACGATTTTAAGCTATTCTGGCCATGCTCCTCTCAGGTGAGCATGCACAGTGTGTCCAGGAGGCACAGTCCAGGTGTGTGGTGAGCTGCTGCCCCCAGATGCTAGGATTTCCGTTTGGGTCTAGTTTAGAATCTTTCCTTAAAACTGGGGGTTGTTGTCAGGGTTTGTGTTCAAAAAAAAATTTTTTTTTTGTACTCCCTTTAGAGTCTACCGAAATGTTTTTTAAAAGATCAGGTCTGCTTTTAGTTTTATTTTTGTTTCTCTTTCCCTTCCCACTCTTTAAAAATTGGTTCAGTGAGGAAAGGCAGAAGCTGTCGTCTGTCTGAAGGCTTCATGCCACTGCAAGGGTGTCTCATATCTGCACATGCCCGTGTGTCTCCACAAGTATGGAGTTTGGTACCCTGTTCCGCTCCAGCCCTAGTTTTTCTATTGATGCAGTTAGGGACTTTAATTTAAAATCCTTCTTTTGTGAGGCTGATGCCTTCCAATACAACTGCTACAACATTCTAATAAAGGCTCATTTAACCCCCTTGCTCCTCTTGTGTGAATATCATCAGTCTTTAGAAAGCATTTTTGACATGCAGTAGAAAGCCTAGTTTTGGAAAATGTTCTTTTTTGTTGTGCAAACCCCTGAATTTCTCACTGATTTTTGTTCTAAGTGCATAACTTAGGTGAGCTGAAAGAGGTGAGGGGAGGGTGGAGAAGGGTGGTTTTCATTCCAAGATCCAGGGATTTGGGGTAAGGAGGGAAATTAATGTTTTGGAGGGAGGGAAGGGTGTGTTTTTACACCAAAAAAAAAAAAAATCAAGAGTATGCAAGCATTTCTATTCCTCGCATTTTTCTGTGTGCCTGGCAAATAAATACTTGTCTTATACGACCCTAAGCTCTTAGCCCTCTCTGTTTGATGACACAGGCCAAATCTTCCAACTCCTTCCAGAAGGAGTGTCTGGGCTGCTTTTGTCCCTTTAAAAGCCTTCCCTGGTGTGCAAACCTCAGTTCTATGCAATGACTCCGGATCAGGCATCCAGGACAAAGTCTCCTCTGCTTGCCACAGCTTGAGAGGACTGGGTCTGTTACAAAAGGTCCCTGAGCAGGCCTCTAAGTTCCAGCTTCCCAGGTTCTCCCAACCTGGCTGAGCTGTTCCTCTAGAGCGTTTGGTTGCCAGTGTGTGAGTTCAGTGCTTCTCAACCTGTGGGTCACGACCCCTTTATAACAATGAAAATACATCCTGCATATCAGATATTTACATTATGATTTGTAACAGTGTCAAAATTATAGTTACGAAGTAGCAACGAAAATAATTTTGTGGTTGGGGTCACCACAACATAAACTGTATTAAAAGGTTGTGGCATTAGGAAGCATTAGGAAGACTGAGAACCACTGGTATAGATGGTTCCCCCTTGAAGGAACAGGGATGGCTGGCTGGGGCCCTGGCTGGCTCTATAACTTCCAGCCCCATGTCCCCAGGGATGTTAATTCCCATCACAGACTACTGTGAAATTTATATAACTTTTTTTTAATGGGGCAAGAATGTGAGATGCCTTAATCTTTTCCTTCATTTCTACTATCTCAAATCTACCCCATTTTTCGCTTTAGTTCCCCCTTTCCAGTGTAACTTCTATAAGCCCCAAGTGGGTGGTTCTATGATGAATTTTGTTGTTACAGGTGAAGGCATTATTAAGTACCTCTATGGGTGTGGGGTTTTGGACAAGCCAGGAAAGGGTATTTATTGATGTTAAGGGGGTTCTACCATCAACAAAGCACACCCTCAAAACCCAGACACTTCTTGGCCAGGTGCCAGTATGCAGGGGTTCCATTGTCCCCCCAGAGCCCTGCCAAGATCTGGCTCCTGCCAGTTCTAAGAATGTGAGAGCCCCCATTTCTAGTGATGATTATAACTCACCTGTTACCTGTGCTTGGAAGCCCCCAACAGCAAATGGAAACTTCTTAGTGTTGGCCACTCTGGACTGGGGTGAGAAAATGTCAGAGCTCACTCATCCCATTTGAGGGGTGGGGGACGGGATTGAAATGGCTTGAGTGTCCATTTGGAGTCACTTGTTGTTCAAACCACCCTAATCTCATCCTAGGGACTCCACAGTGACATCAGAAACCACACCTCTGACCAGGTCCAGAATGGCCCTTCTCTTGGGATTGGACAGGCAGCACCCAGAGCATCTTCTGGTCCTATCTGTGCTTAAAGGACTTTAGTGAAGCAAAAAATTGCACCAGGGCAGAGGGAGTGAGGTAATCTAGTCCAGCCCTCCTGTACCTTGTTGCTCCCAAGTTCCATATTCCACTCTCCCAGGACAGAAGGACATGGGAGAATTTTCTATGTATTCTCATCACAGGGGTATCCATAATGCAAAGGATGGTCCTTGCTGCTCCTGCATAGGGTTTTTCTTTGATGCCGAGTTAATGCTGCATATGAAGTTAACCTAGATAACTTAGATTGAGCTTTTTCTAAAGAAACAGCTAACAATTTTATAATCCTTAACAAAGCAAGTGTAATAGATGGTTACACTAGTGCAGGGTATTTGGGGAGAGAGGGGGCTGGAGGCAGGGGAGGCTGTCATTTGTATTTATTGTGACTCTAAATCTTTGATAATAAAACATGTAAAAAAAGAAAATTGTCACAAGAACAGAAGTTCCAATAAACAGAGAGACTGGAATCAGTGGCTACACATTGTATCATAAGGAAGTTTTAGACTGAAGGATAATAAAGAAATGGCTGATATATGGACTGGATTTTTCTTTTGTCCCCTGAGCCCTGGTTTTCCTGTTTCATTTTGAACTAGCTTCAGGGGCAGCTTGGAGAAAAAGTGGAGGGTGACTCTTTGTTAACAGGGAAGCAAAGGATGGGGTGCACCTGATTCTGGGGCTTGATTTGGAACTCCCCCACTCCCTGGGCTGGAGTCCCTCTGCTCTGGGCTGCTACTGGAACCAGGGCTTTGTTTGGGGGGAGGGGGGGGGTTGCCCATCTCTTATTACACCAGACTGGTGTGGTGTTTTCCTGGAGCAGTTTTCAGGCCTGGCACCTCAATGGTTATTTGCTGCAAGATGTGGTATTAATATGAGTTCTAAACAGATGGATTCACCATACTGCCTCCAAAATGAAAGATTTCCTTTGTGAAATGGTCAATATTTGTTTTCAGATATTAACAATTTTGCACTTATCTTAGCCAAAGAAGTGATGATACTGACAGTTTTAAATTTTATTCATAAGATGAGACCTGGGATCACTGGTGAATTCCAGTGTGCATAATAATATGTGACCCTGTTTTCCCAGGTACTTTCTGTTCATTGTGTTTTGGGCATCCCTGCCTCTAGCCTGGGGGCTGATGGCCCTTCCCACAGCTAAGTTGTGCTTAGTCTCACCTAGCTAAGGCACAGAGCTGGTAGAGGACACTGCAGAAATTGAACCTGAGCCTATCCTGCTTCACCCTTAACATACCCAGACTGGCATGGCCTTCAGGCAAGCCTGTGTGTTTCCTTGGCCTGGGGTGGGGGATGGAGGGAATCTGGGTGCCAGTCCTGGGTCATGGGCTCAGGTAGCTTTTCCAGTTGGAAATGGGATGACTATCTTTGTCCCTCAGACCTGTCCCCACTGAATTGAGATTTTTGTCAGTGGTTAAAAGCCCTGAAGTCCCAGAGCCCTGAAGATGTGGAAGTAGCTTTCCAGACAGAAACAAACACATCATGGCACTTTTTGAGGAGGGCAAGGAGGAAAAGAACAGGTTATTGGGGACAAAGTTACGTTTTTAAGCCAAATCTAGAATGGAGAGGAGAAAAGTGTCAGTGTGAGGACCCTGGAACCAAGCATGGCAGTATAGTTGGACATGGTGGAGGGGAGGAAAGGGGAGGGTTTGGGTTTTATTCTAAAAGCAGTAGGAGCCTTGGGAAGGATCTGGGCTCAGTCCTCCAAGTGAGCCATGCTCTGTCCCAATAGCCCTGAGCATGGCGTCCTGGATCCCATTTTCCAGGTAGGGAGTCAGAGGCACAAAGAGGTGCCTTTCTCTTGTAAGCCAGAAGGGTCAGGTTTTCTCTCGTCCCCCCACCATACACCTTTACCCCTCTGCTTCCTCTTCCTCCCTTTCTATCCGAGACATAGGAGCTTCCTGGCCTTACAAACACACCAGCACTGTTCTTTCTTATGAACGCTTTTTCTCTGCAGTTTCCAATGGCTGACTCCTTCAAGGATCAGCTCAAATGTCTCACCTTTGACCTCTCTCCTCGAACCCTCCCCACCCCCACCTGGCATTTAGCACAACTTACAATTATTTACTTTACACATCATTCTTTTATTGACTTTTCACTTTTCTCCTCGTTGAGGGTAGGGATGGGCCCAAGTATTTTCACTGAGTTCCAGGGCCTGGTACACAGCAGGTGTTCAAGAAATGAATGACTCAGCTTGGCGCCCATAGCTCAGTGGTTAGGCGCCAGCCACATACACCAGGGCTGGTGGGTTCAAACTCGGCCTAGGCCTGCTAAACGATAACAACAACAAAAATAGCCCAGCATTGTGGCAGGCACCTGTAGTCTCAGTTACCTGGAGGCTAAGGCAAGAGAATCACATAAGTCCAACAGATGGAGGTTGCTGTGAACCTTGATGCTACAGCACTCAACCTTGTGCAACAGTGAGACTGTCTCAAAAAAAAAAAAAAAAAACAGTACATGAACACAGGATTGAATGGACAAGTCTACGGGCTAACTCATGCCCAATCCCGACTCTCCCCATACTCTTATCCAGAGCAGAGGGGCCCTCAGAAAGGAGGGCTTCCACCACCCCGACCCCATTTCAGCTAGATCTGGGTTCAAATCATTGCTTTGCCTTTGGGCAAGTGACATCCGTATGGGCCTCAGTTTCCCCATCTATAAATGCTCAGTGTACAGTAACACAGATAGGTCCCCCCCTCCCGCTGTTCTATCCATTAAATACAACAGATCCGGATTTGAATCCTCCCAACTTCCTCTTGAGTCCTGGAGCAAGAACAACATGCCTGACTCTAAAATGGGACACCGTGCCCCCCTTCCCCCAGGGGAGCGATCCCTTCCCCGCTCCTCCATAAAAGGAGCCACCGCCAGAGCCAGGTGCGAGGAAGAGCGAGTTTATTGCAGGTTCCAACCGGGAACCCGACATCAGCGGCTGACTGGATAGGGCAGCCCTCAGCGAACATCCGCTAGCCAACCGAATTCCCAGGCAGCCAACTCCCGCCTCCTAGCCGTCGCTCATTCCACGCAGGCGCAATGCTTCCGTCTCCTCCCGAGCCGCCCCTCCTGGGGTTTTCTCGCCGGGAATCGAAGTTGCGCGTGCGCCCTCCAGCTCTCAGGATCGCGGAGGGTCTAGATTCTGAACAGGGGCAACTGTGGCCCCCACCCTGGTGGGGAAGGGAAGGGAGAGGACGCGTGCGCGCACCGCGCGGCAGCTTCGAGGGTTCTCGGAAGCCGCCTCTCGCGCGTGCGCTGCGCTGGCTTAGTGCTCCGGGCGGTGGGAATGGCGGGAACCTCGGCTTCTAGCCGGAGTCTCCCCCTCGGAGCCAGCTGTTGCGTGTTACCTGGCCTGCAGAGGGCCTGGCCGACGGGCTAAACTGCAACAGCTCGGCGATCAGGGCCTTGCAGCGCTCAGAGAGCTCTAAGCCGTCGGGGTAGAGGACGCCACGCTTCTGGCGCCGGGGCAGGCCGGCGATGTCCGAGTCGTCGAACGGCATGCACCCGGTGACCATGACGTAGAGCACGACGCCCAAGCTCCACACGTCATACTTCTTGGGATCGTAGGGGATGCCCAGGAGCACCTCGGGTGATGCGTAGGCGGCTGAGCCACAGTAGGTGGTGCTCAAGTCTGGGTAGCCATGCGCTTGGCGGCCAAAGCCAAAGTCAGTGAGCTTGACGCGGCGCTCGTCAGGGCTCAGCAGAACGTTTTCGCACTTAAGGTCGCGGTGCACCAGATGATGATCGTGCAGGTAGCGCACCGCGCCGGCTATCTGCGCGAAGAGATCGCGCGCCTGCGCCCCGGGAATGCGCCCATTGCGCTGCACCGCCTGCAGCAGGTCGGTGGCGGCGGCTTCCATCACGATGTACAGCTTCCCATTGCACACCTCGATGAACTCGAAGACGTGCACAATGTGCGGGTGCCGCACGCCCCGCAGGATGGACAGCTCACGCGGCAGGAACTTGTTGACAAAGTCCGGCGGCGCACGCCGCCGGTCCACTACCTTGATGGCCACCGTACCTTTGTACTTTTTGGACGTGGCCACCTTCACCTTGGAGTAACTGCCCTCTCCGATCGTGCGGCCCAGCTTATAGCCGAGTTCGCTCAGGAGTTTGTCGCCCGACATGGTGGCGCATGGGGCGCGGGGGGAGCAGGAGGCGGCTGCTGTCGGGGGGCGGCCGGACTCCGATCTCGGGCCTAACCCATGGCGCTTGGCACCTGCACACCCGCACCCCCATGTGCCCACTCCCAGGTCCCGGCCGCCGCGTTGCCTTTTATTACCTGTGTAACAATTTCTGCCTTGTGAAGTGACCGTGGGCGTCACTCAGCGTCTGGGGGCGGGGAGGTCCACGAGGCCGCCAAGCCTTTCGTGCTTTGTGACTCATAATTGCCCTGAATGGTCAGTTTCTGATGAGAGGCAACTAGCAAAGGGGTTCCGACCATCACAGGAGAGCACAATCCGTTCCTGGGATTGTGGTACCTCCTTGTGAGTCCGAATTTGAGCAGCAGCTGTCCCTCAACTTCATGTACCTAGCTGGTGACTATGTGGAGCTTTGGGCTTCCCGCAGAGCCCCCCGAGGGTGAGGGGCGGAAAAAGGAAAAAGGGAACATAACTAGGGAATCTGGCTCTCTCTGTGAGCCTCCAGTTTCTTAATAGCTTATATATCACCCCCGAGGGAAGGTGAAACCGAGAGCTTTTTTTAGTGCAAGGACCAAGGCTCCCTTGAGACTGAATCATAATCCTATCTGCGGGAGTAGGAGATAAGGACTCTTCGGCCCTCTTTGGCCCTTGGGTCAAGCCACCCCAACTTTCCCGAGCCATAGGGTAACCACACCAACGCCCCAGATCCCCAGCAAAGGAGAGCTTTGCGCGTGATTCCGCCACACTAGTCATGGCGATCGCTTTACGTCACTTCCTTCCGCGTCCGGAAGTGTGGCGTCTTACGAGTATGGCGGCTTCGAAGGTGAAGCAGGACATGCCTCCTCCCGGGGGCTATGGCCCCATCGACTACAAGAGGAACCTGCCCCGTCGAGGATTGTCTGGTCAGTGTCGCTCTACGCTGAGATTCCAAGGTCTAGGACTTCGGTGCGCTGCGGTGGGAGCGGGGCGCCGGAGACCCAAGCGGGCCTCAGTTTCTCCCTCTGTGTTACAGGAAGCTAAGCCCGGGAGTCTCCAGTAAGGACAATACGTTATTGTTAAGTAACAACAATAAGAATAACGGCAATTTGTCGACCACTTACTAAGCTCTTTGCTTCCTTTCGTAACAGACCAGGAGATAGGTCCCGTTAATTATTCCTGTTTTACACTGGGTTAAAGTGAGGTTAGTGGAGCGTGTGATCTAGCCCTCGGCTACCCTTGGGTTTCACAGGTGGGGAAACTAAGGCCCGAGAGAGACTGCAACCCCTCCCTCCTAGGAGTCACCCAGAGGAAGGCTGGGACGAAACCTGGAATCTCGAGGGAATTTATAAGATGTTCTTCGCATTGGTTCCTCGCTGGTAGCCCCCACTTTCAGGTGTCCAGGGCTTCCATATTCTTAAGGCTTGCAGATGTTTTAGTAACACTTTAAATTTTGTTACTCAGGTCAACACATAAAAATATAAAAGGCACTCCTGCTTAGCACTGAGAGTTAACAGAAAAATTCAAAATTTAAAACGTAATTTAAGGAATACATTTTCCTTAATTCATCAAACTTTACATTTAAAACCTGTGTATGTTATGAAAATTATGCTTTAATTTAAAAAAATAATAATAATCTAGACCAGGCCCAGTGGCTTACTCCTGTAATCCTAGCACTCTGGGAGGCCAAGGCTTCCTTAGGTGGATTGCCTGAGCTCATGAGTTGGAGACCAGCCTGAGCAAGAGTGACAAAAAATAGCAACTCCTGCATTGTGGCGGCCACCTGTAGTCCCAGCTACTTGGGAGGCTGAGGCAAGAGGATGGCTTGAGCCCAGAAGTTAGAGGTTGCTGTGAGCTACGAGGCCATAGCATTCTACCCAGGGCTCTGTATCAAAAAATGAAAGAAAGAAATAACAATTAAAAAAACATGTAAGTTTAGAGCCTATAGCACAGTGGTTACAGCGTCAGCCACTTAGACAGAGGCTGGTGGGTTTGAACCCAGCCAAGGCCAGCTAAACAATGACAACTGCAACAAAAAATAGCCAGGTGTCACAGGGGCCTGTATTCCCAGCTACTTGGGAGGATGAGGCAAGAGAATCGCTTAAGCCCAAGAATTTGAGGTTGCAGTGAGCTGTGATGCCATGGCACTCTACTGAGAGGGACATAGTGAGACTGTCTCAAGAAAAAAAACAAAAAAAATGTAATTCAGGAAGTAAAAAAATCACCTGAAAACTCAAGTCCTTTACAGCCTCTTGTTTTCTTGGAACTGAGATTAGCAGACTTTATTTCTGTAAAGGGCCAGGTGCTGTGCAGATCTGAAGATAACCGGTGCCCATTTATGTAAATGTGTTCTTAGCCTGAGGGACAGGCAAAAAACAGGCTGCAGGCTAGATTTGGATCCTGAGCACTTAACTCCTGTCCTAGGACACTTTGAAGGAATTTGTGTTCTGAGTCTCCTCTTTTTTTTTTTTTTTTTTTTTTGAGGTGTAACTTAAACACCTGGGCAAGCTCACTGTCTTAAGTGTGTATCTATATGGCCTGCAACTAGATCAAGCAAAAGGATCCAAGCCCTGGGGGGCCCTCTGGGCTTTCCCCTTGGAGCATCTCTGTCTCTGTTTTTGTTTTTTGGGTTTTTTTTTAGTTTTTCTAACTCTTTCTTTCTTTATTGTTTCAGATTCATTGAGGGTACAAAGAATTAGGTCACTGTTTGCATTTTTTTTTTTTTTGAGACATAGTCTCATTATGTCGCCCTTGGTAGAGTGCTATGGCATCACAACTCACAGCAACCTCAAACTATTTTTGGGCTTAAGCGATTCTCCTGCCTGAGCCTACCAAGCTGGGACCACAGGAGCCTGCCACAATGCCCAGCTAATTTTTTTGTTGCAGTTGTCATTGATGTTTAGCTGGCCCAGGCTGGGTTCGAACCCGCCACCCTTGGTGCACATGGTCAGTATTGTAACTACTGTGCTACCAACGCCACCCACACTGTTGGCATTTGTTTTGTTTTGTTTTTGAGACAGCCTCAAGCTATCACTCTGGGTAGAGTGCTATGGCATCACAGCTCACAGCAACCTCCAACTCCTGGGCTAAAACGAGTCTCCTGCCTCAGCCTCCGAAGTAGCTGGGACCACAGGCACCCGCCACAATGCCTGGCTATTTTTCGGTTGCAGCCATTATTGTTTTGGCGGGCCTGGGCTAGATTCGAACCTGCCACCTTAGGTGTATGTGGCTAGCGCCTTAGCCACTTGAGCCATAGGTGCAGAGCTGGAATTTGTTAAGTAAAGTCCCACTTATAGTTGTGTCCCTCCCCAAAAGATTGTGCCATATAGTGTAATCCCCCTTCCTCCCCTCTCCTACTCCCTCATTCCCTGCCCCATACCTTGAATTGATTTGAGGTTTTCACTTAATGTGGGTATGTATTAGATTGTCTACTGGCATTTTTCTTTTTTTTTATTTTTGAGACAGAGTCTCACTTTATTGCCCT